>NC_090444.1:1481340664-1481643694 GCF_031143425.1 Pleurodeles waltl
TCCCTTCCAAGTCCTGTTTCCGCTGTGTTTTTGTTCGTGTTGAATCCGCCTCGAAAAAGGTGGCGGATTGGCCTGTCATAATAGTGTGGGTGGTACATTATCTTCCGCCTGTTGTGATTCCATTTTTTTTCCCCCAACCTGTTGGCGGTCTTACCGCCGCTTTACCACCGACCGACAGGGTTGTAATGAGGGCCATAGTGTTGTTTAAAGTGTATATTCGGTTGGACAAGGTGGTAATCCCATTATCTTCAATGGCTAATACTTTCTGTACATTTTACTGATCTATTTGCTTTAACCGGGCAGCAGATTTTTGTTAGGAAAGTTTCCAAATTTCATTATATACTGCATCTAAGAAGTGCTTTCTGCGTTGTCGGCTGGGGCCTAACAGGACATCCAGCATATCTTCATCATTAGACAGGAGGCTAAGGTGTTCTTTAACAGCATCAACTGAGGAACTTTTCAACCATTGCTGGCATAATTTCCCTACACTATGGCCCTCATTATGACTTTGGTGGTCTTTTTAAAAAACTGCGAAAGACGCGGGTGCCTGAAGACCACCAGTGCTGGTGGTCTTCTGCCCACCATATTACGAATACTGTGAGATTTTTGCCACATTTTGGGCTGAAATCCTGCAGTAGTCGTGCTAGTGGGTGGAGGCCTTTGGGCAGTTCCACCACCAGCCCCACCCCACCAAAAAGACTCCACCAGCCGTATTACGACCTCTAGTACGACCTTGCTGTGTCCTGGTGGGGGGTGCTGCTGGAGGTGGAAGTGCCAGTTCCCTGCCGAATGACTTTCTTGCAAGCTTTTCAGTATACATTTTGGAACTCCCCACTGACGGAGTCGGACAGTGTTCCCACTGCATAAAATGTTAAATAGTCTTTGGTGTAATTGCTATGTGAATGAAATGATGTCTATAATAATCATAACAGATCATATCTCCATAATTTTCTCTGGATTCATAAATATCCCCACATTCAAATACAGTGTAATATTGCAAATCAGACATCATAGAATCAACTGTTTTCACATCCCAGTCATCAGAAACTACTCTGGGTGTTATTGCATTGTTCAAGGAAAGTTGAAATACATAAGGAATTTGGACAACCTACGTCGGGCCATGCATAGCAAATAATACTTTATCCCAAACAATCCCATCAGGAATTGGTATAGCAGAAATGTTCACTAGAGACAAGTATCTGCGGACTTTGTGAGAAAAGAAATGTGGTTTTAAGATCTCATTCACCAGTTCAACTGTAAAGCGTTCAGGAAGGTAATGACCATGTATCAGTGAAAAGAAAACGATGACAAACACAATCCACAGGAGGAAGGCAAGTACGGTTAATAAGAGCCACAGATAATTCCATGAAAGAATACAATAGTTAATTTTGAGCCAAATTATCAGCTTACATGTTTTTGACAGTTCTGTTGCAGTACAGGTAGATGAGTGTGTAAAAGTGTCATTAATGTCGACAAAATATGCAGAAGCAGTTCGTACAAAAACTGGAGCCGTGTTTGGAAGAGAAGAGTTGGCAGAAGTCTCTTGCAATGGTTCATATTAGAATATACCATCCGTTTGTGTAGAATTTGAGTAGAATTACTTGTCGCAGAAGAGTTTATTGGAATTAATGAAGGATCATTTTCCACCCTCCCCAAGCTCGGAGATGTGTCAGCATTGTTGTTAAAACCTGTAGAGGAACATCCTGGTCTGTAGTAAGAGGGATGCAGGAACTAATCAGGAGTCCACTAGGTCTGCTGTGGAGGATTAGCCAAATGGTGTAGTTTGATATGGTCAATGGAGACAAATCAATTTTCTTTAGAACCAGGCAGCTGTGGTAGAATGACAGTTCAGGTACCAAGTATTCCCAGGACTGGAACCGATGCACGATAGGAAGGACCAAACTCATTTTTCACAGCAATATTTTCACAACTTTTGGAATCCAGCTGGTAGATGTTATTGGTACATCCTTTATTCCCAAGGAGGCGGCATTGGCAGATGCGTTGTCGTCACTAAACTGTTGTAAGTCCCGCAAGACAGTGACACGTTCATTTATGTTTAAAGGTGTATCTGCCACCTCCGTGCCAGAACCACCAAGATCTGGAACATATATTTGTGTTCCGAACAGGTATTCATATGGGGTACGCCCCCTCAGGGACCTTCTAGGCAGATTATTAAGTGGTCTCTGGACTCTCTACAGGTGAGTAAGCCAACTACCACCTGTGCCTAATACTCTGGCTGTTAAGGATTGCTTTAAATCACGGTTTCTTCGCACTGCAACACTATTTCCCTATGGATGAAATGGAGATGAATAATGCAGTTGGACCCCTAACGAAGCAATGGCTTCCATAAATGCCCTTGAGGTGAAAGCAGGGCCCTGGTTCGAGTGGAAAGCCACAACAGCATATGTGCCAATAAAGAGTTACAAATCTTTTATAACAGTTCGAGCTTCAGCCGAGCATTGTGGCCAGACCCATAGAAATCTGGAATTTGAGTCAACAGCGACTAAAATGTATTTGTATGCACTGTCAGGTGTCCGGCGACCACAATGGTCCAAGTACACACATTGTAACAATTTGTGTGAAATTAGAAGGGATGTCTGCAGTGTGCGTTTGATGGTGTACCCTTTTTTATTTGACAGATGTTACAACAAAGGACATACTGCTTGGTCTGTTTATAGAAACCTGGCTACAAGTAATGTGCTTGTCACAATGATATTGTAGTTGCCACACCAGAATGGGCAGAAACAACTCCCTCATGAGCTACTTTGATCAATTCTGGTCTTTGATCTTTATTGGGAATCACACAATTACCCACCCCTGGTATTACTCCTAGGGCTGTATAGAGGGATGATACACATTATATGCCACAGGATGTGCCTTTGCCAAAGAAAACTTGCGAATGTAAGAAAGAAATATGTAACAAAATCAATATTCTAGAAAAAAAAAACACCAAAACAGAATAGACTCACTAAGGAATTACATTAGGGGAAACAAACATATGAGCATATAATAAACTCAATTTAAAATGGTAGCAATGTAATTTAGTTTTGCCTCTCCTTTGTGAAGATAAATGAATCTTTGCAATTTGTCCAGGGATGTAAAACTAGTACTTTTATCTCTATATGTAATATTGAAGAACGATGGGCGCATCAAACCATATCTGATGTCAATTTCTCCCAGAGTGGGCAGAAATGCCTAAATTCCTTCCTTCTGCTTGCTGCTGCTCTGAAGACATCTTGAGAAAAAAAAATCCTATGACCAGAGCACTTGCTTATATTGTTTAGCTTCCAAGAATACTTTCATTGAATCAGTGAACTATCGAAAAGGTACAATGATACCTCCAGCTTTAGATGAGATATTTAACAAAGCAGTCTTAAGACCATTGTGATGAGTTCTTTGTATATTAAGAGCAGAGGTGTCTGTTAGACCCACCATGGTAGGGATTGAAGATTTAAAAAAAGAGAGCATGTCATATCCATCAGCTCCTTCAGATAGTCAGTAGGCTCTTAGATCATTTTATCTATTTTGATTTTCCTAATCCTCTATCTGATGCTTTAAGATTTCTTAGGTCATTGCATCAACTTTAGCAACAACATCTTCAGCAATACTAATTCTCTGGTCCACCCCAGAGAACCTTTATTCAACATTTGACCATTTTTCTTCTATCCACGAAAGAGTATTAATAGTTTCCAAAATGAAGGATTTTAAGTTTTTGATCTGTTCCATCAAATCTTCCAGATTTAGAAGTAGTGGCAATTTTGTAGGTGATGCTGGGTCTTTCTATGATCTTTTGTTGCCATTGCCTGATGGTTCTTTACCACTAATAGAGGTTGAAGTGGAGAAAGCAGCAGACTTGGAATTTCCTAAGTATTGACTGTCTAAGTTAAGTGGTAGAATTTCTGCCAGGGTCTCTTTTGCACGCACTACCAATGTGATTCCTTGTCATATATTTATCAAGAGAAGGAAGTTTCTTAGCAATACCTTAAAGAGTTTTTATCCATCCCAATTTTTTTTATCCTTCATATCAACTGTGACTAAAAAAAAGTGAATTAAAAAACACTGGAAAGATAGTTGGACAATATGAGGTATGACCAAACTGGTTAGCTTGTAACAGTCAACTCTTTATGTCAAGAACGCAGAAGGAACACAGTCCCAATCTAACTCATCAGAGAAAAATAAACAGTATCACAAGTCTCTGTGTAAGTTTTATTAACTTTTGCCAGTGCCTGCTCAACATTAGATTACATTTTTGCATGATGCAACTTTAATTGGGGCATATTGCTTCACTGATGGACAGAAAAAAGCCTGTATTTAATGCAGCAACTGTTACTTTACTGAATGTTAATATGCACACCATATGTCTCCCCCAAAATCACTCTAATGCAGTTGTATTAATTGGAGATCAGCTGTTAGAGTCCATTTCTGGTTGTGATTCCTCTTCTGTGAGGGAAGATGAAAGACACTTCTCACACTACATGAAAGCATTCTCTGTATTGAATACCAGTACTACTGTATTTCTGAATGAATATATGATTCACAAGTGATCCCACCACTGCCAGAGAAGTGATTTGTATATAGTGCTGTGTTGTTTAAATAACATGGTCTTTGGGGCCTTTCTAAGTTTGTTTAGAGAAGAAGTGATCACTCTTTTTCTTTTTTGACAAAAACAAAGCCATGTGATGTCCCTCATTAAGGGATCTCCCCCAAGAATTACATTCCTGCTGTGTTTTCCAAAAGAGCTGAAGTTGAACCAGGTACAGCACATGCAGTGTCCATAGAACTTCTTTGGTGAAGAAAAGAAACTGCATGTCACAAAATGGAAAGAATAATCTGTCCACATGAAGGATGGTGTAGAGAGAGTAATATACCATACAAAATATTTTATGAAAACTCACCTTGCTTCTGGTTAGCCACTCTGACAATGGTGCCTGATAAATAGAAACCTGACAGGAGTCAGACACTGTTGCATTCTTCTCTACATGCTCCAACGGGCCAGGAGCAGCAAATCTAGGTGGCCCTCATAAGCACACCTTAGCCACAGACCCCCCATGCATCTTTTGCATGCATTCAAAATGAATATGTATTTTAAATATATTTAATGTAAACTTATAAAACATTATTATGTAGAGACAAATAGAATGTTGTAATTGAAATGCTAGAAACCATCTACTGTGAAAGGTATCAATCGTGTCTTAATGAAATTTGCTTTTTATATAAATGTATTATAGGAAATACACTTTCCCTAAATTACTTGTGGCAAACATCTCCTATATGTTAATGAAACATGCAGAGCTTTAGGTGGTGGAAGATAACAGTTGGTGAGAAACATTAGGATATAAAGCACAGGAGAATATGACAACCTTCCAGCGATATCAGTGGATAAGGACAGCAGTGCACCTAATTTAGTCCATCTTGTCAAAGGCTTAAAGTGATGCCTTAGCAGACAAAATATATGATGATATCACTTTCTCCCTGTTATATGTGTCAATCTCCCTGTCTCATAAGGTTTGGCTAGTTACAGACAAAGGATGTACCTATTCTATTTGTAGTTAGAAATGTAACACTTCAGTAGCCACAAAAAGGGAACTCGCCTTGAACTCCTCCCATGTTTTTCTGTCTTGCAACAGTTGGAACCCTACTTTCCCCTACTGCTAGTTTATTCATTATGTTTTTTTCTAAGAATACTCTGGGCTGTCTTAGTGGAAGAGTTCTGTGTATTGGAGGAGTATCTGACAATCAAGGTAGGTGAGATTCAAGCTCATTGGTCCTATAATTGTGGATCTCTCTCTTTCCTCCCTGCTTCCTCCCTTAGAGTTCCTATCCCATTAACTGTGTTTTCTTCATTCAGCTCCAGGTAGGGAGCTGATGGTGGTCTAGTTGGGTCTGGGACACACATTCTGGAGACTTCATGGACCTTAACCTGGCCTGTCTTTGATATGGCAGTGGTCTCCAAAAGATCATGGCAACCTGAATTGTTTTCACCAGTTTTCCTTTCCAGCTTTCTGTCACTCCTTGGTTTCTGTGTTTCAAGACAGAAAGCTTGGGGTTTCAGGGTATATTTTGACATGAGCTTGGACATGCTGAGTGTACAGGCTGCCCTGCTGTCATGTGCCCATCCAGATAAGGAGGTTTACTCCTATTAGATCAGCTTGCACTCAATATACCTTAAAAGATGCACTTTGTCTTCAATTCTCACAATTTAAAAAACATGATATTGTGTTGCAGAGGTCACATGGCCAGAAACTGAACAAAGCTGATGGTGTCGAGTTTCAGTGCTGTTACTACTAAAGAATATGGCATTAGTGGTTATGAGGATAGCGTCCACATTTTTGGCTTCCAAGTCTACAAAGCTTTGTAAGCAACAGTTCCTTCCAGTGTTAGCTCAGTGCAAGTTCCCCGTTCCTATTTAGTATGGTCTGAATGGTTAACTCTAATATTGTATGAAACAATTTTTGTTTCCTAAACTACTCAAGTAATTTGGCACTCATTACAACCCTGGCGGTCAAAGACCACCAGGGTTTTTTTGGCGATCGTACCACCAACAGGCAGGCGGTACAATTTGCCATATTTTGACCGCGGCAGTAGCGCCGTGATCAGACCGCCGGGACCGGCGGTTTCCTGCCATCGTTGTCCCGGTGGTTATAATCCGTCAGGGCAGCGCTGCCCTGGGGATTAAGGCCCTCATTACGACCTTGGAGGGCGGGGGAGGATTGGCAGTAGTACCGCCAACAGGCCAGCGGATTTTTTTTTTTATTATGACCATGGTGGTTACCGCCATGGTCATCCGCCACTTCTCCACTCCGACTGCCAGGGCGGTGACGACTGCTGGGCTGGAGAATTCGGTCTCCAGCCTGGCAGCCGTCACCAGACCGCCGACGGTATCAGGACCCTGCATATCGCCATGGATTTCGGGTAGTTTGGAACTGCCACAAAATCTATGGCGGTAGGCACTATCAGTGCCAGGGAATTCCTTCCCTGGCACTGATAGGGGTCTCCCCCACCCCGAGTACTCCCCCCCTCCTACCCCCTGCCACCTCCCAAAGGTGGCAGGACCCCCCTCCCCACCCCCATCCCCAACATGCACATACACATACCCACCCCCACCCCCAACATGCACATATACACACCCCTACACGCACACATATACTACAACAACACATACGAACAGACATGCACACAGGCCGACCCTCACACATTTCCCATACACACAACACCCTCCTGCATGCATACACGCACTCACACACCTCCTCTACATACTCACACGCACACCCCCATGCACGCACACAACACACAATACCCCCCTCCCCTAACGGACGATCGACTTACCTTGTCCGTTGACCCTCCGGGAGGGGACGGGATCCATGGGGGCTGCTCTGCCCTCAGCTCCCCGTCACCAGAACACCGCCACGCCGAATCCTGGGTTGGGATTTGGTGGGCGGTGTTCTGATGACGGGGCGGTGGAGGTGGAGCAGCCTTCACTTTCGCGCCGACCACCAGTATGGCTACTGGCGGCTCTCCGTCTGAAAAAGGACAGAGGGCTGCCAGCAGTCATGATTCGCTGCGCGGAAAACCGCCTTCACTGGCAGTCTTCAGCACAGCGGCACCTCGGCGGTCTTGCTTAAAGACTGCTGAGGTTGAAATGAGGGCATATGACTCCCCTTCCTGCCAGCCTGTCCATGGCGGTAGAGACCACCATGGAAAGGCTGGCGGGAAGGCGGAGGCGCACGGCCCCTGGGGGCCCCTGCTTTTCACTGTCTGCACAGCAGACAGTGAAAAGTGTGAAGGGTGCAGCTGCACCCGTCGCACGGCCGCAGCTGCACCCGTCACACAGCCGCAAATCCACCGGCTCCATCAGGAGCCGGCTGCAATGTTACGTCCAACATCCCCGCTGGGCCGGCAGGCGGAAACTCTGTGTCTGCCCGCCAGCCCAACGGGGATGTTGTAATGCGGCCAGCGGGTTTGCGCCGCATAGGTAGCCGCTTGGCGGTTCAACCGTGGCGGGCGGCCTCCGCCACCGACCAAGGTTGTAATGAGGGCCTTTATGTCATACAATGCTTTTAGCAAAATAAGAGCAGCAGTTGTTGCTCTGTAGTTAAACTCTCCAACTCACACTGTGATGATTAAGTGATCAAGTCTCACTGTGGCATGGTTGTGTTTACTTAAAGATCAAAGTGGGCTTCTATAGATCCCTCTATCATGTTGATAAATGTCACTCAGATGTTATTCAAATGTTATTTATAGAGGTCTCTTGTGGCACATGGCACTGTAATACTTTTTCTTCAGGATGCAGTTGAACTGCATGCAACATTCCACTATTTCTTTGATTTCACAGGTCCTTGGGATTACATTCACAGTTCATGCTCTCATCTTACTTGGGTAAGGCATGTGGGAGAAGAAAGGCTAAATCAATGAGTCCCCATGCCCCACTGGGTGATTTACTTATCAAACATGAAAACTGTTACTCCCTATAGAGTCATAGCTTTGAGTCTAATGAGAGGCCAGAAGGAGAAAACTGCAAGGAAATAACGTACCAAAGATCACCTTTTAGGCCCGTCCCTAAATGTCTATGACAGTGTTGTTTCCCAGCTCTAATTTATTATTTTACTAAGAAATGTACCTAAATGAATGTTTAGTCTCAAAATTGTATGGAAAATCATTTTTGTTTCCTAAAATGCAGAAATGATCACAAGTAACAAAATACGCTAATAAGCTGTAGAGGTTTTGATGAGAGCTGGGTAGCTGTAACTAAAAGCAGAGTAAAGGTTATCTCAGTTCACCAATGCATGATTGTTTTATTCTGGGGGCCTTAAATAGGAAAGCTGAATCAGTTAGCAGAGTCCTAACAGAAATATTATGAATAAAGTTGTTTTTGAGGCAGGGGCTGTGTTCATTGTGCATCAGGTAAACCATTTAAAATAAGATATGTTGGTTTCCTGGTAGTCAGGAAAGCAACTCTCTGACACCTGTGACATGGTCAAATGTTTTTTAGCCCTGTGGTTTTCCTCCCTGCAAATTCAGAATAAATTGCAGCTTTTCCCAACCAGTACATGAAGACCTAAACAAAGGATGTTGTGGTCATACATTTTAGAAAGCAGCCCAACAACAATAACCTTTGAATGAATGGCCTTAGTGACAAATAGTAACATTTTCTTTGTTTCACTATGTGATACTTTATTCATTTCAGACTGAAATGACAGTTATTGATCAATGAGAGAACCCTGAGATTTAACATGGATTGATGAGACAGGAGGAATCCCTAGTGACTAATTAGTTTCAAAACATTCCTGCTCATGTTCACAGCAGTAAGGCAAGACTGAAAATTCAGTAGTGCCGAATTGGACATTGTTATGATGAGATATGGTGGACAATACAAATGATTCAAATAATATTAATAGTGGTTTCACATACATGTTAAAAAAACATGTGATACAAAAATATACTAGGGCTGTTGAGGTAGTTGATCTACAAGGTGGGAAACTAACCAAATGAGTGTGGCTTTTTTAAGAAGATATATTGGGTAATCCAAATGGTCTAATCAATCTTGATAGTTGTTTGACATACATGTTAAATAAAATAGATGATACTGAAATTATTTGGGACTGTTGAGGTAGTTGATCTGCATGGCAGCATACTAGCTAAATGAGTATGACTTTTTAAGAAGTCAGAAAACCAGTTGACTGCAGCTACCTTGTATGTCAGTCTCACACAGGTGGATGAGCACAATGCTGTGGTACTATTTGATCTGGCAGTGAATATGACAATTAGTACTAATAATGCTGCAATTCCATCACCTAAGATTTGCCTTATACTATATGCCATTTATAAGGTTGTTTCAGTGCCTCAGTGTGGGCAAAAGCCCATGTGCCAGTTGTCTAGTACATTGTACTTGCAGATGTATTTGAAAAATCACCCAACTGCAATTCTCTACACTTGACCCCACTACTTGTTCTATGAAAGGTAGAAGTATGATAGGATTGTAGTTTTCTACTGCCACAAAGATTTCTTCTTTTTACAAAGGTATCACACTCCACTCTTCAATGATTCAGAAATGAGCAATGACAAAGCAGAAACAGATTAGCCCATCATGAGAACGTAAGGAGCAGTAGTGGTGGCCCAAAGCTTAAAGGAGCCATCCAGTTGATTATAGCAAAATATAGCATAAAATCGCAGCTGACTTCACGGAACAAAACAACATTCTAGAATGCCAACTGTGGGAGATTTCTAGTGCTTAGATATTGTCCTACACTGGCTTATCATTGTATTAAAGTGTGTAAATTGTTGAGGGTGTGAGACCAAACACAATCAATAAGACAACAAACTGGTCCAACACAAGCAACAAGTCAACAAACTTATGGTAAAACACAGATTCAATTATTAAAATCTGGTCTCAGCCTACCGTTAAATATGATATAGACAAGACAGGCTTAACTTAGGAAAATGTATACATTTAAAAAGTCAAAACACAACACAGTAAACCTCACACAACCAATTTCTAAAAAGCGAGAATAAAATGATAAGCAAAATGACACAAAATAACAACCACCCGATTAGAGGAACCAAAGATATAAATTGTTAAATCTTTAAGGTAAACAAAACACCAAGAAACAGTAAAGCACTAATTTGTAGTCACTATTTGTGGTTGGCAGGGATCTAGTCATGAATTCATGTCAGCTGTGATGACATGTGAGTTGACTACACAAAGTTCATAATCCTAATCAATGATGTAACTTCTGAATTAGTCTCTAAACTTGAAATCAAAATCCTCTAGGGGGAAGGTTGCAGGAAGTACCCAATGGAATCTTCTTGATGCCAAACAGCCATTAGACAAGACCATGTGACAGCCATTATTTTTAGTTGGAAAAGGTCAGGAGCAATTCAAATTTCACTGGGCCCTAAAACCTCAGACAGATTATTTTTAGTGTTTGCCCAGTCAAGATTTCTACCTTCAGACTTGGTCTTTTTTATCGAGCTCAAACTCCACCAGTGGGGAAACCCTAAAGCTGTACACAATGAAGTCAACTTGAAATCAAAAACTTTCTCATGAGGCCCCCCAAAAAGTCTAACCCCCAACTCCTCAGAGATTCTGGATCAGTTCCTCTTAGTCACTTCAAAAGCTCTAAGGACCTCTGAGTCCGGAACAGGAACAGCAATTCAGGTTCAGGACTCACTCTATCAGAAGCCACCAGCAGGGCCCAATTTCTGATCCAGTTGCGGCTGGTCGACTAGGTACTTCAGAAAAGGCCTCTTGCAGCTTGTTGTCTCCCTGTAGCCACACTGGTCAGGCTACTAACACAGTTGGAGTCCACTTCTCAGTAATGGGAATAAGTGGGAGCAGGACAGTCACCACACAGTTCCAAACAACAGGCCAAGTTCTCTTCTATTCTTCCACAGGTCCAGAAAGTGTTCTGATAAGCTGCGGGTGAAGTGTCACTTTTAAAGGAGTCACTTGCCAATGAACAGGGTGACTCCTGAAAACTCCCTAACAAATGATGAAAAGGTTTTTACAGCAAATCCAGTTTGCCATGCTGTAAACTACCCCACAGTGCACAATTCTAGGTAACATCCAAGATGGTGTGCTCTTTATGCCCATGCAGGTGGCTTTTATGCTACCCAGGGGGGTGTTTATGGAACTGAGCTACTCTCTCTTCCTAAGCTACACTAAATTGGTTCCAGGGCCAGCTCATCCTCCCACAGGGCTGGGTTTAGGTTGGCAACAGACAGACTAGGAAACAAAGACTTCTGTTTTTAAGGACTCCCTTTACACTTAACTTACTGAAAAGTTAACCTGGCCAAATAGTTGTTAGTCAACTTTACCATGATATAGGGTGCAGAATGCATGCACTGGGGCTTTTAGAGAGGTTTCCAGTGTGCAGAGTTCAAAAACCTGCAATGCTAGTCAGCAAAACAAATGGGGATTACTACTTAAAAAAAGGCACCATTGCACACCGACACAGTGTTTTGGAAAAGAAGATGATAGCTCATTCTTCCATCAGCCAGAATCAGCTGAGTGAGTTTTATTTTTTTGGGGACTTTTTGTGGTATCTGAGTTCCTGTTTCTCAGCCTTTTACAGCAATGGGCAGTTCTTGACATGGAAATATAAAAATGTACATGGTACCCTTTTCCCACTAAGCCTGCTGGCACTTTCAATTAAATGCTTTTCAATGCTGCTAAGAAGAGTTGGCGGTATCCCTGTCACATTTAAGGAGTACAGGTACTAGGTACGTCCCTAGATAAAGCACTTTTTTGGGTGGTCCATGTATCCAAGCAGAGTACAGAAAGTTGTGCATTTCATTTTCTAGGACAGTGCCTCTTTCTTTCTTCCTCTCTTCCCATTCTACCATCTTCATTCATTAACTCTCTATGCCTTGTTCTCTTGTAGAATACCAATCACGGTAGGGACTTGGGAAAACAGGATCTGGGCTGTCAACTATTACTGGAGGACGTCTAGGGACACCGGTCCAACTTATCCTCCTGGTGACCAGTGGCATAACAAAACGTGAGGGGTCCCCGTGCACAGTACATGGAGGGCCCCCCTCCAGACTCACACTGGATCTCTGGGCATCCCTTCATCGAGTAGGCTGTGGGGGTTTTGTTATGCCACTACTGGTGACACAGCATAAGTAAGGAGTGCAGGGCTACAAATCCGAGTTCAAGAAGGCAAGTTGTTTTCTGTCTGTCATTTGAGTCTTGAGCTGAGGGGCACATTTTGACATTCACCTTCCAGTGTATTCCTGACTTCCCTCAGGGAAAGAGACATTTTCTGTTTTCAGATCACACAAAGAATTTCAGGCCAGATGTAGGTACGAACAAATTTGCGAGTGGAAAATAGCGACTCCATGAGAATTGCTATTTCCGACTCGCAAAACGATATTCCAGAAAAAATCACTATTCCAAATAGCGAGTCGCACCGCATTTTGCGACTTCGCTAAAAGCGAGGTTGCAAATTGCACAAAGGGTGTGGTCCGGTGTCGCAAATTGTGACAGACTCGCAAATTGCCTGCAGGTGGAACAAAACATTCAAAATACCCACTTCTGGTTCTGTGTGATGACATCAGAACCAGGAAGTAACCAAATGGAACAGGGAGGAGGGAGGAGCCCACCCAGCCCAAACTACAGAGTCACACCCAGGTGAGAGGAGCAGCAGCAACAATGGCTACACAGGAGAAAGAGACACCCAGTGGAGGCAGAAAATGCTAAATCAAGTTTTCTGACAAGGAGTTGGAGGTGCTGACTGAGGAGTGCTGCCTGCACCATGAACAATTATTTGGCAAGGCAGCAATGAGTGTCCCTGACACCCAAAAAAAGAAGTTCTGGCAGGACATCCAGAACAAGATAAATGCCATTGGTGTAATCCACCACACCCTGGATGAAATCCACAAAAGGTGGTATGACCAAGGAGAGGATGGCAGAGCGCATGAGGGAGATGCATGGCACTGGAGGAGGGCCATCTACTGTTCCACCCCCTACAGCAATAGAAACCATGGAGGAGACAACTCTGTAGCCGGAGGCTGTACTGGGCATTGGAGATGTAGACAGTTCGGCACCAGGAACATCAAAAAGTAAGTACCAAAATATATGAATTCACACCCGCAAATGCACTATACACACAATCTCAGTACACATCAGCAGGCACCTCCAGACTAGCTCTATTCACAGTTTAGCAACCTATGAAATAGTGCATTATGAGCAATGTAGTACAGTAGTCCAAATATAGGCAAATGTTTATTTTGATGCATCAAACATATGTGCGAGACTGACAGTGTATCCCCTATGTCCCACAGGTCTCCCACAAGGCCCCCCATCAGCGCCACTGTGCAGGGAGAGGAACATGGCACAGACCCACAGGAGGAGGCTGCCACAGACACTGCAGGGGAGTGCAGGACAACACCACCCGTGGAATTGGCACAGGAGACCATGGACGATCCTGTGCTGGGTATGGAGGCAGCCGTTGAAACACCAGGGCCAATGCCTACGGAAAGGCAAACACATGCATCATCAGGCGCAGTGACTAGACGACGACGCAGATTCCAGTCTGTGTGCAGTGAGGATGTGTCAGATGAAGATTTTGTGGGACTTGAGGCATCCTTATTGCAGAGTCAGCACCTGCAAAATAGACAGATGAGGTTAGTGAACCGGAACCTCTCAAGACTGCAGACCACTGTCACACATGGGCTGGCAAATGTGGACAACCAGTTCACAACAATGAACACACATCTGAGTAACCTGACAAGCTCCATTGACAATTTGGTCAGGGAACTGGTGGCTGACAGGGCACAGGCCTGACGCAGGGAGCGCAACACTGCTGCCCGTTTAGTTAGGCTTGGTGCATCCGTAGGGTGCCTGGCAACAAACAAGACCTGCCTGTCAAGGCGCACTGTCAGCCTGCAAGTGGAACTGGGGCATTTTGCAGGAGATGTGGCATGTGGACTTGGCCGCATCAGCCATGTGGTGGATCTGCTTGAGACCAGACAGGCTACAAGGGGCATAGGGGATACCCCGCAGGGCAATGAGGGGGGCTCAACAGTGAGTATTGTGTCTGCCACTGATGCACGTGTGCTGCGGAGTGGCAGTGCACGGCAGGGCTCAGGGGACCAAGCTGGAGTGAGCCATGGTGTCTGCAGTCATAGGAGGCTGTGAGCCACTGACACGTACTGGTACAGAGGCACAGGAACATAATGTGTCCGATTTGACAGTTTGATTACCATACTCTAGCATAGTTCACAATGATATCAACATTATAGTTCTGCAATAAAAAGGTTTTGTTTGTTTGACTACACAACTGGGCTATGTGTGCCTGACATAAGTGAGTGTGGTGACGGTTGCCAGGTTCCTGCCAAAGTAGTGGGTTGCAATGTGGTTCCGTCTCTGTCTGCCTTCCATTTCGATGCTTCTATCCCCAGGCTGTCGGTGTGGTAGCTCTTGCTCCTCATCCTCTGTATCTGTGTCTTCAGGGGTGAGATAAAGCCCACGTCTGGTGGCAATGTTGTGTAGGATGGCACAGGTGGCAACTATCTTGCATGCTGTTTCTGGGGCATACTGGAGTGCTCCTCCACTTTTGTGGAGGCATCGGAATCTTGACTTCAACAAGCCAAACGTCCTCTTGACTACAGTTCTGGTCCGCCGATGTGCAATGTTGTATCGCCTCTCGTTCTGATTGCCAGGTGTTAGGTATGGGGTGAGAATCCATGATCTCAGGGCATATGCACTGTCACCGGTTTGACAAAAGAGGCAAATTTAGCAGGGTATCACAGGGTTACACAGTGACCTGTATGTAAGGCTTCAGAGTGTAGTCACCAATACCTATTAAATATCCTTCTCGAAACTCCCCACGTTCTAGGCGTTGGTGTATCCCACTGTGCCTGAATATGTATGAATCATGTGTACTCCCTGGATATTTTGCCACAATGTCAGTAATGACATTATGGGCATCACATACCACCTGGATGTTTAGTGAGTGGGTAAATTTCCTATTGCGGAACACATATTCCTGATTTGCTGGTGGGCAATTTGGTATATGTGTCCCGTCCACACACCCTATTGCATGGGGAAAGTTGGCAATTCTGTAGAAGTCCAACTTGGTGCTGTTCATTTCTGCCTCATTTCTGGGAAGGTATATATATCTGGACATGTGTGCGAGTATGGCATCTAGGAAACATCTGAAGAATAGTGAGAGTGCACTTTGGGATACCCCACCTGCCACAGCAATCACCCCCTGATAGCTACCCGAGGCCAAGAGGTGCAGTGAGCATAGCACTTGCACATGTGTGGGGATGGGGCTGCCGCGCATTGTCTGTCGTTCAAGCTGAGGTTTCAGCAGTTCAATTATCTCTAGGATAACAGCACTGCTCAGTCTGTATTTATCATAAATCTCCTCCTCAGTTTATTGAAATAGTGTCTGCCTGGTTCGGTATATCCTGTCTCTGCCTCCTCCTCCTCTGCTGGGCAGCCTGGACTTTCCTCCTCCATGCAATCACGTATAGTGCAGCCATTTTGAGTAGCCTAGATGCCTTCTGGGTATCCTTTTATACTTTGGTTCTGGTTACCACCTGCTCTGAATCAGTGGTAATCTGGGTGTGCAAAACGGGCTTTTTGCGACTTGTCCCAATTTGCGACTGGCTTTTGCATACAGTTTGTGACTCGCAATTTGCAACTTCCTAATTGCGGGTCGCAAAATCAGGTGGCAAATTTTGCGAGTCGGTAATGGGTCGCATCGCTATTTGGTGATCCAAAATGGGATTTGTACATCCCATTTTGCATTTTGCTGGGTCGCAAATAGCGCTGCGGGACGTTTGCGACTCACAATCATTTGCTACATCTGGCCCCTAATTCTTTAATTTGTGTGACCTAAAATAAGTAAAATCCTTTTTTCCGCCTGTTTATCAGACACTACTTCCGGATTCCAATCCAGCAGGCTTCCTTTTTGGCACTCCGCATGCTGCCCCCATGCCTTACTGGCAAAAGCCAAGGCTGTGATTTACCCAAAAGGAAGTATCTGGCTTTCAGACTGAAAGTCCCCATTGTGCAAGTCTTTTAAAGCCTTTCACTTTTAGGTTTCAAAACTGCATATTCTGTGATTCCCATCCAGGTGTTGTGCACACCATCATTACTGGGGGGGGAACATTCCAAAAGCTGTTATTGCTAACCTTTATTGAATATGTTCCCATTAAAATTTCGGGTACTCTACGTTTTGTGGTTTCATTCTCTTTTTAATCCTAAATCAATCTAAAAAGAATCTTGTTTATAAATCAGCTTGAGATGAATGGAGATAGGCAGGAGTACTTAGGGCCATATTTATACTTTTTGACGCAAAACTGCACCGACGCAGTTGTGCGTCAAAAACTTTACCGCCGGCTAACGCCATTTATTTGCTCCGCTCAGGCGTCAAATGTATACTTTGACGCACGGCGGCGCAAACCTCTGGTGTGAGTCTTTTTTTTTACTCAAACCAATGCGTCACGTCATAAACAAATACGACGTTAATGCGGCGAAAATGACTGTGAGCTGGTTTACGAATTCACAAACTGGATATGTGCCGTTTTTTGACGTAATTGCGTCAAAAAGCAGCGCAAACACATCAAAATGTGCTAAGGAGAGCCAAAATGGATCCCAGATGCTTGCACAGACCCCAGGAAGATGACAACAGACCAAGAACCAGCCAGGAGGACCCACACAAGACCCAGGACAGGGAGAAGAAGAAAAGAAAGTGTTGCTTCAGTGCAGAGGAGCAGGAAATTCTGGTGAAAGAGGTGACGGAACACCAGCACCAACTGTTTGTCACCTCAAAGTTGCCAATTAGTAGGAGAGAGGAAATATGGCAACAAATTGTTGACAAGATCAACAGTGTGGTAGAAGTACGGAGAACAGTCATCGAGTGCAGGAAACGCTGGCATGACTGCAAGCACAGGACCAAGGAAAAGATGTCCAGGAACAGGAAGGCAGCACTGCAGACTGGAGGTGGGAGTCCAGCACCGCAGGAGGCCCTTGATCACATGGAGGAGATGGTGGCAGCCGTCATCCCTGAGGAGATTGTCACAGGGTTTCAAGGACAGGACAGTGCAGACTACCAGGAGACAACACAGATGCAGGGTAAGTCGCATGGCAAACTAAAATGCACAAATGTTAACTGCAAGCAGGGGGGCACACCTACTACACAATGCATGTAAGTCATGATATTTGGGGAGTGGCATGGGTAAAGGGGCACAGTACGGGAGCATGGCCCATTCAGAGGAAACCTGGGGCACAGTACTACACTACACCAACAACCTTTGCATGGGGGTATGCTGCCATACCAAGGATGTTAGAAAGGTAAAGCCAGGCCAGGAGGGTGGGGTACAATGTTAAACTGGCCTGCTGTCACTCGTCAGCTGGTATTCTCCCTACATGAACTAGGGCAAAATTAACAGTCTCAAGCCATATCTGCAAGTGGAATTTAACATTGACAACAGTTGCCACTACCACCTTTGCTGTGTGTGTAGGTCAAGTAGCTAATGGCAGTGATGCCCCCATGGATCAAACACACCCAAATTAGAGGGTTCAGGATGACAAAGTTATCAATTACCTGAAATCAATACAAATGTTCCAATCCTGTCAAATGTGATTGTCCATAGTTGATACAAACATCAGTCATTGTCATAAACATTATGAGGTACACAGCACTAATGTCATGCCCATGCTGCATATGTCAGGGTCCACCCTGTGCCTGGGTCACTATAGCTCCAATGACACCATGCAACATCCCAAATGTCATACTGCTCAGAAATCAGCATTGAGTGGGAGGACATATGTAACTGGCTAGTGAAATATACCCGCACAGTCAGAGGAGGAACTGGAACACTGCTAGGACCATCAGTGCAATTCAATGTAGCACACATTTCCCAACATCAGCAGTACACATTACCAATGCTGACACCCATATCGTGCCATGCCAATGCAATATATAGAATATGCTAGGTCTCAGCAACATATAGGTGGATGTGAAATATCAGAGACTAGGTCAGTTCCAGAATGTTAAGTGCCATCAGAACACCCACAGCCAGTGAAAGGCCTCACCATGAGAATGGAAATAGACGGAGGTTTGAGTAGGACAAAAAGGTGGCACTTCACAAATTGGCCAGAACCAACACCTAGAGGATGTGATGCTGACAAGTCCCCAAACTGACCACAATACATGTGGCATGCAGGTGGGGCATAGGCCTGGGAGAATGCTAATATTAAAGAAAGGAACAATGAACAGGAACCAAGATCACAATATGCAACTAATAGGAAGGCAGGCACGTCACATTACAAATCCCACAACACAGACACACTAATTGTACCATATCTCATTGCAGAGGATGATGGCTCTCCTGCGGACATGCCTATCCAGGACTTCCCTGATGACATGGATGACGAGCTAACAAACATCAGCCAGCAGACCCTCCAAGATGTCCTTGGGACCCTCCAGACCCCACCTTCAGTCACAAGGAGGAGCACAGAAGTAGCAGCCATCACAGAGGACCCACCCACCACCCCAATTGTACGACCTGCCAGCTCCAACCCAGCTGAGGACGCTGACGACACTGGCACCAGCTTTGAGAGAACTGTAGTTGGAGTACAGCGGGAGCTGGCCAAGGAGGTGCGGGTGGGGATGGAAAATATGGCAGCCAGCCTAGAGAGGGTGCACTCGTGCATGATGTCAACTGCAGAACAGGCAGCAGCCATGCAAGGGTGAACATCAATCTTGCAGGAACTTGAAAAAAGGTTGAAGGAAATCAGCACAGCTGTAAGAGAGTTGACACAACACCTACAACAAAAATCCTGTCAACGCGTGCACAAATGAAATATTGAACCCCTCGGGGTCGACCTGGCTGCCTACCACAGTGATGTGGCTGCTATACTTCAGAACCAGCAGCTCCTCCTTGCTGCAGTACTGCCCTTAATAGCCCCACAGTTGGCAGCTACCGGGATGTCCTACTTCACGTCTTCAAACACTGAGGTGTGTGTTGCCCCTTCACAACCACCACCACCAAGGGCAGAGGAGAATACACACATATCAGAAGATGAAGACGTGGAACAGATCACATTCACCTGTAAGAGTACCCAGTAGCACTAGTCCCTGCCACATGGCCACCTATAACCAAGGTCTTGTGCTTTGTAACATGCCAGTCTTGCAACAACTGCACTCAAGCACTGTTCTTCAGCCCACTGTTTATCTTGTCGTCCTGCCTTGTGATTGTCTCTCACTAACTCATTGGCAAATCCTGTCCCTCTGCACTGTCTAACAGTTCGCCCCAGCATGTCCAATGACATGTCATTTTGCACTTGTGTAGGATCACAATGGAAGGTGTCACACTAATGGACTCACAATCATGGACAATGTACATATAGAACTACAGCACTTTCAAATAAATAGCACTTACACAACAACTTTGTCTCTGTGTAATGTGACATATCAACCGTGATGGCCATCAGTGATGTTTACCTCGGGTCAATGATTAGAGATTGTCAATACAACTGACCTGAAAGAATGTTGGCTGATAACTATGCACAGTGGTCTGGATTGTACCATCATCTGCCCCTCCTGAGGGTTAATTCTGAGGAAAATAGAAACTATACACCATAATGCTGTGTTGGACAGAATATCCCTTCCTCAAGGGATGACTAAGCCAAAAATTATTGCCTTCAACTTTTTCTTCAAGCCAAAAGTTACATATGTGATATTTGACCCAAATGTTATTTAAAACACACCATACTGCATGAATGGATGTGTATGAGTGTACGTACAAATATGTAACCTGGCTGAACATTGTAACAAATGATAGGTGTGAGTTCTGTATACCGTACTACATGAGAGCATACTACCACTCACCTTCTAAGGCTTCGCTTGGACATCAGGCTGCAGGCAGACTTAACACAGTGTCCTCAATTCCAATTCTGGTGGCAATGTATGTGAGATTGAAAACATACATCAAAAATTAACAACACATTGGGATCCATAGTAACCTTGAGTGGTGGGTGCAATGGATGGCAGAATTTTAGCAAAGTAGCTTTGGTGTAGCTGCCAATGTACCAGCTCAATTGGGATTTGGTTGCAGGATGGGATACAAAAGCTAATACTAAAGAGACACTGTTCACCCATGCCAAGGCCCTGATCCCCAAGCATGTGACACATACTGTAAAGGGTTACCTAAATATTTAATAAACAGTAAAAACAGAAGCTAAAACCAGGAGAAACACCTTACCTAACCTAACCTATCCTAACCACACATTACCCATAACTGTCCCTAACTAACCTAAGCTAAACTTACTTATCACATTTAACTAAACACTCTAAATATCAGCCCCCTACCCCCTTTATAAGACGGGACACATGGAGGACAACATATACTAACCTAAACACATACTATCTTATACTAAACATTTTTTGTATTTATATATATATACGAAGTTAATCTCGGAGTGCGGCCGCTACATCACAGTGGTCCTGGTCGGGCTCCGAGACACTCAAAATTATTAAACAAACACGCTCTCTAAATCCAAAGAGAACCAGGACACCTCCGTACAAAAGTCCCACATCATCCACACCCACCCACACACATAATAAAATAACATTTCAAGATATCATACCCCCACCACCCCACCCACTACTACTAACTAAACTAACAGCCTATTCTTACCTAACACTAAGCCCCCTAAACCCACTAATGAAAAGAACCAGAAAAGAGAAGGGAGGGGAGGGAATCAAGGCTGAGGGTAAAATGTTTACAACTTCACCCTCCGCAGGGTCTTCCTTATGGCACGCACCCTCCTATTAACTTGTGCCACCTCCTGCTGCAGCCTGGTCATTTTCCCCAACATACGGTCAATGTTCTGTTGCATCCGCTGAAAATCTGCTGGGACAATGACTCCAGCACAGGTGGCCTGGGTGCCAGTTGAAGAAGTATGTCCCCTTGTCGCTGCCATGCCTGTAGGAGGAAATGCAGGTGGTGCTGTGACGGTCCTGGAGCAGTGGCGGTTGTCAGTCCAGCATAGGTGCCTGCTATGGTTCGTGCCACCTGGGTGGTAGTGGTGGTGCTGGTGGCTGTGGTGGACACCAAAGGGCCCCTTTGGGCAAATGCCATCCACACTCCGGAGGCTCTTTCATGGTGATAGCGCCTTGCCATGTTGCGGAACCCAGACTCCACATCCAGAATGTGGTGGTAATGCATCGCCCTGCGCTGAAACTCCCGAATCTGGATGGGATTCATATTGGCAGCTGTTAAAACAAATATAAAACCAAACATTAGGTACTTCATTGTGTGATATGGCTCCAGAAGTAAATCAGACAATACATCTAATGTACCTGAAACAGCCCATATCATCATACAGATCACTGATTGTCCCTGAGGAAGTGCATGCCAATGCAGCCTACACATGTCTTATCAAACAGCACAGCAATACTCTAAAAGATGGGTAACAACTTAAATGACCTATGCATCATTGTTCAGCCATTTGTCACGTAAGAAATGCTGCAAGTCCCTCACATGTGACAGGCCAACTAATGACTAACTTCTGGATGACAATCAAGGGCCACAAGATCAGTGAGTTGTAAATGGAATTGCCTGGATAGAATGTAGTTGCTAATCATGAGTGGGTATTCTAGTTTTGGACAAGTGACTTACAGATTTACATGTCTGTGTAATAAACTTGGATCATCAGTCCTAGGTACACTTTTCACAACACTACACCTGTGTCTGAGGGGAGGGGGTGGACAGGCAACAAATACTTTCAAACAGCAAGGACATCCAGGAAGCTCTGGACAGCTGTACATGGGTTTGGGCAGTCCACCACAGGTAATGTGGATGTCCAACTAGGATACACCCAAACCTTGGGCAATCCCATCCACACTTATGTTTGGAAATGCAGACAATTGTCAACATCATTTCCTACCAGTAGCACATGACTTACAACAAGCAGATAGATGCAAGAACACATCTGGCCATGAGCTGCATGCACACCTAGTACATTGTACTCAAGTGCACGTAGCACAACATGTGGAGCTACATGTTGCTAGGAAGTCATACGTACAGTCAAACATGTTCATTAGTGAATAGGGACGCTCAAGTCTGTGGGTAAGACTTTGGTATCCCTATTCTGTGAGAATCAGGGTCTGACTTGCTGACTAAATCACAAATATGGTCCTCTGCTACATTTTCTGAATTTCTGTTTTACCCACAAAAGTCACCCTATTCACATGGCCGTTCCTTCAGGGCTGCCCTACAATCACAAAATATGACTATACGCTAATGATTGCCCAACTCAAAGATGGAAAAAAAATGATGCTCCACTCAAGGAACATATCCGATCATTGACCAGCTCATCACACCTTGCTATGTGTCCAACACACAGGAGTCAATCACACAACAGAAGCAAACACAACACAGAACATAAATATCAACACTTACTGGAGATGTCTGGGTCTGCAAATCGAGCCACCTCTCCGATAGTGTAGGGGGCAGGTCCACCTGTAAAGCATGGAAGGTAGAAATGTGCTCAATGTCTGTGCAATGTACAACACTTCCAAATACAATTACTGTGTGTAAAATTAAATCAGAAAGTCAAGCCTCTCAGACATGATGATACTGCATCCAACATACCACTGCAAACATGTACAGACCCAGGAACTCCAGTGAGTGATACACACATATCTGTACACATGCAGTGGCCCTAACTATCATGTGATGGCAAACATGGGGGGTCATTCTGACCTCGGCGGTAAAAGCCGCTTACCGCAGGTCAGAAGGCCGCCACAATACCGCCGCGGCCGCGGTCAGCCGCCACGGACATTCTGACCCACAACTGCAAAACCTCCGAAAATCCGCCCTCCACTGCAGTCCGCCACATCAGCGGCCAGCGGTAAACTGGAGAAGACCAAACCTCCACCGCCACGCCAACAGAAATACGCCCATCCCATTATGACCCGCAAATCGACGCAGCGGTCATTCAACCGTGGTATTCCATTGGCGGTAGACCCCGCCGCGGTCAAAATACACACACCTTTACAAACCCCTACCACATTGGACAATTTGAAAGGCACACACCTGAAACACATACACACACCACTCCCACACATCCAATACCATATAAAACACACACCAACATCACCCACAAACCCCTACCAACAAAAACCAGAGACGAAGGAGAGAGAGAGACACATCAGAGAATAGATAGCCAGACACACAGAGGCACACCGCAACATCACACACACCACATAGAAGCACAAAGCACCACACACCAACACACACATCATCACATACACCACCCCACACCTCATACACACCACCCCATGGCACCACAAAGGCACCCACGCTTTTCAGACCAAGAACTCCGGGTCATGGTGGAGGAGATCATAAGAGTGGAACCCCAGCTCTTCGGCTCACAGGTCCAGCACACCACCATAGCAAGGAAGGCGGAGCTCTGGCAGCGGATCGTGGACAGGGTCAACGCGGTGGGACAGCATCCCAGAAATAGAGAGGACATCCGCAAACGATGGAATGACCTACGGGGGAAGGTGCGCTCAATGGTCTCGCGACACAACATCGCAGTGCAGAAGACTGGCGGGGGACCCCCACCCACTCCACCCGAATTCACAACATGGGAGCAAGAGGTACTCAACATCCTGCATCCTGATGGCCTCGCTGGAGTACACGGAGGGATGGACTCTGGTAAGTACAAGGCTAACGACTTCACCCCCCCCAGCATGCTAACCCCCACCCTCATCCCCAACCCCCAGCACACATCCTCCCTGAGAATGTCTCTCCAGCACAACCCACCCAACACCAACCCCTGCATGCCACCCCCAAACTATGGACATCCATCACCTAAGCATGACCACTGCACATACCCATCACCCCCCCCACAAAACACCCTCACAACACCTCCCCCAAGGGAATGCCAGCACTGGGGGACAAGGGCAACTATAAAACGCAAGCTAATGCACTCACAGAAACAATAACCATACCCTCTTACCCCATGCAGGACCCGAACGACAACACACCGGTCAGGAGGGACCAGAAATGTCCATCCCACCCCCGGAACAGGCCACCAGTGATGACAGCAGCTCTGTCGGCCTGGAACCTGACGACCAGCCCGGACCATCGGGGACCTCTGGGCAGTCGGTTCCCCTCACCCAGACACAGGCCACTGCAGACCCAACCCCCTCTGGGAACAACCGCACAGCTCCCACCCAGCGGGCCCATGCCTCTGTCTCTAGGACAGGTCAAGCAGCGGTGTGTCTACCACTACAGGGCCCCCAGGGTAACCCACCAACCCAACAACAACAGAGACCTGGGGGCAGTGGGAGTGGGCACACCGTCCAGGGGACAGAGGCCCAGGGAAACAGGGCAACTCGGAGGGCTGCTGTGCGACAGGGGGGGGAGGAGAGGCCCAGGGAACCCACTCTCCAAGAGGCCCTCACCACCATCATGGCTTCCTACCACCACTCACAAGAGACGATGGCGACGGTACTGGCCAGGTTCCAGGAGATCCAGGCACAGCAGGAGCAACGCTACATGGGGTTCAGCGACCAACTCAGCAACATCTCAACCGCTATGGGGAGCATAGTCCAGGCCCTGAACCGCATAGAGGACACGTTTCGGGACCATGTGGCATCACACAGGGCCCCTGTCACTAGCCAGGAACAGGAACAGCCTACCACCTCCGCCGGCGCTAGTGGACAGGAGGCCCCACCACAACGACAGCCCACCAGAAACCCACCTCCTGCTGAAGAACAACCGCCCCGCAAAAGGAGCCTGAGATCCAAAAAACCGACAGAGTAGGATGTCAAGTCCCCCGCCAGCATCACATACCCCCTGAAGTCCTCCCACTGTCCCACATTGCCACCCTGTCAAACCTTGAACTGCCCCTGCTCCATCCTGCCACAGGCATATGGACAATGCACCTGTGAGACTGAGAACTGGACTCCGCCATGGACATTACTCCACCCCCACCCATCACTGTTTCACTATCATGTACCAATATCTATGCACTAATAATAAATCACACATTGCACTGAAATCAATCAGGACTCAGCCTGTCTTATTTACAAATGTATGACACATTACATATCAATTACGTATTGTGAACATTGTGAATTACACATACCGAGGTAACTTAGCATTAGTCCATGGGCCAACCAAGCCGAGGTCACGCAGTGGCTCATACAGCACAGAAAAGGGAAGGGAAAATCAAACATCATGTTCATAGGTCTGGGGGGGAAACCGACAAAGTTGAGATGCAGGAGGCTTTCAGGAAATGTAAAATGGCATGGGTGATCATTACCTGTGTGCTACTGGAAATACTGTGCTATTACTCTGTCCCTGTTGTCTGTGTCGTCCTCTGAGTCTTCCTCCTCTTCACTCTCCGCAGGCTCCACAGCTACTTCAACACCACCATCTGCACCATCCTCCTGCAGGAAAGGAACCTGACGTCGCAATGCCAGATTGTGAAGCATACAGCAGGCCACGATGATGTGGCACACCTTCTTTGGTGAGTACATCAGGGATCCCCCAGTCATATGCAGGCACCTAAACCTGGCCTTCAGGAGGCCAAAGGTCCTTTCGATGATCCTCCTAGTTCGCCCATGGGCCTCATTGTACCGTTCCTCTGCCCTGGTCCGGGGATTCCTTACTGGGGTCAGTAGCCAAGGCAGGTTGGGGTAACCAGAGTCACCTATTAGCCACACACGTTGTCTCTGTAGCTGCTCCATCACATAGGGGATGCTCCTATTTCGCATCACATACGCGTCATGCACTGACCCTGGGAACTTGGCATTTACATGGGAGATGTACTGGTCAGCCAAACAGACCACCTGGACATTCATCGAATGATAACTTTTTCTGTTTCGGTACACCTGCTCATCGTCTTTTGGGGGTACCAAAGCCACATGGGTCCCATCAATGGCACCAATGATGTTGGGGATATGTCCAAGGGCATAGAAATCACCCTTCACTGTAGGCAAGTCACCTTTCTCTGGGAAAATGATGTAGCTCTGCATGAGTTTCATCAGGGCAGACAACACTCTACTCAAAATCTTTGAAAACATAGGCTGAGACATTCCAGATGACATGGCCACTGTGGTCTGGAATGACCCACTTGCCAAAAAATGGAGGACTCACAAAACCTGCACCAGAGGGGGAATCCCTGTGGGTTGGCGGATGGGGGACATCAGGGCTGGCTCCAGCTGGGCACACAGTTCATGGATAGTGGCACGGTCAAGTCTGTATCGAAGTATTATATGGCGTTCTTCCATTGTCGACAGGTCCACCAGCGGTCGGTACACGCGAGGATTCCTCCTTCTCATCCCAAGTCCCAGCGGACGGTGCCTAGGAAGGACAACATGGAGCACAGAGTCAGCCAAACCACAGGTACGTACAGACAGCTTGCACAGTTAAAGAATGGCAATGGGTTGAAAGGCGTGTATGTGTGGCAATGCAAGGCCTAGGCCTGTGTGTCGCAGTCAAAATTAAGCCATGTAGGCCCTTGAAATGGCGGCTGCCTGACCTGTGAAGTGGGACAATGGGATGTGAGGTCAATGCGCTGGCGGGGCACACCGTGGCGGTAGGCGGTCGAAGACCGCGGCGCAAAGCCGCATTGGTTAACATTGAAGCCTATGGGTTTCAGGAGCCAATGACGAAGTGCGCCGGCGGTCGCGGTACGCACCGCCGCGGTACGCACCGCCACGGGCGTGACCGCCATTTTCTATCTGCTTAATCACTCGAGACCTGATCATCCACAGGAGAGGACCTATACTGCAAGTGCTGCTGTGACCTCGGTCTGGAAGATACAATGGCTGCTGCGACTGGGGAAAGGGCCCCTGCCTTCACGTCTGAAGAGTTGGAAAAGCTCGTGGATGGGGTCCTCCCCCAGTATGCGCTACTCTACGGTCCTCCAGACCAACAAGTGAGTACACCAGGTGCACATGGAATGGGCTATGCCTGTGTGGATTGGGGTGGATGTAAGTTGGTGGGGTGGGGGGCGAATGAGGAGTGCAACGCCCGACAGATGAGAGCATGTGCCATATGGCAAAGTTGGTGGGGGGGGCCAATCACATCTAACATGCAGGTCATTGATGATTTCCTCCTTTCCACCCTGTACATGTCAAATAGGTCAGCGCCCATCAGAAGATCGAGATTTGGCGTGCCATCGCCAAGGAAGTCCGGAACTTGGGGGTCCACAACAGACGGGGCACCCACTGCCGCAAGAGGTGGGAGGACATCCGCTGCGGAACAAGGAAGACCGCAGAAACACTGCTGGGGATGGCCTCCCAACCTAGGAGGGGTGCCAGTCGCACCATGACCCCCCTGATGTCCCGGATCCTGGCGGTGGCCTACCCAGAATTGGATGGGCGCTTTAAGACATCACAGCAGACACAAGGGGGTGAGTATCAGCACATTCTCCTATCTTTCTGCGCAGTGGAGGCGTCTGGGTGGGGGAGGAGGGCTGTGGGTGACATTAGGCCAGGGCGCTTTCTGTAGTGTAGTCCTCTCCCTTAGGCATGGCCCTGTGCCCCCGGCCCCCACCTCGGTAGGGTGACAAGTACAGCCATTGAAGGTCCAGCATCTCCCATGTGCGCGTTTGACGTCTCTTGGCCTGTTGTCCTAGTCAGTAGTACTGAGTAGTGTACCCCGAATGCGCGGCTTAGTGCATTAGGCTCCTGTGTCTGTCCTCTCCGCCAACGGTGTTGACATTGCATGCACTCAACCTGGTCTTCTTTTTTCTCCCCCCACCCTTTCTCTTCATCTTCTTGTGCATGTGTGCAGTAGCATCATCAGGTGGAGGAGATTTGGCATCGGAGCACGAGGGAGCTGCAGGACACAAGGCCCCGGTGGGCCCAGGAACAGACACCGAGGGCACCAGTGATCCGGAGGGCGAGGGGAGCACCACGACGGGGACCGCTGGTGAGAGCAGCGAAAGCGACACGTCCTCGGATGGGAGCTCCCTAGCGGTGGCGGCAACATCCGTGCCCCCCGCCTCTACAGGTACAGCCGCCACCCAGCGCACCAGCCCCGCCCTCCCAGCAGCCCCTCAGTCTTCGCTCCGTGCCGGTTCGCCCAGGAAGGCGCGCGTCTCCTTCGCCCCAGGCACCTCAGCCCCTGCCCCTGTTGCCCCTGCTGCCCTCAGTGCGGAGCTCATTGACCTGGTAAGGACGCTCATTGTTGGGCAGACGACCCTTTTGAATGCCATCCAGGGTGTGCAAAGGGAGGTGCAACAGAGCAATGCGTACCTGGAGGGCATTCATTCGGGTCAGGCTGCCCATCAACGAGCGTTCACTGCTCTGGCCTCAGCACTGACGGCAGCCATTGTCCCTGTTTCCAGCCTCCCTCTTCTTACTGCCTCCAGCCTTTCTCTGTCTCCTGTTCCTCAGCCTATCCCATCCACACCATCAGACCAGCCTGCACACACCTCAACACCCAAGAGCAGCTCATCCAAACACAAGCACCACAGATCCCACAAACACTCACCCAAGCAACACCCAGATGCAGACATGCCAACAGCCACTGCCACCCCTGTGTCCCCCTCCTCCTCGTCTCCCTCCTCCCTCCCTGTGACGTCTACACTCACACCTGCATGCACCCCAACATCAGCCAGTGCTTCCATCACCACTTCACCCTCCAGTACAGTCCACACTCGTGCAGTCACCACCCCCACTGCCATTTACGCGTCCCTGTGTCCTCTCCCACTGTGTCTGTCACCCCCTCTTCCAAGACACACAAACGCAGGCAGCCACCCACCCAACAGCCATCCACCTCACGACAGCCTACAGCACCAGCACCTTCACCCAATGACAGCACACCTGACTCTCCTACAACCACCTCCTCTACCTCCACTTCCATCTCCACTTCTCCTACCCTTTACCTTGGCCCTAAAAAACTTTTCATGGCTAACCTTGACCTCTTTCCCCCGATGAGCTCCCCCATCCATCTTCAAAGAGTCCCAAGAGCACCGCAGCCACCACCAGCCCAGCTTCGGGTGTCACTGTTGTGCATGGGTTCTGGAGCCCACCCTTTGCCAGCAGTGACACATCGATCAGCAGCAAGGACACTTCCAGCCCCCCCCCCCGGCAAGAGGACCCGCAAAAACAAGGGCCGCCGTGCGAGGACCGACAGGGCTGCCCCCAAGGAGCAATGTGCGGCCACTTCACCACCCACACCATCTAGGGGAGGCAAGGGCCCGAGAGCCCCATCAAAGGAGCGGAAGGGCAGCAGGAGCGCGGAGAAGGTGGACCCCACATGCCACATCCCAGCTGGGAAGGAGGACACTAAGGAGGCCAGGAGTCCGTCCCCGAAGGGTCCAGAAACGTCACGGTCCGAGGGCGACTGAGCCGGGAGTCCAGGCCAGGTCTGGCTCCCTTGACCTGCTGGATGAGCACCGCTGAACAGGGCCCGCGGGGCAGAAGAGCACCGCTGATCAGGGCCCGCGGTGCAGAAGAGCACCGCTGAACAGGGCCCCGCCGTGGAGAAGAGCACCGCTGAACAGGGCCCGCCGTGCAGAAGAGCACCGCTGAACAGGGCCCGCCGTGGAGAAGAGCACCGCTGAACAGGGCCCGCCGTGAAGATAGGCACCGCTGAACAGGGCCCGCAGTGCAGAAGAGCACCGCTGAACAGGGCCCCGCCGTGGAGATAGGCACCGCTGAACAGGGCCCGCGGTGCAGAAGAGCACCGCTGAACAGGGCCCGCCGTGGAGAAGAGCACCGCTGAACAGGGCCCGCCGTGAAGATAGGCACCGCTGAACAGGGCCCGCGGTGCAGAAGAGCACCGCTGAACAGGGCCCCGCCGTGGAGATAGGCACCGCTGAACAGGGCCGGCGGTGCAGAAGAGCACCGCTGAACAGGGCCCGCCGTGGAGAAGAGCACCGCTGAACAGGGCCCGCCGTGGAGATAGGCACCGCTGAACAGGGCCCGCGGTGCAGAAGAGCACCGCTGAACAGGGCCCGCCGTGGAGAAGAGCACCGCTGAACAGGGCCCGCGGTGCAGAAGAGCACCGCTGAACAGGGCCCGCGGGGCAGAAGAGCACCGCTGAACAGGGCCCGCGGTGCAGAAGAGCACCGCTGAACAGGGCCCCGCCGTGGAGATAGGCACCGCTGAACAGGGCCCGTGGTGCAGAAGAGCACCGCTGAACAGGGCCCGCGGTGCAGAAGAGCACCGCTGAACAGGGCCCCGCCGTGGAGATAGACACAGCTGAACAGGGCCCCCGGTGCAGAAGAGCACCGCTGAACAGGGCCCGCCGTGGAGAAGAGCACCGCTGAACAGGGCCCGCCGTGAAGATAGGCACCGCTGAACAGGGCCCGCGGTGCAGAAGAGCACCGCTGAACAGGGCCCGCGGTGCAGAAGAGCACCGCTGAACAGGGCCCCGCCGTGGAGATAGGCACCGCTGAACAGGGCCCGCGGTGCAGAAGAGCACCGCTGAACAGGGCCCGCGGTGCAGAAGAGCACCGCTGAACAGGGCCCCGCCGTCTCAAGCACCGCTCCGCTGGGCACCGCTGTCTCGCCACCTCTCCGCTGGGCCCTTCCTGTCAAGCACCGCTCCGCTGGGCCCTTCCTGTCAAGTACCGCTCCGCTGGGCCCTTCATCTCAAGCACCGCTCCGCTGGGCCCTTCATCTCAAGCACCGCTCCGCTGGGCCCTTCATCTCAAGCACCGCTCCGCTGGGCACCGCTGTCTCTCCACCTCTCCGCTGGGCCCTTCATCTCAAGCACCGCTCTGCTGGGCCCTTCATCTCAAGCACCGCTCCGCTGGGCCCTTCATCTCAAGCACCGCTCCGCTGGGCACCGCTGTCTCTCCACCTCTCCGCTGGGCCCTTCTTCTCAAGCACCGCTCAGCTGGGCCCTTCATCTCAAGCACCGCTCCGCTGGGCACCGCTGTCTCTCCACCTCTCCGCTGGGCCCTTCTTCTCAAGCACCGCTCCGCTGGGCCCTTCATCTCAAGCACCGCTCCGCTGGGCCCTTCATCTCAAGCACCGCTCCGCTGGGCACCGCTGTCTCTCCACCTCTCCGCTGGGCCCTTCTTCTCAAGCACCGCTCCGCTGGGCCCTTCATCTCGAGCACCGCTCCGCTGGGCACCGCTGTCTCTCCACCTCTCTCCGCTGGGCCCTTCTTCTCAAGCAACGCTCCGCTGGGCCCTTCATCTCAAGCACCGCTCCGCTGGGCCCTTCATCTCAAGCACCGCTCCGCTGGGCACCGCTGTCTCTCCACCTCTCCGCTGGGCCCTTCTTCTCAAGCACCGCTCCGCTGGGCCCTTCATCTCAAGCACCGCTCCGCTGGGCACCGCTGTCTCTCCACCTCTCCGCTGGGCCCTTCTTCTCAAGCACCGCTCCGCTGGGCCCTTCATCTCAAGCACCGCTCCGCTGGGCCCTTCATCTCAAGCAACGCTCCGCTGGGCACCGCCGTCTCTCCACCTCTCCGCTGGGCCCTTCATCTCAAGCACCGCTCCGCTGGGTCCTTCATCTCAAGCACCGCTCCGCTGGGCACCGCTGTCTCTCCACCTCTCCGCTGGGCCCTTCTTCTCAAGCACCGCTCCGCTGGGCCCTTCATCTCAAGCACCGCTCCGCTGGGCACCGCTGTCTCTCCACCTCTCCGCTGGGCCCTTCTTCTCAAGCACCGCTCCGCTGGGCCCTTCATCTCGAGCACCGCTCCGCTGGGCACCGCTGTCTCTCCACCTCTCCGCTGGGCCCTTCTTCTCAAGCACCGCTCCGCTGGGCCCTTCATCTTAAGCACCGCTCCGCTGGGCCCTTCATCTCAAGCACCGCTCCGCTGGGCACCGCTGTCTCAATCACTGTTTATGGTTCACTGTGCCCACCATGCCTCCTCCTTGACCAGTGGAGACTGTCATCCACCTGATGGACTGTGGCTTTGCACTCCCCAGGATGGTCCAGTGGGCAGCCCACCCACTGTAGAGACATTGAGAGACTGTGGCTTTGCACTCCCCAGGATGGTCCAGTGGGCAGCCCACCCACTGTAGAGACATTGAGAGACTGTGGCTTTGCACTCCCCAGGATGGTCCAGTGGGCAGCCCACCCACTGTAGAGACATTGAGAGACTGTGGCTTTGCACTCCCCAGGATGGTACAGTGGGCATGGTGGCTCCTCGTGGATCTGGCGTCGTGGACTCATGTGGCTGTGGTGCCCCCCCCTTCCCTTCCCCCTGAGGTGCCTGTAGTTTTTACATCTGATGCCCCTGCAGTGTTCTCTCCAAAGGACTCAGGTCTCCTGTGTGGGCTTTGCCCTTGTTTCTCAAAACTTTGGCCCACGGACATGATGAATTCGTAGGATGTGCAGGACTTGTTACTTCAGTTATACACTGATGTGTATGTCATTAGTTTTGTTGTGAATATCTTTCATGGATGTACGATAATTTTCAGGAGCTTTTTGGTACATAAATATTTATTCCAAATTTGATTATGTCCTAGCATTTTTCAGGGGTGTTTGGGTGGTGTCACTGTGACTTGTTGCTCTGCATTGGTGTGTACATAGTTGGGGGGGGGGGGTGGGGGTCGCATATGTGTGTGCCCGTAACCTTTCGTCCTCACCCCTCCCGTGTGTCGTAGGTGCAGTACTCACCGTTGTCGTCTGCGCCGGACTTCATACTCGTGGTAGATGAGAAGGTAGACGAGAGCAGGTAGGATGTTTAATTCGGGTTCCATGCTGTCCTCCTTCCTCCTGGAGTGCGTAGTGGTGAGCGTTTTCCCGTCCGTAGTCTGTTTCCGCCGTGTTTTTATCGGCGGTGCTCCCGCCCCGGAAAAGGTGGCGGATTGGTGAGTTGTGATAGTGTGGGCGGTACATTGGCTGCCGCCTGGCTGTTGGCGGTGACCGCCGCGCTGTTTGTTTGTACCGCCGTGGCGGTCGGAGTGTTAAAGTGGCTGTCTGTGTTGGCGGTTCCCGCCAGGGTCAGAATCCCATATTTTTTACCGCCAGCCTGTTGGCGGGTTGGCCGCCGCTTTAACACCGACCGCCAGGGTTAGAATCACCCCCATGGTCCTTCATTTGTTTGCAGACTCATTCATGGAGTGTATTCCTCTCACCATGTGTATCCATGAGAGACATGCAAAGCCACTTTCCTGGAGGACTGCAATACCAGTCACCCAGCTATTGTGACTAAGACCAATGTAAAACACATAGGTACAATATACAGAGGGCCAGGGATAGTTGCTGCCCCTCAATTTGTATCATTTGCTTCATTTTAAGTGCCACAGCTATGGTAAGTTGCACCAAACATTTTGATATGAACCTGTGTGCATTACTTTTGGCATCCATCCCTAATTTAATTGTGGCACAACAAAGTCCAAATATCAGTCTAAGATGTTACCTGAGGTCAGCTATAACTTGTTACGAATGTGTCAGAATCCAGTTCAGACATGTATCAGAAACAATTGAAGGACAGATTATTTCTTGAAAATATCTGGATTAAAAACATGACTTTCCTGGCACACTCACAGACCTTGCATAAAACATATGTTAGAGCCACATTTGCATCATCTACTGACGTGAAGGCAGCACCAATTTACAGGTTCCTGTTGTGTTTTGTAAGTTAGCGCAGCTGTTGCATCAAAAAATGACAGTAATGTGTAGGAATTGTTGTATAACTCACGGCAACTGTATGTTTAACTTGCATTCCACATGTCCAAAAACATTGCCTGCAGCTATGAACAAATCTGCTACTGTCACTACAGAGCATTTAAATGTGCACATTACTCTGATTTGTACTCACCAATCACAATCCCTAGGTGGTCCAGCAGGTCTTGCTTCCTGGCAACCAGGTCAGCCCAACGGTATTTCAACTGGTGGTTGTTGCGCGGTGTGTTGTAGATTCTTTGGAGATGGTACAGGACCTTTGCCCACCGGAGCTTCCTTTCCTCTGTGTGATACCCCTGTATCACATGCCCACCTGCTTCTATCGTTAAGGTAGGAAGTGGCACACCAGCCAAATAAATCCCCCCACCTCCTCCTCTCCCATCCTGCCAAGACGAGGCCTACCCAACATGTTTGCAAAAAAAAATGTGATAAAGGGGCACAGAGGATAATGAAGGGAAAGTAGGAGAGGGAAATGAAAAACAATTAACACAAAACAGCCCAACTATCCCCAAACTAACACTACCCACAACAGACTCCCAAAAGTACAAAGACAAATTTATACACCAGAAGTGACAAAAATACACTTACATAGGATACCACAGACACTTAGGAAACACCAAAAGACAATTTAAAGACCACACAGGAGACAAATTCACAAAATGCACAGAGAGACAAGTCAAAACACAGCCACACAGTCAGGAAATATCACAGACTGCAAAGTGAAAGTGAAAGTACACCCACTGTACCAATTCTGTAAACAGGATATCCTATTATATCTCTTCCTGCCTCAAATGTGGTGCGTTTTTATTCTTATGCGCCAAAATATTAAAACATTTACAGTCTGTGTGTCATTTGTTTTTGACACACATGCTTAGAAATTACCCCACATCCATATTTTCAAAGACTTTTCATACTTAACCAATTTCATAGGTACAGTGTGGGAATTTACGCTCAGGGCCAATAGATGTATCATGGCAATGAGCGTCATTTTTTGACGCATGTGCGTCTTTTTTGACGCGTATGCGTCAAATTTTCTGTCTTTGACTGGGTTTGGGTAATTTCTCATTTGTAATAGTACATGACAGGTGTGACAATACAGAGGTAGGCTGTTGTCACCTACACTGTGCATTCTGGTGTATGGGTACATGTGACAGATCATACTACTGCACACCATGATCCTCTAGCTGTTGTACCGATTTGCACTCTTCACTGACGCTTAGATGGCCAAACGTGTGCAATACAAATAGGTATTACCCAATTTGGGCATGTTCTGCATCAATAGAGGATATCAAGGCTACGCAACTTACTACAGTAACTCAATGCCTGTGTGTCAATGTGTGTGAATTGGCTCTTACTAATGTAGTTGTCCCACTGTGTGAACATCACAAAACGCGTTTTCTCAAATCTGCTTGTATGCATGTGTAGTCAATGTGTCCAACCATCAGATGCTATTCAGTGTGGAAATGAGAAATGAAATGTGTTTGTCATACATGTAGCAACAAATACTGTGTGAACTTCCAAGGTTTCTTGGGACATAAGCATCACCAATGACAGACCATGCACAGGACAAATAGAAGACGGTTGATCATGGCATTGTTCCAAGACTAAGCCATCACATGTCCTGGAATGTTGGATACTACTTCCTACGCACTTGTGTGTATACTACCCATGAGTCAGGCATTGGATAATGCTATATGGGTATGGTGTTTGTGACACCGAGTCCCAAAAACAATCCACAAATGTCATGTCACGCCACAGTTTGAGTCATATAAAGGAGCCATGTTTCTCCTCTGGCAGTGGAGGACCAGCAGACCAAGCAGCACGTGTGCACATATTTCCAGCGGTTAATTGCACAAAGGTGTCCGGTTCAAGTGTGTTGGGCCATGTGTAGCCTGAGTCATTATTGGGGGTCTATGTTGTCACAGTTACGTGCAGGTCTAGTCATGAGTCTGTAGAGCCATTTCCTGCATTTACAAAATGTCATTCACAGCTGAATTGAAGGAAAGCCGAAGAGGAATTGAGAACACACATGGGGATAGTCCAGCTATGGCACTGCAGACGTGTTATGAGACTGACAACAGGGTAACTTTGGTGTGCTGACAAAGTTAATGGATCAGGAATTTTAAACCAGCAGGTTTCCTCACAACATTTGTACACATGGTGGCCTCTAAAATTCCCACTGCAGCTGGGAACATCAGTGCCTCTGTGCTGATTAATCTCACAGCTATTCACCACGCAAGCCCCATCAATATGTTGGGGCAATGTGAATCAGCGTGTGGACTGTCCGGTTACTAACATGTGTTGACATTTCATGCACATTATCTGACATTGTTTGTTGTGCTGGAGGCACCATACCCAATCCATGCATACAGCCATGGTACACTGTCACTACTTGTCACTCATGCATACGTGAAACCCAGACAAGGGATGGGCCATGATTAGGCTAGTTGAAGACAAGTTCCATCCCATGATACGATAAGTAAACTGATTACGCTATACAATGTATTTGAGTATTCATTGTAGGCCTACCTGACACAATACCCCAGGAGGAAAGTGAGGGCATGGGAAGCAACTATGAGACAAATGTAGCCACAGTGAACCTTTATGGTGACGCTAAAACAGGAACCAGGAAGGCTAACAGAATGCAGGGTCAATCACGAATAAAAATGAACAAGGCAAATACACAGTGAGCAGACTGAGACTGGTCAAAGCTGGATCTACACTGTGGAAAATGAAAACTGTATTTGTCCTGTGTTTTTTAACGTAACACAATAACCCAAGGCCTGTGTTACACAAGTGATATATACGGCAATGCAGTACAGTGTTATACTTATAATGACAGTTTCTATGCTGTTCCAGGCAGCTGCAAGGGCAGTGCATGTTCAAATGGCTGGCCTGCATGGAGGTGCTCACAGGTGTGTGCAGCTTCAGTCTCTCACAAATACTGTAGGTGAGAATCAAGTTCAAAGGGCCAACAGTACCTTTCACATGGGAAGCAATGTACAGGTGATTACAAGTCCTACAGACTACAAGGCAGTGCATTATTCAACCAGAAGTTCATGCAGACAGAAGAAACAATGACTATGGCATACCATACTAAAGATGGAAGCAGACTGGATTCAGAATGTGAGTCTGGGTGTGTGTAGATGAGGGATTATCTGGGTACAAATATTCCATTTCCAGGGCACTCTGAAGAAGGGTGGGGTGAGACAGAGAACATGGCAGTGACAGGACTTATGACCTGGGCTGGCATGCGCAGGGGATGTCTTTTGAGCAATGCTAGTCATACCTGGGGCACTCGTGCTATCCATTTGCTGCTTATATGGAATTCTTGTCACACATACTCCTTGCAAAGATAGCTGATGTAACACTTACTGATGTCAAGGGTCTGGTCATACCTTCTTGTTACCAATGCAATAGCACATCCACTGCCTCATGAATGAGGCATTTTTTTACCTTATTGAATGATGGTGTCTTAGTTGTGTGCCATATGCTGCAATGAACCATGTTGCCAACATGTATGTGTGAAATAGCTGTGTTCCTCTGATATTGCCCTTCAAATGTGAAATGGACACGATATATGTCATTTACAGTGTGTGTGAAGTTGGGTGTACATTCATACCCATCAAATATGATGTGGATTTTTCTGGATCCTAATCTGTATTTCTGCAATGTTCCATGAGGCTGCAGTCTGGTTATGATTCTTAGGGATAATGTTATGCAAAAATGATTAACCAGACCATGATATAGTGAATAGAATAGGTGTTTATTGACATATGGTAAGACAGTGGTGATGGATGAGTAGAGTTAAAAGAAATTTTGGACAATATGTTGTCACCAACGCAATCCTGCAGCTGTGTTTGGATGGTCCCCCTCATGTTGATGGACAGCATCCTCCTCTTCCTCCTCTTCTTGCATTTGTGGGTCGGGTTCATATAGGGGAATGTTCCTCCTTACACATATGTTGTGCAGGATGGCACAGGTCAAAATGATTTTGCACACCATTTTAGGTGAGTATAGGAGGCTGCCTCCGGTGATGTCGAGGCACCTGAATCTTGACTTTAGGATGCCAAAGGTCCTCTTGACTATGGTGCGTGTCCTCCGATGTGCCTCATTATAGGCATGCTCTGATGCTGTGCTTGGGTTTGCAAATGGGGTCATGATCCATGGCTGGATCCCATACCCCGATCAGCTGAAAGAGAAAATGAGTGAGAAAATGGTGATCTTGCTTGCACCATGATTCTCACTTTGCATGGCAGTTGTTCTCTTGCGTTGTCTGCGACTCATCGGTTTTTGTGTTATTGTATGGAATCCTAGGCTTCTAGGATGTACCATCAGCATTGGGTTGTTTCCTTATCTGAACTAGTGTTTGGCTGATTGACCGGATGTCAGCGGTATTTTTGTTGAGTTGCAGTACAATGTGTACTCCCTTGCATTATGTCATGTGAAAAAAATGTCCATGTGTCTTAACTGGGTATGACATGATACTTCCATACACAGATTAAATTCCACAGTGGTGGTAACACAGTTGCATCTATATGGCCTGGACATCCCATCCAATTTAACATATGCAATAGAATTAGTTAAACATCAGTGAGGGCCTTAGATTTGGCAAGGTGACAATGTACAACACATCTCCATATGTTGTCAGCACTGACGTGCTGACAATTGACTATGCACAAATATCCCAGGTGTGACAAATTCTCTGCAGACCTATTTCTCTGCCCTTGCCAAGTCGACTCTGGTTCTAACGTGTACCTATCCTACTGAACATGTTCAAGTTCAGCTGGCTAACTTGGTAGTGAGGTTGTCATTTTGAGTGTCAGAAGGTCCATATGCCTGTAGATCTGTTGTGTGTATGTGAAATTGTCTCAATCCTTATGTGTAGGAATGTGCACTTTCAATATTGTCACATCAATATGTGTTATTAACACAGTCCACTTGCTTATTGGTAGTGGGCAATGTCAGAGCAGGAGTGATGTGAGATATTGGTACAGCCTCAATGATTCCATCTCACCTTCATTGTAGTCTGTGTGTGGCATGGTGTTTAACCTGCAACAAAACACATTACACACCCCTTACACAGTACTTATTGCTTGGAAGGGTGTTTGATTGAATGTTCTTGATGTGATATTGAAAGATTAATCTTCCAAGTTGTACTGCCAGTTAAGGCCATGTCATTGTCAGTGTGTTGTTTTAAATTGTTCACTTGTGTCTGTGGAGTGGCATCTGTGGTTATTTGGTTCTGTCATTTGTCCATAGGTGTGTATCCAAATGGGTGAGGATATCAAACATGCCTAGCAGTGTCACAACCTCAGTGTGTTCCTGGCCACGTGTCAATGTAGTGGTGTATGTGTTGTTCGTCCTAGAGGGTTGTTGTGCAGTGTTTATATAACTAGGTTTCTTTTCTTACCAACAAGTAGGCCATTTCCATAACGTCCATCCTGTAAGTGTTGATTGATGGTACAGTGGCGGAAGATGAATGAATCATGTACACTCCCAGGATACTTTGCCACGATGTTGGTGATCAATCCACCGTGATCAACAATGGCCTGCACATTGATGAAGTGTGTGTGCTTCCAGTTGCGGTATAGATGTTCGGTTGCTGCAGGTGGCACAAGGCGTACATGTGTGCAGTCAATGGCACCAAGCACATGTGGGAAGCCATTGATTTGGTAGAAGCCTTGTTTGGTCTCCTCCTGCTTCTGCTGTGTGTTGGGGAACCTGATGTGGCGGGTGTGAGAGAGATGATGGCATCCAGTACCTTAGTTAAGAAGGCAGAGAATGAGGGCTGTGAGATCCCAGCAACCAGGGCACCAGTGGTTTGAAAGGATCCACTTGCCAACATGTAGAGTACAGCTAGCAGCTTGGTTTCTGGTGGAATGGTGTGGTTTGTCTGCAAGCTGGGTGCCAACTGTGGCTCAATGTCGTGCAGCAGCTGCTGAATGGCTTGCCAATGAACCTGTACCTCTGGATGATGTCTTGTTGCCGCAGTCCCAGAAGGGTTGTCCTGGTGCAGAATATCCTCTCCTGCCTTCTGCGTTATCTTTGGGGTCTGTGCTGGTGTTGTAGAAGCTGCTGTTGTTGGTCCTGTGCTATGCGTCTGCATGCATGCTGGATGAATAGTGTGTTTTCCTTAAGTACTGGTGTGTTTGCCCCATTTTAACGCCTGCCCTGACCCAGGTGTTATTTTTTGATGGAAATCGGGCTGTGCGTCATTTTCCGACTCTGCCTCCCGGCCGGGAGGGATTTTTGCGTGGTTGCATAAATATGGCGCTTACGTCATTTTTTGGACTGGAACGCCTACCTTGCATGTCATTAACGCAAGGCAGTTTCCCACATCCAGAAAATGACGCACACAGCAAAATTGTGGCGTTTGCTGGATTGGGCCTCAAAGTATAAATATGGTGCACGGTTTGCGCCAAATCGGCGTCCAAATTCTTGACGTACATTCGGCGCAAACAGAGTATAAATATGGGCCTAAGTTTGAGAAAACACAATATTTTGTAAAATAAGAAACAGTTGTTAAGACTTTCAAAACAGAGGGGGAGAGAGTGTATGTGAGTTTTTGTCTGTGTGTACGTAAACATTTCTGGTGAAATCCTCAAGACAGCTCACCATGCCCAACTGAAAGCCCCTGTATCCAAATATTTGCCCAAAAATATATTTATAGGGGGGTAAATCCTCAAACAGCTCCCCTGAAGCTACGCCCCTGAGAAGGAAATTGTGTACTTGTATAGCAAATGTCCTTTAACGAAAGGAATGCTGGTACTCATAGTATTGGTAAACCTTACCTATATTGTTTGGAGAAATATGTTTAAAAATGTTATATTCTGTCCATTTCCTTTGAAAAGATTTTATTTTAATATTAAAGAAAGTGTGAACGTTGTTTTATCCTTTTACGCTTCTAAAACTCTTAAATTCAAACTTGTGGTACCATAACCAAACAGGTACTGTCTTCCATTGTGCAATGATGCTGCAAAAACAATGTGATAATTGCTATTTCCCAGCTCTAGATGAAGAATTGCAAATGTCTTGCTAAGATATGGCAAGAATTCCCCGTAGACTTCTCACCACCCTGTATAATGTGGCGATTATAGTGCTTGAATAAACTGTGAGAACAATTGAATTTAATTCAATAGTATTATGAGACAAGCCTCAAATGTGTTCTGTAGTAAAATGTTTCTCCTTGCTTGTTCCTTATTGGTGTATATCCTGGGAACCATGTATCTGTTTAATAACGTATGAATTCCTTTACCTAAAGTCCTTTTAAATGACATACCTTTCCTCTTTAATGAAGTAACCCATTTTCCCACTTTTATAAGGGAAATCTATGCTGGATTTTACTTTGATCTTTACTGAGTTGTTCATACTTATGGTCTGTATGCTTTTCCGCTGACTGAACTGATGATACTTGTTGGAAATTGCTCTTTCTGCATGGTTATCCCCAAACCCTTTGCTTTTCTCCTCCTGTTTTCCGGACCTTCTTTTTGTTGGCTTCAGGACTCTGGGCGCTTCACCACTGCTAATCGGTGCTAAAGTGCACGTGCTTTCTCCCCTAAAACATGGTATGACTAGTTTACACCTGTTTGGCATATTACATTTACCTGTAAGTCCCTTGTAAAGTGGTATACAATATAACCAAGGCCTCTAAATTAAATGCCACTAGTGGGCCTTTAGTGCTGATTGCCCCACCCACAGAAATAGCCTTTCAAACTTGTTCCAGGCCTGCCACTGAAGTGCCTGCGTCTGCAGTTTGCTGCCACATTGACTTGACATTTCAAACTACTTGTCAAGGCCTAAACTTCCCTTGTATTGCACCTAGGTCACCACTAAGGTAGGCCCTATGTGAAGGGTGCTATGTATTGAAAAGGTAGGAGATGTACTTTTATATTTTACATGGCCTGTTTCATTTCTCTCTACTGTGAGGACTGCTTCTCTCATAGGTTCAGCATTGGGAATTCCATTATATATTTTTAAGTGGTCATTTCTGATCTGGAAGGAGAAGAGTGGGCACATTTGGTATGTTTGGAATGGTAGTGAGAAATCTTGCTTACTGGTGTAGTTGGATTTTACATTACTATTTTAGAAATAGCACTTTAGAAAGTGGGCATTTCTCTGTGCTTATAACTCTGTGTGCTCTGCAGCCTGACTCCAATCCATGTGTAGAGCAGAGTGACAGGTACACTTTGTGCATACCTTCCAGACAGCCACAACACAGGAGGGGCTGGATATGAAAACAGAGGCATCTGCATCCTGATAGTCTTCCTAGACTGGGAGAGGGAGAGGCGGGACACTCACTTTTGTATAGGCTGTGTACTTCCCTCACACAGTGGGCTGATTTATCCCCTACTGATGTCCGGATCCAAGGCTGGGTTGAAAGGGGTTGTGTTACATTCAGAAGGGTTCATTTGATTTCACCCTTTGAACAAAGAAATTTTGGAGTATAAGTACAAGGACTCTAACCTCATACTTTAAAGCACTTTTGGAACTCAGGCTGAACCTCTGCCAGAAGGACTGCTGCACTGCACACAGCTGCCCTACTGCCTGCTACTAGCTGGGTAGCCTTAAGGACTCAATAGATTGCTTTTCTGCTTGTTGTCCTGCTGCCAGCTGCTCCCTGACTCTGTTCTGCAAGGACACTGTGGTGCTGCCAGGTGGAACAGCCATTGTATTTGACTGTTTTGTTGTGCTGACCTGCTGTCTGAGGGGCTGAGGGAAGTACTGTCTCTTTGAAAACCTACCGCATGCGCTGGCCTGCTGCCTACTACTTGTCCTTCCTCTCCCAGTGCTCTCCAGTGACTGGGTGGCTTTCCTCTACCCCGTTTTTACCATTCGGGATTTGCTCCCAGCATGCAGAGAGCTCTCCGACCTTTTAAGAGAAATCAGCATGTACTTTGTATTTCACTCACAAATGTCGTCAGGTGATCAATTCTATTCTTATTCTTTATTTGGTACAAACAAGTTGACCATAAAAGGGCAATATATACAATATTGACAATATTAAAAACAAGGACCAAACTGGAAAAATGTATACCCACATTTAAAAATTGACATATAAATCATTTTTACGTCCATGATACATTTTACAGTAAATTTTTTACAGAGATAAAATACTCCAAAAAAATTACATATTATGTTAAACAATAATAATCTTCCTAATGTTCACTGTACCCCAGATAAATGAAGCAAAACCAAAAGACCTAGATAAATCTGTCAAAGCCCAAAGGTATGTTAACACAGTTTTATGATCCCTTATATTGTTCTTGATAAATAAATATTTCAAATAAAATCATCGCAACACCACAAAATGAATACATTTCTCAATGCTCTACTTAGAGATACCATCACACGGGCAACAAGTAATCTCTCCAGGTCGTTGTTTCGTAACAGGAAAGGACATAAAAAAATGCACAATTCCCAGCTGCAACCTAGTTAAAACAAATTGATATTGAGGATGTGTGACCATAGACAAATAGGGTTGGAAGCATTCACTAAATGAAAATGACATATATGAACAGATTGTCGGTTTCCCCCTTCTGTAATCGCCCGTTTTTCATATATAGAGCATAATGAGGAGCTTTCAGCTAACTTTTTTGCAGAGCCAACACACTATCAGGTAATTTCCCCAGAAGGAGGCCAGTGAGCTTCTTCAAATTATTGTTGATATAAGAAAGCCAGGGAATATTGAAGGAATAATCAAAGGCAAGGCAGTCCATAGTAATCGATTCTGTAAAACTGGTTTCAGGCTTAGCCCAAATGTTTCACCAAAGCAAAATCGGTTGGAGTAAAAGTTGATCTTCTAAATAATTATGCCCAACCTTTTTATGAGTAGCGTATGCTGAGACCTAGGTGGGGATACTCAACAACCGTTTGAGGCAATTGTTCTCTATCTGTAAAGGGCCACTCTTTGTGTAATCCTAGATGCCTCCTCTAGATGTGGCGACAGACAGTGCATTTGCTTCATACATTTTAATCATTTCTTTAACAGAGCGACTATAGAACTTATACAAGAATCTAAAAATACCCTCACAGGCCTGGCTCATTTTAAGTCTGGCGCCTTCCATATGTTTACCTCAAGAGCCATTGCTGGCAAATGATACACCCAAATGATTAAAAGTATTGACTCTCGTGATTGGGGATCATTTAACAAAAAATGTTTGATCTCTCTGTGGTCTCTTTCCACATACTATTATAAAGTCCTTGGTATTATTTATCATCAGTTTCCTTCCTTCCATAAAGTCTATAAAGGTGCCCATCAGCCTCTGTAGCCCGATGGCTGGTCTAGACATTAAAACAGCATCATCGGTGTATAATGAGACAGGGACTGAAAGCCTGACGACAACAGGCATGTCGGGCTGCAGGGCCATAAGGGCATCATCAACCCCATTAATATAAAGTGAAAAGAGAAACAGAGCCAAGACACAACCCTGTCTTATCCCCTTCATAACTCTAAAGGGGTCAGTACATTCCCCATTTGGACCAAAATGTACCTAGGCTTCCTATATAGACCGGTCAGGAAGTAAACAATATTCTTAGGTTCCCCTAGTGAGAGTAGAGTTTGCCATATAATCAAGTGGCCCACCAAAAAGAAGGCACTACGAAGATTAGTGAAACATAAATATAGTGAGCCTGTTTGATCTCTCTGTGGTGTCTTTCCACATACTATTATAAAGGCCTTGGTATTATTTATCATCAGTTTCCTTCCTTCCATAAAGTCTATAAAGGTGCCCATCAGCCTCTGTAGCCCGATGGCTGGTCTAGACATTAAAACAGCATCATCGGTGTATAATGAGACAGGGACTGAAAGCCTGACGACAACAGGCATGTCGGGCTGCAGGGCCATAAGGGCATCATCAACCCCATTAATATAAAGTGAAAAGAGAAACAGAGCCAAGACACAACCCTGTCTTATCCCCTTCATAACTCTAAAGGGGTCAGTACATTCCCCATTTGGACCAAAATGTACCTAGGCTTCCTATATAGACCGGTCAGGAAGTAAACAATATTCTTAGGTTCCCCTAGTGAGAGTAGAGTTTGCCATATAATCAAGTGGCCCACCAAAAAGAAGGCACTACTAAGATTAGTGAAACATAAATATAGTGTGCCTGACTTGACCTCTGTGTACTCCCCAATAACTAAGTCCAGATTAATGCACTGTTCTACCATCCCCAACCCTTTCTTAAAGCCATACGGAACAGTCAAAATAGAATTGCTGCTCTACTCTTTGTAAAAGGACCCTCCCATCAATTTAGCCAAGGAGTCCAATGAAGAAATTGTACAATAGCACTTAGGGTCCAATCGGTTACCCTTCTTATTGATAGCTTGGCACAGGGCAGACAGGCTTAACTTAGAAGGCAATATGTAAAGCATTTGTGCTATAGCTCATACAGTAACATAGTAAAAACACCACAAAAGGTACTTCAGACAAGGTTAGAAATAAATATATTTATTTGAATAAAATAAGACCAAAAAAACTAAAGTCCAATATGCACAAGTCAAGATATCACTCTTTAAAGGTTTAAATGAATCTCAATCTTTAAGAATCAGTGATTCTATCCTTTTAACACACAATACCTGGGATGCATCAAAAATAATGATGCACAGGAACCGCAGAGGAGATGCATTGAAAAATAAGGCGCTGTGTTGGATTTTCCGGCACAGCACAGAAGATGTGTTGTTTCTTTCCATGCTACAAGGTGATGTGTTGATTTCCAAGAGCACAGCCTTGGTTCCTCACAGCAATGTGGGAATATTTTGATGCCCAGGAATGATGTTTCCAAAATCCTTGGCCTGCTGGTAAGAAGGAGCAGGCGCTGAATCAATCCAGTAGGTAATACAGCAATTTTTCATCCGCGAGGCAGGTGCTGAGCGATTTCGTTAGGTGTTGCATCGATATTCCAACACATGGGGTTTTGGTATATCTTTGAGGAACTGTTTGTGGCCCGAGATTTCAGAACAGGAGGCAAGTTAAATCCAAGCCCTTGGAAAGGAAGGAGGATTCCTTCCAGCAGAATCAGGGGCCAGCAGGCGGCAGGGCAACAAGCAGGGCAGCAGTCCTTCCTGCAGAGCAGTCCAGATGAGTCATTTGGCAGCCAGGCAGTGCCTCTGACAAAGTTCAGTATTAGATCCAGAAGTGTCTGCTTTTGGAGGGTCACGGACCCAGTATACATACCAAAAAATGCATTAGAATTGGGGAAAACTTCAAAGAGTGGTTTTGAAGTGCACCAGGTCCCCTTTCAACCCAGCCCTGTCTGTCAGGATCCCTGTGTGTAGAGGGGTTATCAAGCCTTTGTATGGGGCCAAGCCCCTGGCCTTTGAAGTGTAAGTGAGAGCCCCTCCACCCTTCCTGCCCATGGAGACCCATTAAAGTATGCAGATGAATGTAGATGTGGCTGAGTGTCCTGTGTTTATGACTGTCTGGGTGGAATGCACCAGAGGAGCTCTCAACCAACACAACCCAGACATGGATTGGGGACAGGCTGTAAGGCACAGAAGGCAGTAAGTGCAGAGACATTCCCACTTTCTAAAAGTGGCATGTCTAAAATAGTGAAATTAAATCCAACTTCACCAGTAAGTAGGATTTTCTTTTACCATTCTGGACATGCTAAACATGACAGGGCTACTCCTTTCAGATCAGAATCTACTACTTAAAAGTATATAAGGGCAGTTTTAATGCTGGCCTATGAGAGGTACAGACCTCACAGTAGTGAGAAAAAGAGTTTTTCACTACCAGGGCAAATGAAATACATACGCATACATGTTCTGTACCCTGCCCCTGGGCCTACCTTGAGGGTGACTTATAGGTAGGAAAAGGGGAGTTTAAGGCTTTGCAAGTAGTTTTAAACACCAAGCCGAAGTGGCAGTAATACTGCACACACCAGCCTTGAAATGGCAGGCCTGGGACATGGTTAAGGAGCTACTTATGTGGGTGGCACAATCAGTGCTGCAGACCCACTAGTAGCATTTAATTTACTGGCCCTGGGCACCACTAGTGCACTTTACTAGGGACTTGCAGGTAAATTAAATATGCCAAATGGGTAGGACCCAATGTTACCATGTTTATTTGAGAGAGAACATGCACTTTAGCACTGGTCATCAGTGGTAAAGTCAGAAGAGTCCTAAAACAAGCAAAAAAGGGTCTTAAAAATGGAGGGAGGAAGGCAAAATGTTAGGCGATGACCACCCTTAGGCTATCAGGTCTAACAGTGACCTAGTAATAACTTCAAGCATACAGATCAGTGTCATGTTATCAACAGTATCACCTAATCAGTACATACTTTCTGCTTCATTCATTCTCACCGTTGGAAATGGCCTTTCTGCAGGGTTACCTCCAAACTTTTTGCCTTCCTCCTTCTCTTTTTCTGACCTAATTTTTGCAGGCTTTAGGACTCTGCACACTTTACTACTGCTAATCAGTGCTACAGTGCTTATGCTCTCTCCTTAAAACATGGTGAGATTGGCTCATACCCAATTGGCTTATTTAATTTAAAGGTTTTTATCTGCCAGAACAAGCAATTTTCTAAACAAATACATACCAGCAGAGTGACCTCTGAGTGCGGTTTATGTCTTTTCTGGATAAGTAAGAAAAGGAAAGTTCTCTTGCAGTTGCACAATGCATTATAACTGTAGCTTTTAGGCAGCAATAAAAAAGTCAAGTAACTCTTTTGATTATGTTTCCGCTACAAAAGGATCTGACTTTTGTCTAATTGCAGTTTTGATACCATAAAGTAGCTCAGGTTTATATGCCTACTGCAAAGATCAAATCTGTATTTTATGTAAATACCTCAGTGGATTAGTAAAGCCAGCCATTACCTGCTCTATAATACAAATGAAATGTATGTGTGAGGGGGGCTGTGGAGAGATGCTTTTGCTGGGTGGTAGTGAGGGAATCCGAGGAGGAGGTCATGGGAGTGGGATCATCAATAATGATTGTTGGACTGGGCTCCAGGGGTGCTAAAGACTTTGATGATTGGTATGTGACAAGGTGAAGTAATAGTGTGTTGTTTTTGTTTTTTTGAGTTTCTTGAGAAAACATGCTGATTGAGGGAAGAAGCAAAGGTAAGGTGACTGACCTTTATTGTTGCACGGATCTCACACACACCCACCAGCAATTTTGTGACTGTCTACGTAGGCTTGTGTTTTAGAGCAACAGCTTAGCCAGTAGCATAGATCGCTTCTTGTTGAATGACTGCTGCTCAAGCCCTAACTCAGGTTATAGAGGACAGCTCTGACGTTGAATCAGAGACTGCGAAAAGCAGATACTGAGACAGCATCTGAGGGATAGGACAATGGTGCAGACTCTGGGAGTGATTTTTCCGACAACTCCTCTTCCACTGATTCAGAGGGAGGTAATGAGGACAGTTGTGCTGTACCTTCAGAAGCACAGTCTGTGCAGCGGGACAATAGCGGGTTAGCCCAACCCAAAGAGAAGGTGCATGTGGCAGCAAGCACAGAGAGAATGCTCTCTTGGGAGCTCTCCAGTTGAGTTCAGCCCCAAATTCCACCGCCCAAGTCGTATTGTGGAGACATCAATATTATCTATCACAAAACAACCTAGTTTTGTAAGGCAGGCACCTGCGTTTTTGGTCCCGGGCTCAGCCGCCATATAGGGAAACCTACCAAACTGAGACATTTCTGGAAACTAGACACCTGGGCGAGTTCACAGAGATGTGACTTATGTGGATTCCCCAAAGTTTTCTCACCCAGAATACCCTGCAACGGTGAAATGTTGAATAAAAACTCTATTTTTCTTTCTATTTTTTCACACAAACTACAGGAATATGCTGGGATCCACAAAATTCCCACCACACAGTGTTTTCCCACCTGTCCTGATAAAAATGCTACCCCACTTGAGAGCCTGTACCTAGTGCCTTCATCAGGAATGGATCATCCCACTGTCAACAGTTGCCCTGATTTAAGGACTAACATTGACCATTGTGTTATCCATTCCTGACACGGGCACTTGGCCTACCCACACAAATGAGGTACCATTGTTATAGGGGGACTGCTGAGCGGAAGGAAATTTATAGCTTCTCTCAGATTCCACAACTTTCTGTCACCGAAATGTGAGGAAAAAGTGTTTTTTTGCAAAATTTTGAGGTTTGCAAAGGATTCCGGGTAACAGAACCTTGTGAGAGTCCCACAAGTGAACACATTCTGAGTTCCCCTAGGTGTCTAGTTTTCAGAAAAGTCCTGGTTTGCTAGGTTTTCCTAGATGCCCGATGAGCTAGAGGCTAAAATCCACAGCTAGGCACTTTTCAAAAAACAAGTTCAGTTTTCTTTGGGAAAAAGTGATGTGTCCATGTTGTGTTTTGGGGCATTTCCTGCAGTGGGCACTAGGCCTACCCACACAAGTGAGGTACCATCTTTATCAGGAGACTTGAGGGAATGCTGGGTGGAAGGAAGTTTGTGGCTCTTCTCAGATTCTAGAACTTTGCAGCACCTAAATCTGAGGGAAAATGTGAGGAAAAAGTGTTTTTCTGCCAAATTCTGAGGCTTGCAAAGGATTCTGGGTAACAGAGCCTGGTGAGAGCCCCACAAGTCAACCCATCCTGGATTCCCCTAGGTGTCTAGTTAAATAAATGCACAGGTTTATTAGATTTTCCTAGGTGCCAGCTGAGTTAGAGGTCAAAATCCACAGCTAGGCACTTTCCAAAAAACACGTCCGATTTCAATGTAAAAATGTGATGTGTCCATGTTACATTTCCTGTTGCGGTCACTAGGCCTACCCACACAAGTGAGGTACCATTTTTATTAGGAGACTTGGGGAAACACAGAATAGAAGAACAAGTGTTATTGCCCCTTGTCTTTCGCTACATTTTTACCTTCCAAATGTAAGACAGTGTGTAAAAACAAAGGTGGTCATTACAACCCTGGCAGTCGGTGTTAAAGCAGCGGTAAAACCGCCAACAGGCCGACGGAATCTTTTTTTTAATTACGACCGTGCTGGAAACCGCTAACATAGACAGCCACTTTAACATTCCGACCACCAAGGCGGTACAAACAAACACTGTGGTGGTAACCGCCAACAGACAGGCAGAGGACAATGTACCACCCACAGAATTACAACAGGCCAATCCACCACCTTTTCCGGGGCGGATTCACCGCGAACAAAAACACGGCGGAAACAGGACTTGGAAGGGGAAACGCTCACCTCTACACATCCCACGAGGAACCAGGATGCCATGGAACCAGAACTTTAGATTCTTCCAGCTTTTATCTTCCTGCTCCTCTACCAGGAGCACGAACTACGGCGGCGAAGACCACGGTGAGTACTGCACCTACAACACAGGGGGCGGGGGAGGGAAAAAACAGTGACACACACACGCAACACTCCCACCCCCACCCTCACCCACGACAACACACACACTAATACATCATGATACATTACAGTTACACCCCCCAACTGCCCCAGGAAGAATGCAAGGACAAAGGGAAATGAGTCGAATGATTGTAATATATCCAAAGACAGTAATCAAAAATATATACATCTATAAAGATATTCACACTCTAAACAAATATATACACCAAGAATACAAGTCCAATGTATTCCACTATCATAGTCCATGGACCACTGGGACCAAAAGGCATGGGCGAGGCCCACACTCAATACCCGAACAAGACGGAGAGAACTCTGCTGGGGCATCAGATAGAAATAAAACAGGCACCTCGGGGAAGGGAAGGGGGGGCACCTCAGCCGGATGAGTGCACGACGCCAGATCCACGAGGGGGCTCCATGCCCACTGTTCAATCCTGGGGAGTGCAAAGCCACAGTCTCTCAAGTCTCTCCAGTGGGTGGTTTGCCCACAGTTCAATCCTGGGGAGTGCAAAGCCACAGTCTCTCAAGTCTCTACAGAGGGTGTTTTGCCCACAGTTCAATTCTGGGGAGTGAAAAGCCACAGTCTCTCAAGACTCTCCGGTGGGTGGTTTGCCCACTGTTCAATCCTGGGGAGTGCAAAGCCACAGTCTCTCAAGTCTCTCCAGTGGGTGGTTTGCCCACAGTTCAATCCTGGGGAGTGAAAAGCCACAGTCTCTCAAGTCTCTACAGTGGGTGGTTTGCCCACTGTTCAATCCTGGGGAGTGCAAAGCCACAGTCTCTCAAGTCTCTACAGTGGGTGGTTTGCCCACAGTTCAGTTCTGGGGAGTGCAAAGCCAAAGTCTCTCAAGTGGATAACATTCTCCACTGGTTTCTGGAGGGGGGGGGGGGATTTGTGCCCAGAGTGCTTCATCCCGCCAAGGACTGTGTGAGTGGATGTGATACTCCACTGGTTCTGGAGTGGGCTTTGTGCCCAGAGTGCTTCATCCTGCCAAGGACTGAAGTAGTGGATGTTTTTCTCCACTGGTTCTGGAGGGGGCTTTGTGCCCAGAGTGCTTCATCCTGCCAAGGCAAGAGGTAGTGGATGTCTTTCTCCAATGGTTCTGGAGAGGGCTTTGCCAAGGACTGAGGTACTGGATGTCTTTCTCCACTGGTTCTGGAGGGGGCTTTGTGCCCAGAGTGCTTCATCCTGCCAAGGACTGAGGTAGTGAATGTCTTTCTCCACTGGTTCTGGAGGGGGCTTTGTGCCCAGAGTGCTTCATCCAGCTTGTGGCGGCCTCAGTAGCGTCGGAATCTTTGGCGCTCACTGGCCTGCGGTGCTGGTGGCGGCGGTGTCCTGGGCAGCGGTGCTAGTGGCGGCGGTGTCCGGGCCAGCGGTGCTGGTGGTGGCGGTGTCCTGGGCAGCGGTGCTGGTGGCAGTGGTGTCCTCGGCAGCGGTGATGGTGGCAGTCTTGTCTCAGATTTTCCCAGACTTGCCGGTTTTACTGTGCCCCTTTCCCACCTTGGATGGGGGCGCAGATGTCTCCACACTCCCAACGGTACCCCTGGGAGCGGCTTTGGTGGCTGATTTCTTTCCTCTCTCCCGTCGGGCACTGGCCAACTTTTTGTGCTTTACAGGTGGGGGACTGTCTGTGCTCTGGCTCCTTGCCACACTGGCTGCCCTGCTGCCTGGTGCACTCTAGAAGCCGGTTACTACTGGCACCACTGGACCCGCAGATGTTGTGGCTGAGGTGCTGGGTTGGGACCTGGAGACGCAGGCCCTAGGAGACTGAAGGGGTGGGGGAGGTGAGGGGAAGAGGTCAAGGTTGGACAAGAAAAGTTTTTGGGGAACGCTGGGACGGGTAGATGGAGGGGGTTTGGGAGCGGAGGAAGAGGTAGTGGTTGTAGGAGGTGTACGTTTGCTGACTTTGGGTGAAGGTGTATGGGCTGGAGGCTGTCGTGAGGTGGATGGCTGTTGGGTGGGTGTGTGGCTGCGTTTGTGTAGTTTGGGAGGAGGGCTCACAGACACACTGGTAGAGGACACCGGGGATGTGTGAATGGTAGTGGGGGTGGTGAGTGCACGTGAGCGGGGTGTGGTGGTGGGTGTGCTGGTGATGGACGTAGTGGCTGAGGATGTAGTGCATGCAGGTGTGAGTGGAAATGAGACTGGGAGGGATGAGGGAGACATGGAGGATGGGGACACAGTGGAGGCAGTGGATGTTGGTGTGTCTGCATGTGTATGATGCTTGCGTGAGTGCCTGTGGGATGTGTGGTGCTTATGTTTGCCAGAGCTTCCCTTGTGTGTTGAGGTGTGTGCATGCTGGTCTGATGGTGTGCTTGGGATAGGCTGAGGTACAGGGGTTTCTGTCTGGGTGGAGGAAGTTGGAGGGGGAGGATAGAGACAGGGACAGTGGCTGCCATCAGTGCTGAGGCCAGAGTCTGAAAAGCTCGCTGATGGGCTGCCTGACCAGAATGAATGCCCTCAAGGTATGCATTGGTTTGTTGCAACTGCCTCTCTACACCCTGGATGGCATTCAAAATGGTATACTGTCCAACAGTGAGGGACCTGAGGAGGTCAATGGCCTCCTCACTGAGGGCAGCAGGGGTGACAGGGGCAGGGGCTGAGGTGCCTGGGGCGAAGGTGATGTCCACCCTCCTGGGTGAGCGGGCACGGGGTGAAGGCTGAGGGGCTGCTGGGAGGGCGGTGCTGGTAGGGGGGGTGGCGGCTGTACCTGTAGAAGTGGGGGGCACAGATGTTGCCGCCACCACAAGGGAGCTCCCATCGGAGGAAGAGTCTGTGTCGCTGGTTGCTGATCCGGTGACCGCCGTGAAGCTCCCCTTGCCCTCCGTCCCACTGGTGTATTCTGAGTCCGTGGTGTGGCCCTCCATGGCCATGTGGGATGCAGCCCCCTCGTGCTCCGGTGCCACTGTACCTCCGCCTGATGATGCTGATGCACAAAAGAACAGGGAGAGAACAAAAAGGGGGGTGGGGGGACGACAGAAGAAAGACAGGTTGAGTGCATGGCTTACCGCTACCGTTGGCGGACAATACAGACATAGATGACACAGGGGCATGTATACCTGTACTTGGCACTCTACAGAGGTGGGGTGGAGTGGCACATAGCCTGCATTACGGAGGGGCCTAGCCTACGGAACTCGCCCAGGCCTAGGGAAACCCACAGCCCTCCTCCCCCACCCAGACCCCTCCACTGCGCGCAAAGTCAGCTGAATGAGAGTGTACTCACCCCCTTGTGTCTGCTGTGATGCCCTCAAGCGCCCATCCAACTCAGGGTAGGCCACAGCCAGGATCCGGAACATCAGGGGGGTCATGGTGCGACTGGCACCCCTCCCACGTTGGGAGGCCATCCCCAGCTGAGCCTCCGCCGTCTTCTTGCTCCAGCGGCGAATGTCCTCCCATCTTTTACGGCAGGGTCCGGACGTCCTTGGCGATGGCACGCCAAATATCCTTCTTCTGGTGGGCGCTGACCTACATGACATGTACAGGGGAAGAAGAGAAGCCATTACCAACTGCACCGTCGAAGTGAGTGGCCCACATCCCTACCCTTGCCATGAGGCACATGCATTCACAGTCCTTCTTGCTCGCAGAACTCTGCCCACTTCCTTCTTACAACCAGCCCTCTCCACCCAGGCATAGCCCATACAACTTGCACCCTATGTACTCACCTGTTGGTCTGGAGGACCGTAGAGTAGCGTGTACTGGGGGAGGACCCCGTCCACGAGCTTCTCCAACCCCTGTACAGTGAAGGCAGGGGCCCTTTCCCCAGACGCACGTGCCATTGTCTCTTCCAGACCGAGGTCACAGCAGCACTTGCAGTATAGGTCCTCTCCTGTCGAAGATCAGGTATCGAGTGATTCAACAGATAGAAAATGGCGGTCACGTCCGCGGCGGTGACGTCCGCGGCGGTGCGTATCATCACCGCCGTTGCACTTCGTCATTGGCTCCTGGGACCCATAGGGTCCAATGTTAACCAATGCAGCATTGCGCAGCGGTCTTCGACCGCCTACTGCGACGGTGTACAACGCCAGCGCAGGTACCTCACATCCCATTGTCCCAGTTTAGAGGTCAGGCAGCCGCCATTTCAGGGGCCCACAAGGCTATATTTTCAAATGCGTCACACATACCTAGGCCTGGACTCAACACACATACAGATTATGTTTCGTGTTCTGTGTAGCTGTGGGTACATACCTCTGAGTTGCTTGACTCTGTGGTCGCTTTTGTCCTTCCTAGGCACCGTCAGCTGGGACATGTGAGGAGATGGCGGAATCCTCCGGTGTACCGACTGCTGGTGGACCTGTTGACAATGGAGGAGTGACATTTAATCATCACCTACAGGTTTGACCGTGCCACAATCCAGGAACTGTGTTCCCAGTTGGAGCCAGACCTGATGTCAGCAATCCGCCATCCCACAGGAATCCCCCCTCAAGTGCAGGTGCTATCAGTGCTCAATTTCCTTGCAAGTGGGTCATTTCAAACAACAGTGGCCATGCATCAGGGATGTCCCAGCCTATGTTTTCCAACGTGTTGTCCAGAGTGTTGTCTGCCCTGCTGAAACACATGAGGAGCTACATCATTTTCCCTCAGGTGGAGGATTTGGCTACTGTTAAAGGTGAATTCTATGCCCTTGGACATATCCCTAACATAATAGGTGCCATTGATGGAACCCATGTAGCTCTGGTCCCCCCCCACAGGAGTGAACAGGTGTACAGGAACCGGAAGAGTTATCATTCGATGAATGTACAGATGGTATGTTTGGCAGACCAGTACATCTCCCAGGTAAATGCTATGTTCCCTGGTTCTGTGCATGACGCCTACATCCTGCGGAATAGCAGCATCTCTTATGTGATGGGTCAACTCCAGAGGCACCGGGTGTGGCTATTAGGGGACTCTGGTTACCCCAACCTGTCATGACTATTGACCCCAGTGAGGAATCCCAGGACATGGGCAGAGGAACGCTACAATGAGGCCCATGGGCGGACTAGGAGGGTGATCGAACGCACCTTTGGCCCCCTGAAGGCCAGGTTCAGGTGCCTCCATGTGACAGGTGGTTCCCTATTCTACTCACCAAGGAAGGTGTGCCAGATCATCATCGCCTGCTGTATGCTTCACAATCTTGCTTTGCGACGCCAGGTGCCTTTTCTGCAGGAGGATGGTCCATATGACGGTGTTGTGGCAGCTGTGGAGCCTGTGGACAGTGATGAGGAGGAAGCAGAGGAAGAAGACATTGAAAACAGGGACTCAGTCATACAGCAATATTTCCAGTGACACACAGGTGAGAACACTTTCTTTACTACTACAAGTACTTTCACACTTCTACCTCTATCCTGTCTGTCAATTTCAACCAGTATTTGGTAACTGAGTTGTACATTTCCATTACGGTTTCACAGGTGTGGTTACCAGCGTGTCACCTGCTTGCATCCTTCATGGACTTGTGATGTGTGACATAGGTATGTTGACATTACTATTGAGAACGGATTTTGTCACTGTCATAGCTAATACACTTTTTCTAAATCACAGACTGACTCCAGATTGTTTTGTGCTTCAAGGGTGTTTATTGAAGTGCTAATTATTGGAGGGGGTGGTAAAATGGTGAGAGGTGATGGTGGAGGAATGTCCATGGCAGAGTCCAGTCTATTAGTCTCACAGGTGCACTGCCCATATGGGCATAGGAAGTGGAGCTGGGACAGTTCCAATATGGACAGGGTTGCAAAGTGGGACATTAGGATGACAATCAGGGTGGTCTAATTTCTTGGCGGGGGTCTTGCCATCGTGCTCTGTCCTGTACCTGGATCTCAGGGACCGCTTGCGGGGTGGTTCTCCTTCTGCAGGGGGTGGGGTGCTGGTGTGGTGGTCCTGTGGCGGGCGTCCTGTCCACTAGCGCCGGCGGAGGTGGTGGGCAGTTCATCGTCCATGCTAGTGTCAGGGGCCCCTTGGAGTGCCACGGTGTCCCTCATGGTGTTCTGTGTGTCCTTCAGCACCCCTACGATGGTGCCCAGGGCGGAGCTGATGGTTCTGATTTCCTCCCTGAAGCCCAAATGCTGTTCCTCCTGCAGGCGCTGGGTCTCCTTAAACTTGGCCAGGACCGTAGCCATCGTCTCCTGGGAGTGGTGGTATGCTCCCATGATGGAGGAGAGGGCCTCGTGGAGAGTGGGTTCCCTTGGCCTGTCCGCCCCCTGTCGCACGGCAGCCCTCCCAGTTCCCCTGTGTTCCTGTGCCTCCGTCCCCTGGACCGTGTGCCCACTACCACTGTCCCCAGGTCCCTGTTGTTGTTGGGGTGGTGGGTTATCCTGGGTTCCCTGTAGTGGTGGACACACAGCTGATTGACGTGTCCTGGGTACGGAGGTATGGGCCCGCTGGGTGGGTGCTGTGCTGGTGTTTCCATAAGGTGGAAGGTCTGTGTTGGGCTGTGCCTGTGTGAGGGAAACCGACTGTCCCTAGGCCCACGATGGTCCGGGCTGGTCATCTGGATCCAGTTGGCCAGAGCTGCTGTCATCACTGTGGGCCTCTTATGTGGGTGGGGTAGAGATGTCTGGACCCTCCTGTCTGGTGACGTTAGGTAGTGGTCCTGCAGGGGTGTAAAAGCATGATTATTACATATGTGTGTGTCATGGTGTGCAATGGATGGGTGAGCGTGTACCCCAGTGCTAGCATTCCTGTGTGGGGGCTTGTGTGAAGATGGTTGGGGGGGTGTTATGGGTATGTGCAGTGGGCATGCTTTAGTGAGGGGTGTCCATGCTTTGTTGTGTCATGCAGGGCTTGGTGTTGGGATGGGTGGTTTGTGTTATTAGTACATTAGTGAGGAGTTGGAGTGATAGGGGAGGGGGTGAGGGTGGGGGTGTGTGATAGCATGCAGGTAGGGTGTGGGATATGATAGTTAAGATTTGACTTACCAGTGTCCATTCCTCCACCGACTCCTCCGAGGCCCTCAGGATGCATAATGGTCAAGACGTGCTCCTCCCATGTTGTTAGTTGTGGGGGAGGAGGGGGGGGTCCGCCGCCAGTCCGCTGTACCGTGATGTTGTGCCTGGAGACCACGGAACGCACCTTCCCCCATAGGTCATTCCACCTCTTCCTGATGTCGTCCCGATTTCTTGGGTGCTGTCCCACTGCGTTGACCCTGTCGACTATTCTTCCCCATAGCTCCATCTTCCTAGCTATGGAGGTGTGCTGCACCTGTGATCCAAATAGCTGTGGCTCTACCTGTATGATTTCCTCCACCATGACCCTGAGCTCCTCCTCGGAGAACCTGGGGTGTCTTTGCCGTGCCATGGGGTGGTGTATGTGGTGATGAGTGTGGTGATGTGTAGTGGTGTGTGGTGTTTTGTGCGTGGATGTTGTGTGGGTGATGGTGTTGTGTGCCTCTGTGTGGTGGGGTTTGTCTATTCTGTGCTCTCTCTCTGGCCTTCGTCAATCAGTTTTGGTCGTAGGGGTTTGTGGGTGATGTGGGTGTGTGTTTTATATTGTGTTGGGTGGGTGGGAGTGGTGTTTGTATGTGTATCAGGTGTGTGTAATTCAAATTGTCCAATGTGGCGGTGTTTTGAGCGCAGCAGTGTGTACCGCCAATGGAATACCGCGGTTGAAAGACCGCAGCATGGATTCGTGGGTCGTGATGGCACTGGCGTGTTTCTGTTGGCGTGACGGTGGAGGTTTTGTTATCGCCAGTTTATCACTAACCTTTGGTGTGGCAGACTTGTGTGGGTGTCTGGATATTGGTGGATTCCGAGATGTGGGTCATAATAGTTGTGGCGGATTTCCGCGGCCGCGGTGGTGTATTGGCGGTTTTCTGCACGGCGGTAAGCGCCTTTTACCGCCAATGTTGTAATGACCCCCATAGTGTCAAAAATATGATAATAATAATTAATAAGGACCAAATCAGGCTCTCCCAAATAAGACAACCACACAAACTGATAACAAGGCAAGGCACAAAAGAATCTCTTAACAATCAAAGGTGACAAATTAGAAATCAAGATTTGAATGTCACCTTTAGGATGACCTGATGATGAAGGGTTCGCGGATGAAAAGATAGTAAAGAAGCCTTCAAAATGGGAGAGAGTTACATCCCATGTTTCCTGTAAACAGATGATCTACAAAATTCTAGTAATTTTTACCTATTCAGGAGCATTTAACTTGTTTTTAAACCCAGATATATCCCATGATGTAAAGGAATATGCCCCTTTTTGTTCCCCTAATGCTGGCAAAAGTGGTACATCAATTTTACTAACTGTTCCTAATGCTTCTGGGTCAGATGACTGGGTACTATGATTATAGGAGGTTACAACAGATGCATCAGTCTGTCCCTTATTGACACTGTGTGGGCCATATAAGTAATTGCCTTCTTCCACCTGACAGCATAGAACCCCATGAATGTTCTGTCAATCCACACCCTGTAACTCACTTAAAGCCAAAAACGTGTTGGATGTAGGAATAGTGGGCTGATAATCATTCATCTGGGATTGGGCAGATGGAATAGGGGCTGGTGCTTTATGAGATGGATGCAAGTGGCCATAAAAATACCTCAAGGAAAGAACAACTATATTCCCCCTTGTTGGCACTAAGGGGGTCATTCTGACCTCGGCGGTACAAGGCGCTTACCGCTGGTCAGAAGACCGCCATAACACCGCCGCGGCCGCGGTAAACCGCCACGGTCATTCTGACCCGCAACTGGCAAACCGCCGAAAACCCGACATCTCAGTAATCCGCCACACCAAAGGTCAGCTGACGCTGACCAAACCTCCACCGTCACGCCAACAGAAATACGCCCATGCCATTCCGACCCACAAATCCACGCGGCGGTCTTTCAAACGCGGTATTCTATTGGCGGTACACACCGCTGCGGTCAAAATACACACACCCATAGAAAACTCAGCCACATTGGTCAGTTCGAAATACACACACCTGATACACATACTAACACCACTCCCACACACCCAACACAATATAAAACACACACCCACATCACCAACAAGCCCCTACCACCCGAAATCATTGACGAAGGCTAGAGACAGAGCACAGAATAGACAATCCCACAACACAGAGGCACACAACACCATCACCCACACAGAATCCACGCACCAAACACCACACACCACCACACGCACCACACTCATCACCACAAACGCCACCCCACACCTCAACCACACCACCCCATGGCACCCCAAAGACACCCCAGGTTCAGTGACGCCGAACTCAGGGTCATGGTGGAGGAAATAGTCCGTGTAGAGCCCCAGCTCTTCGGGGCACAGGTGCAGCACACCACAATTGCCAGGAAGATGGAGCTCTGGCAAATGATAGTGGACAGGGTCAACGCGGTGGGACAGCATCCACGCAATCGGGAGGACATCAGGAAGAGATGGAACGACCTACGGGGGAAGGTGCGTTCCATGGTATCAAGGCACAACATTGCGGTGCAGAAGACTGGCGGCGGACCCCCACCTACTCCCCCAGAATTTACCGCGTGGGAGGAGGAAGTCTTGCACATCCTGCATCCTGAGGGCCTCGCAGGAGTAGGCGGAGGAATGGACTCTGGTAAGGCAAATCTTCACTACTGCTTCCCACCCCCACCCCACCTGCATGCCAAATCATTCCCCCACCCTCACCCCCTCCCCCATCACACCAACCCCTAGCAAAAGCCTCACCATCACAACCCACCCATCTCAACACCAAGCCCTGCATGCGACCCCAAAGCATGGACACCCATCACCAAAGCATGCCCACTGCACACACACATCACCCCCACAAGCCACCCTTACAAAAGGCCCCACAAGGAAATGCCTGCACATGGGTACACAGACACCCACCCATCACATGAAATGCCACACACAGAAGCAATAACCATACCTTTATACCCCTGCAGGACCCGAACGCCACCACACCGCCACGGAGGGTCCAGAGATGTCCATCCCACCCCCAGAAGAGGCCCCTAGCGATGACAGCAGCTCTGTCTCCCTGGAGCCAGACGACCAGCCCGGCCCATCGGGGACCTCTGGACAGTCGGTTCCCCACAGACAGCCACAGGCTACACCAGACCCAACCCCCTCTGGGAACACCAGCACAGCTCCCACCCAGCGGGCCCATGCCTCTGTCTCCAGGGCACGTCAATCAGCGGTGTGTCCACCACTACAGGGCACCCAGGGTGACCCACCACCCCAACAACAACAGGGACCTGGGGGCAGTGGTAGTGGGCACACCGGCCAGGGGACAGAGGCCCAGGAACGCAGGGGAATTGGGAGGGCTGCTGTGCGACAGGGGGGGACAGGCCCGGGGAACCGACTATCCAAGAGGCTCTCTCCACCATCATGGGAGCATACCACCGCTCCCAGGAGACGATGGCGACGGTACTGGCCCGGTTCCAGGAGATCCAGGAACTGCAGGAGGAACGGTACATGGGGTTCAGGGAGGAACTGAGGAACATCGGTTCCGCAATGGGGACCATCGTCCTGGCCCTTACCCAGATCGTCACCACATTGCGGGACCATGTGGCACCCCAAAGGGCCCCTGTCACTAGCCCAGGCCAGGAACAGCCTACCACCTCCGCCGGCGCCAGTGGACAGGAGGCCCCCACACAACGACAGGCCCCCAGAACCCCACCTCCTGCAGAAGAAGAACCACCCCGCAAGCGGAACCTGAGATCTCACAAGAAGACAGAGTAGGATTGCAAGACCCCCGCCAGCCTAAGATACCCCCTGATGTCATCCCACTGTCCCACATTGTCACCCTGTCCAACCTTGAACTGCCCCTGCTCCATCCTTCCACAGGCATATGGACAATGCACCTGTGCGACTGAGAACTGGACTCTGCCATGGACATTACTCCACCCCCACCCATCCCCGCTTCCCAATCATTTACCTATATCTAGCACTTTAAATAAATCACTTATTCCACTTAAATAAACAGGAGTCTGCTTGTATTCTTAACAAATGTATTACGCATAACGGTTCAATATTGTCCAGTTACTTTGTGATGACAACATACCAATTTCAATAAGCTTTAGTCCATGGGCAAACAAAGCTGAAGTCAGGCAGTGGGTTATACAGCTCTGAAAAGGGAAGGGAAAGTCACAAATCAGTTAGCAGGAACTGGGGGGAAACACAGACAGTGGAGACGCATGAGGCCTCAAGTAAATGTAAATTGGGGTGGCTGTTTCTTACCTGTGTGCTACTGAAAGTATTGTTGTATGACTGTATCCCTGTTGTCCGTGTCGTCCCCGTCGTCTTCCTCTTCTTCACTCTCCACAGGCTCCACAGCTGCAACAACACCACCATCTGGACCATCCTCCTGCAGAAAAGGTACCTGGCGTCGCAATGCAAGATTGTGAAGCATACAGCAGGCCACGATGATCTGGCACACCTTCTTTGGTGAGTACATTAGGGATCCCCCTGTCATATGTAGGCACCTAAACCTGGCCTTCAGGACCCCAAGGTCCTTTCTATGATCCTCCTAGTTCGCCCATGGGCCTCATTGTAGCGTTCCTCTGCCCTTGTCCTGGGATTCCTCACTGGGGTCAGTAGCCACGACAGGTTGGGGTAACCAGAGTCACCAATTAGCCACACACGGTGTCTCTGTAGCTGTTCCATCACATAAGGGATGCTGCTATTTCGCATGACATACACGTCATGCACTGACCCAGGGAACTTGGCATTTACATGGGAGATGTACTGGTCAGCCAAACAGACCACCTGGACATTCATCGAATGATAACTTTTTCTGTTTCGGTACACCTGCTCACTGTCTTTGGGGGGAACCAAAGCCACATGGGTCCCATCAATGGCCCCAATGATGTTGGGGATATGTCCAAGGGCATAGAAATCACCCTTCACTGTAGCCAATTCGCCCACCTCAGGGAAAATAATGTAGCTCTGCATGTATTTCATCAGGGCAGACAACACTCTGGACAAAACCTTAGAAAACATAGGCTGAGACATCCCAGATGATATGGCCACTGTTGTCTGAAACGACCCACTTGCCAAAAAATGGAGTACTGACAGAACCTGCACCAGAGGGGTAATCCCTGTGGGTTGGCGGATGGGGGACATCAGATCTGGCTCCAGCTGGGCACATAGTTCATGTATAGTTGCTCTGTCAAGCCGGTATGTAAGTATGATATGTCGTTCTTCCATTGTCGACAGGTCCACCAGCGGTCTGTACACGCAAGGATTCATCCTTCTCCTCGCAAGTCCCAGCGGACGGTGCCTAGGAAGGACAACATGGAGCACAGAGTCAAGCAACCCACAGGTTCGTTCACACAGCTTGCACAGTACACGAATCGCTATGCATGGAACGGCTTGTATGAGTGGCAATGCAAGGCCTAGGCCTGTGTGACGCAGTAGAAATCAAGTCATGTGGGCCCTTGAAATGGCGGCTGCCTGACCTGTGAAGTGTGACAGTGGGTTGTGAGGTCACTGCGCAGGGGTGGCACACCGTGGCGGTAGGCGGTCGAAGACCGCGGCGCAAAGCAGCATTGGTTAACATTGAACCCTATGGGTCTCAGGAGCCAATGACGATGTGCGCCGGCGGTCGCGGTACGCACCGCCGCGGTACACACCGCCGCGGGCATGACCGCCATTTTCTATCTGATTAATCACTCGAGACCTGATCATCCACAGGAGAAGACCTATACTGCAAGTGCTGCTGTGACCTCGGTCTGGGAGATACAATGGCTGCTGCGACTGGGGAAAGGGCCCCTGCCTTCACTTCCGAAGAATTGGAGAAACTTGTGGATGGGGTCCTCCCCCAGTATGCGCTACTCTACGGTCCTCCAGAACAAACAGGTTAGTACACAGGGTGCACGTTGAATGGGCTATGCCTGTGTTGAGTGGGGTGTTTGTAAGATAGTGGGGAGGGGAGCGAATGAGGAGTGCAACGCACGACAGATGGGAACATGTGCCACATGGCAAGGTTGGGGATGGGGGGCCACTCACATCTACCATGCAGAAAAGTGATGATATTTCCTGTCCCACCCAGTACATGTCAAATAGGTCAGCGCCCATCAGAAGGTCGACATTTGGCGTGCCATCGCCAAGGACGTCCGGGCCCTGGGGGTCCACAACAGACTGGGCACCCACTGCCGAAAGAGGTGGGAGGACATCCGCCGCGGGACAAGAAAGACCGGCGAGTCTCTGCTGGGGATGGCCTCCCAATGTAGGAGGGGTGCCAGCCGCCAATTGACCCCCCTGATGTCCCGGATCCTGGCGGTGGCCTACCCCGATTTGGATGGGCGCGTGAGGACATCACAGCAGACACAAGGGGGTGAGTATCAGCACATTCTGCTATCTTTGCGCGCAGTGGAGGTGTCTGGGTGGGGGAGGAGGGATGCGGGTAACTCAAGGCCAGGGCGCTTTCTGTAGGCTAGTCTCCTCCGTTAGCCATGGCCCTGTGCCACCGCCCCCCACCTCTGTAGGGTGCCACGTACAGCTATCCATGGTCCTGCATCACCCATGTGTGCATTTGTCGTCCATAGACCTGTAGGCCTAGTCACAAGAACTGAGTAGTGTACCCCGATTGCGCAGCGTAGTTCAGGGGGCTTCTGTGTCTGTCCTCTCCGCCAACGGTGTTGCCAATGCATGCACTCAACCTGTCTTCATTTTCCCCCCCCACCCATTTCCTTTTTCTTCCTGTGCATGTGTGCATTAGCATCATCAGGCGGAGGAGAAGTGGCATCGACGCACGAGGGAGCTGCATCTCACATGGCCCCGGAGGGCCATGCAACGGACTCCGAGTTCAGCAGTGAGACGGAGGGCGAGGGGAGCTCCACAATGGGGACCCTTGGAGACGTCAGCGACACCTACACGTCCTCGGAAGGGAGCTCCCTTGCGGTGGCGGCAACATCCGTGCCCACCGCAACTACAGGTACAGCCGCCACCCAGCGCACCAGCTCCGCCCTCCAAGCAGCCCCTCAGCGTTCGCCCCGTGCCCGCTCGCACACCAAGGCAGGCATCTCCTTCGCCTCAGGCACCTCAGGCCCTGCCCCAGTTCCCCTGCTGCCCTCAGTGAGGAGGTCTTTGACCTCCTCCGGACGCTCATTGTTGGGCAGTCTACCCTTTTGAATGCCATCCAGGGGGTGGAAAGGGAGGTGCATCTGAGCAATGCATACCTGGAGGGCATTCATTCGGGTCAGGCTGCCCATCAGCGATCGTTCAACGCTTTGGCCTCAGCACTGACGGCAGCCATTTTCCCTGTCTCCAGCCTCCCTCTTCTAACTCCCTCCACCCAGTCCCAGTCTCCTGTTCCTCAGCCTATCCCATCCACACCATCAGACCAGCCTGCGCACACCTCAACACCCAAGGCAAGCTCATCCAGACATAAGCACCACAGATCCCACAAGAATTCACACAAACAACATCCAGATGCAGAATGCCAACAGTCACTACCACCTCTGTGTCCCCCTCCTCCTCGTCTCCCTCCTCCCTCCCTGTGACGTCTCCACTCACACCTGCATGCACACCACCATCAGCCAGTACTTCCATCACCAGCACACCCTCCATTACAGTCAGCACACGTGCAGTCACCACCCCCACTGCCATTTACACGTCCCCTGTGTCCTCTCCCACTGTGTCTGTCACCCCCTCTTCCAAACCACACAAACGCAGGCAGCCACCCACCCAACAGCCATCCACCTCACGACAGCCTCCAGCCCAAGCACCTGCACCCAAAGACAGCACACTTGACTCTCCTACAACCACATCCTCTTCCTCCACTCCCATACCCACTGCACCTACCGTTCCCATTGCTCCTAAAAAAAAATTCCTCTCCAAAATTAACCTCTTTGCATCACCTGACCCACCCCCTCCATCTGGTAAGAGTCCAAAGAGCACCTCAGCCACCACCAGCCCTGCATCTAGTATCACCATAGTGCAGGGCTATTGGAGTCCACCAGCTCCTAGGGAAGGAACATCGGCCAGCAGCAAGGGGACAGCCAGCCCACCCCCTGGGAAGAGGACAAGAAAACTTAAGGGCCGGCGCGAAATGCCTGAGACGGCTGCCACCACGGAGAGTGGCCTTGCCACGTCACCTGCCACATCAACTAAGGGTGGCAAGGGCCCGAGAGCTGCAGCGAAGGAGGGCAAGGGCAGCAGGGCGGAGAAGACATGCAGCAGCCGAGCGCACCAGGAGGGCCCCACCAGCCCCATACCGGGTGTGATGGACGACACCCACGGGCACAAGACTCCATCACAGGAGTGCCCCGCTACCGCAAGGTCGGAGGGCGACTAAGCGGGGAGTCTTGGCCAGGTCTGGCTCCCTTGAAAGACAGGACTAGCACCGCTGAAGAGGGCCCCGCCAAGACAGGCACCGATGAACAGGGCCCCGCCGTGAGGAGCACCGCTGAATAGGGCCCCGCCGTGAGGAGCACTGCTGAACAGGGCCCCGCCAAGACAGGCACTGCTGAACAGGGCCCCGCCATGAGGAGCACCGCTGAACAGGGCCCCGCCGTGAAGAGCACCGCTGAACAGGGCCCCGCCAAGACAGGCACCGCTGAACAGGGCCCCGCCAAGACAGGCACCGCTGAACAGGGCCCCGCCGTGAGGAGCACCGCTGAACAGGGCCCGCCATGAGGAGCACCGCTGAACAGGGCCCCGCCGTGAAGAGCACCGCTGAACAGGGTCCCGCCAAGACAGGCACCGCTGAACAGGGCCCCGCCAAGACAGGCACCGCTGAACAGGGCCCCGCCGTGAGGAGCACCGCTGAACAGGGCCCGCCGTGAGGAGCACCGCTGAACAGGGCCCTGCCAAGACAGGCACCGCTGAACAGGGCCCCGCCGTGAGGAGCACCGCTGAACAGGGCCCCGCCGTGAAGAGCACCGCTGAACAGGGCCCCGCCGTGAGGAGCACCGCTGAACAGGGCCCCGCCAAGACAGGCACCGCTGAACAGGGTCCAGCCGTGAGGAGCACCGCTGAACAGGGCCCCGCCGTGAGGAGCACCGCTGAACAGGGCCCCGCCAAGACAGGCACCGCTGAACAGGGCCCCGCCGTGAGGAGCACCGCTGAAGAGGGCCCCGCCAAGACAGGCACCGCTGAACAGGGCCCCGCCGTGAAGTGCACCGCTGAACAGGGCCCCGCCGTGAAGAGCACCACTCCGCTGGGCACCGCCGTCTCAAGCACCGCTCCGCTGGGCACCGCCATCTCAAGCACCGCTCCGCTGGGCCCTTCCTGTCAAGCACCGCTCCGCTGGGCACCGCCGTCTCAAGCACCGCTCCGCTGGGCCCTTCCTGTCAAGCGCCGCTCCGCTGGGCCATTCCTGTCAAGCACTGCTCCGATGGGCCCTTCCTCTCAAGCACCGCTCCGCTGGGCCATTCCTGTCAAGCACCGCTCCGCTGGGCCCTTCCTCTCAAGCACTGCTCCGCTGGGCCCTTCCTCTCAAGCACCGCTCCGCTGGGCCATTCCTGTCAAGCACCGCTCCGCTGGGCCCTTCCTCTCAAGCACCGCTCCGCTGGGCCGTTCCTGTCAAGCACCGCTCCGCTGGGCCCTTCCTCTCAAGCACCGCTCCGCTGGGCCCTTCCTCTCATGCACCACTCCGCTGGGCCATTCCTGTCAAGCACCGCTCCGCTGGGCCCTTCCTCTCAAGCACCGTTCCGCTGGGCACCGCCGTCTCAAGCACCGCTCCGCTGGGCCCTTCCTGTCAAGCACCGCTCCGCTGGGCCCTTCCTGTCAAGCACTGCTCCGCTGGGCACCGCCGTCTCAAGCACCGCTCCGCTGGGCCCTTCCTGTCAAGCACCGCTCCGCTGGGCCATTCCTGTCAAGCACCGCTCCGCTGGGCCCTTCCTCTCAAGCACCGCTCCGCTGGGCCCTTCCTGTCAAGCACCGCTCCGCTGGGCCCTTCCTCTCAAGCACCGCTCCGCTGGGCACCGCCGTCTCAAGCACCGCTCCGCTGGGCCATTCCTGTCAAGCACCGCTCCGCTGGGCACCGCCGTCTCAAGCACCGCTCCGCTGGGCCCTTCCTGTCAAGCACCGCTCCGCTGGGCCATTCCTGTCAAGCACCGCTCCGCTGGGCCCTTCCTCTCAAGCACCGCTCCGCTGGGCCATTCCTGTCAAGCACCGCTCCGCTGGGCCCTTCCTCTCAAGCACCGCTCCGCTGGGCCCTTCCTCTCAAGCACCGCTCCGCTGGGCACCGCCGTCTCAAGCACCGCTCCGCTGGGCCCTTCCTGTCAAGCACCGCTCCGCTGGGCCCTTCCTGTCAAGCACCGCTCCGCTGGGCCATTCCTGTCAAGCACCGCTCCGCTGGGCCCTTCATCTCAGGCACCGCTCCGCTGGGCACCGCCGTCTCAAGCACCGCTGGTCCATTGACAGTGCCGGTTCTGTGTCGAGCAGGTGTTCACGAAGCACTCTGGGCACCATGCCTCCTCCAATACCAGTGGAGTCGGTTATCCATCTGATGGACTGTGGCTTTGCACTCCCCAGGATGGTACAGTGGGCATGGAGGCACCTCGTGGATCTGGCGTCGTGGACTCATGTGGCTGAGGTGCCCCACTTTTCCTTCCCCCTGAGGTGCCTGTTGTTTTCTCATCTGATGCCCCAGCAGTGTTCTCTCCAATGGTTTCCGGTCTCCTGTGTGGGCTTTGCCCATGTGTTTGTACACATTGGCCCACGGACTATGGATATTGAACGGACTGTGCAGGACTTGTTGACTATGTTTATACTTTGCACTATGTTCATTATCACTTTTGTATATTTCATATGGCATGTTTACCATGACTTAAATGAACCTATTTTATACATAAATTTGAAACTTCATTTGAATTATGTCTTTGCATTCTTCCGGGGGGTTTGGGGGGTGTCACTCTGACTTGTTGCTCTGCATTGGTGTGTAGGTATTGGGGGGGTGGGTTGGGGGGTGGGTGTATCGCGTATGTGTGTGCCGCTAAGCTTTCCTCCTCCCCCTCCCCTGTGTCGTAGGTGCAGTACTCACCGTTGTCGTCTGCGCCGGCGTTCGTACTCCTGGTAGATGAGCAGGTAGACAATAGCCGGTAGGATGTGTAATTCGGGCTCCATGCTGTCCTCCTTCCTCGTGGAGTGTGTATAGGTGAGCGTTTTCCCGTTTGTAGTCTGTTTCCGCCGTGTTTTTATCGGCGGGGCTCCCGCCCCAGAAAAGGTGGCGGATTGGTGAGTTGTGATAGGGTGGGCGGTACATTGTCTGCCGCCTGCCTGTTGGCGGTGACCGCCGCGCTGTTTGTCAGTCCCGCCGTGGCGGTCGGAGTGTTAATGTGGCGGCCTGTGTTGGCGGTTCCCGCCAGGGTCAGAATTCCATTTTTTGGGCCGCCTACCTGTTGGCGGGTTGGCCGCCGCTTTATCACCGACCGCCAGGGTTAGAATGACCCCCTAAATGCCTAAGATTTAAATATGATTTCCCCTGCAACTCTAGGGTATTTGGCATTTATAATAACACAACCCCCCTTAAAAGCATTCCTAGTTTGTCCAATTCAATGAACTCTTGTTGTCATGATTATAAAATCAGCTCTCGCTATTGGAAAAATAAACTTGGATTGTAACCAATGCAGAACCTTGTTCCTTAATTGGTCTGTGGACTCAACCTCACCTCGTGGCAGGGGGGGAATGTCAGTCATAATTACCACTTATAGGCAACATGAAGGGGGTAAATCAATACTCCAATTGATGGTGAAGTTATTATTTTGCTGCTTCCTCTGTTCAGAATTAATAGTCTGACTTGTACACTATAATGCTCCTCCTGAAGAAGATGTGCCAAGGGGGCATACAGTATTGGGGCATGTAGTTTGATTATCAATTCTAACATTAGCCACCTGAGTAAAACAGGAAATCATGGGATGGCAGAACGGGGAATGCGACAAGAACTAACAAAATCCAATAAAATGGTTTGATTATCAAGTCTGACCTTAGTTGACTGAGTAGGAGATGAAATAGTGAGGTAACAGCAGTGACAATAGTACTCCTTAAGCCACCATGATTATTGTCTGGCAGTACAACTGGGTAACATTCCTCCAGGACATTTTTCATATTCATCAGTGCTTATTCTACTTTCTCTAGATGGATCAATATTAGACCCAACATATTCATAACATGTATAGCCATCCCTTTACAAATCTCCTCAACCTTACCAGGCACAAATTCATAGATTTACTACTAGGGACAGAGGTCGAACCAGAGCTCATACTGCACAATGTCTCTAGGTGGGCAGAACACTGTTTCTTTGACCTGTCCACTACTTCTACCCTCTTTCTTTTTCCTCCATTCTTTTTTAGTGTTTTTATACTTGCAGTGGTTTGTACCCCCTCCAAACTGCCAGGATTATCCACAAGATCAACAGACCCTACCCCTCTATCATGCGTAGTATCTAATTGACGAAGAACATAGGCCCTTAGAACATGGCGGTAATGACTGCACCGCCAGCAGTGGCGGTAATTACCGCCAACGGCATGGCGGTGCAGACCGCCATATAAAGATAACAGTAGTGAAACTGGCTGCAAAGCAGCCAGTTCACTACTACCCACCGCCAGGCCTGAATCGACCGCCAGGCCACCTGTAGACACTTTCGACCCTGTGGTGGAGCCTAGACCGCCTGTGGGATAATCATCCCATTTCCACCAGGGATTTCCTGGTGGGATACCCTGCCAGGTAATCCCAGACGGAAAGCATACTGGTGACACGCTAGCCCCCCCCCCACTGCCACAACCTCAAAATACCCCCCCAAGTCCCTGGACACCGCCCACCTCCTGAACCCTGAAATCCTCCACCCAATCACCCTATAAGTCTTCCCCAAACCTCAATCACCATCCCCCACCCCCACCTCCGTTTATGCCCCAATCCCCCAAATAGACATGCACACATACATGTACATACACACACGCATTCATACACACACACATCCCCCTCTTCACAAACACACACACGCCCCCATGCACACACTCACTTGCTCAGCACACACACCCCTCCTCCCCCCTTCCCTCTCAAGCTGCACTTACCTGTTTCGTAGCGCTGCTCCGAGAGAAACGGGCTCCTAGGATGCTGCTCCAACGGCATCGCCGCTTCTCCATACACTGCAACGCTTATGACTGCATTATTATAGGCATGGCAGTGTCTGGACTGATGTGGCGGTGAGGGTGGAGCAGCACCCACCCTCGCCATCGACCGCCATCATGGCACATGGCGGCCCTCACTGCCATCAATGGCGGTGAGGCTTCAGGCGTCATAATATGGCGGGATACCTGCCGCCTCCACTGGCAGTCTTTCGTTGACCGTCAGCACAGTTGTCGGCAGGGCATCTCTAAATGAGGGCCACAGTCTAAATGAGGGCCATAGTCTGAATTTGCAGGATGTCAAGGGAAGCTTCTCCCTCTGGATCTGCTCAAAGATTGCTTGTCCTACCTCCAGGCATCCCCAACTCAGATGCTATTAAAGTGCTGAGTAGGCCAGGTGTGGGAAAGGGTGTTGGTTAGGAAACTGCGGAGAGGAAGATCTGCAAACAAAAAGTTAGCAAAGATACAGGGACAACATATAACACATAGGATACTCAGATTGTAATGCGAGTCAGGATTTTTTATAGAACATCTAAAGCAAATAGTGATCTTATCTGAATTACTTTATAAACACAGTATTTGGTTCAGAATCTCGCTCTACGTTACATATCCCAGGTTATATGCTGCACTCAGGAGAAAAGTGAGCTAAATATCTGTTCAACAAGAAACTCCCAGTTAAACTCACTGAGAGAAGGTCCTCTGGTTAAGGATCGCTATATGTGCTGGGGTCACTATATATGCTGAATTCTTCAATTTAAATCACTGGGTTAAAAATAGTACTATAATATCCTTTATCAAATTCCCAGCAAGTAAATAAATAACTAAGCATGCAGAATTGCAGCATGAAGCAACAACTTAAACTCTTTAAAATATTCCAAATCAAACAAACTGTGAGGTTTAGATGGGTTGCCAAGAAGAAAATGTGATTTGCAATGAGCAGAGGAAATAGGAAAACCCAACTACAAATTATCAGGCCAAACAACACGGGCAAATGGACTTACCGCCAAAAACCGGACTGGAATACTGGCTGAGAGCTGAACCGGATTCTGCAGTGACAGAGCTGCTAAGTAGGATGATGCTACGTGGTTCCACACAAGAGCGCAGGATAGCTCTAGGGAGCGCAGGCAGCAGGAGACAGAGGGCCAAGAGGAAAGCCAGAATAAGGACAAACAAAGGAAAATAAAAGACAAATTAAGCAAAATTTGACTCTTAAAGTGTATCTTCAGTACCAATTCACGCAAGTGATAATACATAACGGGAGGAACGCTTTCAGACAATGCATCTTGCGTTTGATGCGGGCATTTTTACTCATGGGATAATATGGTACATCACACAAGACCATCATGGTTATGATCTTAAGTAGGATGAAGGGTGGGGTTAACACAGGAGTAACAACTTGTTGCAGTAAGTCAGTGCCTGTATTGGCTGTAATTGGTCCAAAATGGTTCTGTGAAGGCTCGGATCCTGTGGTGGATAGCAGGGATAAATGTTGTTCCACTGTTTCAATCTCTTTATTGATTGCTCCTAAATCCCGGTGTAAATAGTCATCTATGGTGATACCAGATGTGGGCTTCAATGGAGCAGTTTTATGCTTCCTCATTTCAGGGACAATGAAGATGGAGGGGTACAAGAGTTGTCAATACTCTGAGGTGTGTCTCAGATTAGTACTTCTATCCCTCACACAAGGAACAGATATTTTTACATAACCCCAGTGATAAATATCTAAAACAAATGTCAACAGTACCTTAAACCTTTTTCCTTGCTGCCAAGGTGGGTGGCCGAGCCCAGTCTATTTCGGGCTATGATGGGCTAAGACGGGCCATCTTGGCCTGGTCTTCTTCGAGGCACACTCCTGACCATGTCCCTGTGCATGTCCCGTGCAGCAAGTGCCCAGTGAGTCTGAAACAGAGCCATGTTCATGAAGCAGTCCCAATCACCCACTTTAAGAGGTAAAGGCTTCCTAGGACTTGTGGTCCACTTCTCAGGCCTCACCCACTCCTCCACCAGTGCACGTACTCAGTAATGCAGGCCAAGGGGGGTCTGAAATAGAGCCTCTTTCATGGCATAGCCCAAACCCCTGCCTCCTGTGAAAAAAAGGCTTCCTGGGGCTTGTAGTCCACTTCTCAGGCCTCACTCACTCCTCCACCAGCTCATGTCTCATGCAGTGGGGGCCTGGGGAATCTGAAATAGAGCTGTGTGACGCAGTACAAATCCCCCACCTCCTATGAGTTAAAGGCTTTCTGGGGCTTGTAACCCACTCCTCAGGCCCCACCCGCTCCTCCACCAGCATGCGTCCCACACAGTGGGGGCCCAGGGAGTCTGAAATAGAGCTGCATTTGCAGTGCAGTCCCAATGCCTCACCTCCGGTGAGGTAAAGGCTTCCTAGGGCTTGTAGTCTATTCCTCAGGCCTCACCCGCAGAAGTTTCATGTAGCAGGGGCCCAGGCTGCCTAAAATAGAGGCGTATTCACAGCATATTCCCAATCTCCCACCTCCTGCAAGGTAAAGGCTTCCTGGGGCCTGTAGTCCACCCGCTACTCCACCAGCACACGTGGGGTGATCATTTCTCCCCTGCTCCTATGCTTTGGTATATCTTCATGATGTAAGGACTGAGATAACAAAGATGGATGGGGAGGTGTTGCCATGATTACTTACCGGTAATGTTCCTGGTTTTCCTTGCCACAGCCCTATGTTTCCATTCTCCCTACACAATGACTTCAAGCCCAAAGATATTTGGATACCTGGTATTTAAGGAGGGGATGAAGGGGTGTTCCCTATTTATAACTGTTTTGGAACATAAACATGTGTTTCATTCACTTGCCTAAATGTGCGCCAAAGGCTTGGACCTGGAGTGGTGTAGTCCCTAACAGATTTTGGTGCTTCAGATTAAATCTCATTCATTAGAATAATGTTGTAAACATTTTTAATAAAAATGGCAGACTAGGACTATCGTTTAAAGGTTTACTCAAGGGTACCCAGTACAGAAATACAAAAACTGGTTGATCAATAAATTGAGCACATAAGCATACAAAGACAGAAATGCAAGACCTCATTAAAGTTCTAATAAAAATCCAGCATAGGTTCACCTTCTAAGAAAGGGAAAGGTGAGCTCCTACCATTGTCATGGGCAGTGTAGATGCTTCCTTGTGGCCCTCAGCACTGGCTGCCTTTTCATGGCAGGGACCCCACCATGAGAAGGCTGGCGGAAAGAGGACTTGTGATCCGCACGGCAGTGCTGAACTCAGCACTGCAGTGGCTGACCACAACTCAGACCACCGCCACCCCGCCTGGATCCATGATCCTGACGGTGGCAGCGGTCCTCTGGTAGTCTGACCACCTAGGTCATAATTTGGCATTCGGACTGCCACCTGTGCGGAAGTCCGAACGCCACTGCGGGTACTGTGGTCCTGTGGACTGCCATACTCGTAATGAGGCTCTCAGTCCTTTCAGCACAAAGCGTACAGTTCTTTACCGCAGTGAAAATAATAACGGTGAAATGATCATGTGGCAGTCCACGATGTCACATCTAAGATGGAAGAAAACACAGAATTGCCCTATGTTAGAATAAGCTTGATTTCTGAAAAATTAAGCACTACAATGTAAGAAAAACAGATTGCACAGATGTCAAAAGGGAAGGAGCCTATGGTGGTGTTAGCGAGCCTGGTCCTTAGTAGGTAAGCATACAAAGGGACGCGTATAGGTCGATGAACCTTTTGAATCGCATGGAGTATCCTAGTCATGCAGTGACTACTGAAACGGTTGCTAACATCAATAATCAAGAAACATTCTATGAATAACAGCTTTAAACCATAATACTCAATAATAACCACTACTCAGGAAGGAGTTAACAATTTTTATTCCCTATTGATTACAATTCTAGATCATCCCTTTAGTTTAATCTTTATTAAAATCAATCTTTTCTTAACTCATTAATAGAAAGACAATAATTCTTAAAGAAAACAAATGCGACAATGCAATACCATAGGCTATGAATACCAGCATTAATAATGTAATTCAGCAATTAAGTTGTCAGTCATTTGTCACTGTCGACGTCCCCCCTAACAGCCTACCTAACCAAGATGAGCATTAGCATGGGGGTCTTCATGCTGAAAAACAATTTAGAGAAAACATCAATTTGGAAAATTCTACCTAAGTGAGAATCTCTGTAAAACAGCGCAGTTGGTACCTAGAAGAAAAGGTACAAAATCGTCAGTCACATTTTCATAGCTACCTTTCCAGATGGATCAGCAACAAGTCAGTCTTCGTCTTCAGGTCATCAATTAGTCAGCTACAGATCAGGCTCACAGAGTGTGAACCCAATATCAGCACCTCGGACAGAGTCTCCTGACGTCAACAATTTCTTTCCTGCTATTCTGATTTCTCACTCCTTGTCATGACTTTTTATTAGGGTCTCTCAGTCCATCCCACTAATTGCTAATTGGCCAGTCAGACAGCAGATATGACTCTTACCTATAGTTTTTGTTTACCAAATCTACTAATTTTCATATGTCCCAAGTCACAAGAAGTGGATTGGTTCTTCATGGGATGCCCTCATCATCCGGCCCTTCAGGTATCAAAATTATTGCATATTGCTCTCCAGTCAGTGCCTCTATTGTTCAGGTCCTGGGAAAGTATATTTAGCCTGCTCTACACATAATTGTATCAAATTGTCTTCATCATCTCCTGTCTACCAGTACATTGCAGAAAATTCTAGCTAAGTAACTTGAACTTTGAACGGGTCAAGGTTGCATACAGCAGTTTCCAGTCCTTTGCAAGGTGTCTGGTTTTCTCCATGTTTTCAAGAGTGCGATGCCCAGTGGAACTAGGCCTTTAGTTCAGCTATCCTAGTACTATAAATTAATGTAAAACATAGGTTATACATCTCATTATGACATATTATTACATTTTTCTCATATATTTTCATTATTTTGCACATTTTCAGTACACATGGTGATCATACCCCAAGGGAACATTTTTCAAATATGCACATTCATTTTCTACAATTATTTTCTCTACACATTTTCTCATTAGTAATAACATATAGATCATTAATAATGTTCTTAATTAGCATATCTGCTTCAACAGTGCAAACTGAATATAAGTGTTAGGGCCTGAATTTGACCTTGGCGGATGGGATACTCTGTAACAATCGTGACGGACATCCTGCCCACAGTTTTACAAGGTCCAAAGAATATAATGGAACTTGAAATACAGTGGACGGGATATCCGTCACGTTTGTGATGGAGTATCCCATCTTCCAAAGTCATAATCAGGCCCTTAGTCTTAAAGATTTAGGCCCATACAATTATATTTTGTAAGTTTTGTGCAGCTTTTGTGTCAAAAAATGACGCAAATGTGGGGCTAAAACAGTATAGATATGGGCCTTAGGGCCTGATTTAGAACTCAGCGAATGGGTTACTCCGTCACAACGGTGACGGATATCCTGTCTGCCGAAATCTAAATCCCATTATGTTTAATGGAATTTGGATTTCGACAGACAGGATTTCCGTCACATTGTGAGGGAGCAACCAATCCGGCACTTAGTTGGGATTAAGATAAGTGAATATTTTGTCTGTAATAGGGCCAAAACTCTGGGTAATGATCTCAACATACCTCTCATTTTAAACTGTTAGCTCCCATATTACAAAGCAAATAGAAAATAACATATAGGGTTAATTGGAGGTCACAAAGACCCAACGTATTACAAGGCACTTTTTTTGCTTTCATTCGGGTCATATCATTGCCGGTCCTGTTGTGGAAAACCGCATGAAAACATTGGTGTAGGTGAGGAAACAAGCAAACATTTTTCTTTCTGCAGTGGTGACGTGAAAGTGGAAGAACTGCTCTATATGACGGCTCTATATACAGCACAATATACACATGGTAGAGAAAGGGTCAGTGCTGTTTCTGAAAGAAGACATAAATACATTAAGGGGCATATTTATACTCCGTTTGTGCCGAATGTGCGTCAAAAATTTTGACGCACTTTCAGCGCAAACGTTGCCCCATATTTAAACCCTGACGCCCGATCCGGCGCACAAGGAAAATGGCGCTATGTGCGCCAGTTTTTGGAAGCGGCACCCCGCCCTGCGTTAATGACATGCAGGGTAGGCGTTCCCGTCCAAAAACAGACGCACATAGCGGTGCGTGGTATTTATGCTCCAGGGCAAAAATCACTTCCGCGCGGCAGGCGGCGCAAAAAAATGGCGCAAAGCACGAATAGCGTGAAATTTTAACGCCTGGGTCAGGGCAGGCGTTAAAATGGGGCAAACACACCTGTACTTAATCAGAACACACAGAACAAACAACAGGGCAGCAGAGCAGCAGAGCAGCAACAGGGAGACATAGAGGTGCTTTTTCTTCAACGTGCACGTAGACGCAGAGCCCTGCAGCAACAACAGCAGCCACAACAACAACAGCAGGGACCCCAAAGACAGCGCAGAAGGCAGGAGAGGATATTCCGCCCACGAACAACCCTGCATGGCCTCAGGGAACGAGACATCATCCAGAGGTACCGGTTGAACTGGCAGGCCATTCAGCAGCTGCTGACAAATATTGAACAGCAATTGGCCCCCACTTTAGTGACTCCACGCACTATCCCAACCGAAACAAAACTGCTTGCCGTACTTCTCCTGCTGGCAAGTGGCTCCTTTCAGACAACTGGTGCCCTGGTTGGTGGAATCTCACAACCATCTTTCTCCGCATTCCTGCCTAAAGTACTGGATGCCATCATTGGACTGACACCCCGCCACATCTGCTTCCCTAACACAGTGCAGAAGCAGCAGGAAACAAAACAGGGGTTCTACGCCATCAGTGGCTTTCCGCACGTCCTTGGTGCAATCGACTGCACACACGTACGCCTTGTGCCACCTGCTGCGAGTGAACACCTCTACCGCAACAGGAAGCACACACATTCCATCAACGTGCAGGCCATAGTCGATCACCAAGGACTGATCAGCAACATTGTGGCTAAATATCCTGGGAGTGTACATGACGCATTCATCTTCCGTCACTCCACCATCAACCAACACTTCCAGGATGGACGGTATGGCAATGGACTACTTGTTGGTAAGGACAAAAATCTACTTATATACTCACTGCACAGAAACCCTCTAGGATAAACAACACATACACCACAATAGCAACACCTAGACAGGAACACACTGAGGTACTCACATCACTAGCCATGTGTCACAAGTCACCATTGAACCTCTCACACATTTGAATTTACTCCACAGCTTAGTGTGAAGACATTCATGACTGTGGTTGCCTAAATGTCACCTTGCAAATTGGAAGTCTCACAATAACCTGTACACTAATACAATGCATAACTTTTAAGGGATGGGATGGCCTGGCTATGTTCATATGAACATTTCTAATACCCTTTCATGTTTCAACTCTGCATGGAACTATCCTCACACCCCCAGTGAGGACACACGGACACCTGTGTCACAAGTCACAATGCAAGGGAGGGCACACTGTACTTGAGAAACCAATACATCCTGCTGACAAACAGTTAGACAACAAACACTTGCTCAGCCAAGGGAAAAAAACAATGCCAAAGTTTCCACCAACAACCATAGGTTGTCACATTAGTACACAAAATAGTCACAGACAACACAACACAACTACTGCCATCAAAGATACGTACAACAGTGCCTCCTACATCTAATTGATACCATTCTGTGTTTCTCTTTCAGCTGATCAGGGGTATGGCATCCAGCCTTGGCTAATGACACCATATGGGAACCCAAATACTGCTGCTGAGCGGGCATACAATGACGCCCACAAGAGGACCCGCAGCATTGTGGAGAGGACCTTTGGGATCCTAAAGTCAAGGTTCCGCTGCCTTGACATCACTGGCGGAAGCCTACTCTACTCCCCAGAGATGGTCTGCAAAATCATACTCACTTGTGCCATATTACACAATATTTGTGTACAAAGGAACATTCCCCTCCTTGAACCGGACCCAGACATGCCTGAGGATGATGATGAGGAGGATGCTGGCCTGCAACAGGAGGGGGAACAACCTAACACCGCAGCATGAGTGCGTAGGCGCCAACAGCTTGTGAACAATTTTTTTACTTAAGTTATTATAATCACTTGTATTCCACACTTGTAAATAAACACAGATAACAAACACCACATCATGCTTTGGCCTATTCATTTCTGACCACCTTTAGTTTGAAATAGCTGAAGATGAATGTCGTCTCATTGAGCAAGAATGCCATTAAAATTCATCACACCAAAAATAAACATCACAACTGTATGCACAGAGGGTAGGATGTGACATGTTACATTACCATACACAGAGCCCAACAAGAGTACAAATGTGACAATTACACATGCCGGATCCCAACAACTGAAACAGTCTCTCATCCAGCCCAAAATTGGAGATCATTTGAAAGTCACATCACACGTGTTCAGAGACAGGGTGGGACCATCCATGTGTACGTGAACATGTCATCAATGGCTTCTCTCAAGTGTATGATGTGAGCAATACACAATTGCAACAACATCAGCTGCCACTAACTCAGGAGGAGACCTTGAAGTTACAGTGACAACATACACACAGACAGGTCATACTGGATCCACATTCCCACACACATGTACACATATGTCATACAACCAACCTAATATTTGAAAGTAGACCATCACAGTTGTGTCCCAGTTTGAACCTAGCAGGAAGATTGTAACATGACACTAAACCAGTTTATGCAGAAAGGGACACAGACAAGCAAAACAATCTTCGCATTATCACATCGTGAACGCTGAGAGTCTTGCAAACTTAGGGGGTCATTCTGACCCTGGTGGTAATTACCGCCATGGCGGAGGTCGGCGGTAGCACCGCCAACAGGCTGGCGGTGCACCGATGGGCATTCTGACCGCGGCGGTTCAGCCGCGGCCAGAAACGGGAAGTCGGCGGTGTACCGCCGACTTCCCGCTGCCCTTGAGAATCCGCCATGGCGGCGGAGCGCGCTCCGCCACCATGGGGACTCTGACACCCCCTACCGCCATCCTGTTCCTGGCGGGTCTCCCGCCAGGAACAGGATGGCGGTAGGGGGTGCTGCGGGGCCCCTGGGGGCCCCTGCAGTGCCCATGCCAATGGCATGGGCACTGCAGGGGCCCCCGTAAGAGGGCCCCATAAAGAATTTCAGTGTCTGCTTTGCAGACACTGAAATTCGCGACGGGTGCAACTGCACCCGTCGCACCTTCCCACTCCGCCGGCTCCATTCTGAGCCGGCGTCCTCGTGGGAAGGGTGTTTCCCGCTGGGCTGGCGGGCGGACTTTTGGCGGTCGCCCGCCAGCCCAGTGGGAAAGCCAGAATGACCGCCGCGGTCTTTCGGCGGGAACCGCTTGGCGGGCGGCAACCGCCGACCGCCGCGGTCAGAATGACCCCCTTAGTCATATGAAAATGGTATGCAACTTAGCTCCAAATCATCATTACTGCAAACGTCAAATGGGCTAATGAGATGAATGAATGGTCAACAGTCATTCATACCATATGGCCTTACATTCGCCCGCTGCTGCAGGTTTGCCAGGATATGATCAAAATACTCCATGGATACAGTAGCTATTCTGGATGGTCAAATCCTAGGGTGCTGGGGGCCTAACTCCACCTCTACCACCCCCAAAACATACAAGAATCATGTACTTGTGAACTAAACACATGCATAAGGCACATGTGTGGCCTCCATGTCACAAGTCCTACACAAATATGAAACACAAAATCATAATGGGACATGGTCAGCCCCATAAAAACTGAAAGTGACTCTCCCACTCCCTGTTAGGACTACAGATAAAAGCATCCCCATCATAAAGGTGGGGACATTTTGGAGACGGAATACATAATGGTATCAAAAACATCATTTTAAAATAGCCATCAGCATTTACACCAAATATGTTGTCAAATATGGTCAATACATTAGTTAACGTATCCCAAACATCACAGTGTGAAGGCCGTCTATACATAAAAGTACGGACATTTGTCATATACAAACACAAATGTGTCTCACATCGCACCGTTTTACCATGACAAATCACCTTTCCAAAGCTAAACACATGAAGACATTTTGATAAATTTGCTCCATATTCTACGCATACAGCATGGCCGTCATAATTTGTTCACGTACATGAGTGCACACAATGCAGAGTCAGATACAAATGTATCCAAAAGTGTCTTGATATTTCACCTTCAAATTATTATTTACATCCACAATATTTTTGACTCTGCATCATGTGCACTACTGTACGTGTAAAAAAAAACACGCCCATGATGTATGCGTAGTGAAATTGACGCTACATGCACAATATGTTGGTCATTTCATGTACAGTATTAATTATTAATATTCATATCATATTTTTTCACTCCGCATCATGTGCACCACTGTACGTGTAAAAAAAATGACGCCCATGATGTATGCGTGGTGAAATTGACGCTACATGCACAATATATTGGTCATTTCATGTACAGTATTAATTATTAATATTCATATCATATTTTTTCACTCCGCATCATGTGCACCACTGTACGTGTAAAAAAAACGACGCCCATGATGTATGCGTGGTGAAATTGACGCTACATGCACAATATATTGGTCATTTCATGTACAGTATTAATTATTAATATTCAAATCATATTTTTTCACTCCGCATCATGTGCACCACTGTACGTGTAAAAAAAACGACGCCCATGATGTATGCGTGGTAAAAATGACGCTACATGGACAATATGTTTGTCATGTCATGTACATTTTAAATTATTAATATTCATATCATATTTTTTCACTCCGCATCATGTGCACCACTGTACGTGTAAAAAAAATGACGCCCATGATGTATGCGTGGTAAAAATGATGCTACATGGACAATATGTTTGTCATGTCATGTACATTTTTAATTATTAATATTCATATCATTTTTTTTCACTCCGCATCATGTGCACCACTGTACGTGTAAAAAAAATGACGCCCATGATGTATGCGTGGTAAAAATGACGCTACATGGACAATATGTTTGTCATGTCATGTACATTTTAAATTATTAATATTCATATCATTTTTTTTCACTCCGATCATGTGCACTACTGTACGTGTAAAAAAAATGACGCCCATGATGTATGCGTGGTAAAAATGACGCTACATGGACAATATGTTGGTCATCTCATGTACAATTTGAAATATTAATATTCATATCATATTTTTACACTCCGCATCATGTGCACTGTAATGCGTCAAAAAAATATGACGCACATCTGGGTATGCGTGAAAATATGACGCATTACGCGAAAATAAAAACGGCGGCCATTTTATGCAGGAAGTGATGTAATAGGATATCCTGTTTACCAAATCTGTACTGGGAGTTGACTTTCACTTTCACTTTGCAGTCTCACAGTTATCTAGACTGTGTGGTTGTGTGAAAGGTGTTGTCCTGTGTTTTACTGCTTTAGTGTCCTGTGTGCCTTGTATTTTGTCTTTGTGTCAATCTTTTATTGTTGTCTAACATTGTCTCAGTCTGTTTAGTGTTATTTTGTCTATACCTGTGATAGTTTGTATTGTCTGTGGGAGTCTGTTGTGGGTAGCATAGTTTGGGGGGTTAGTTGGGCTATTTTTCTCCTTCTTCTTTTTCTTTCACACCTCTACCTTTCCCCATTTCCCACTTTTTCTTTCATTTTTCTTTTGTACTTTTTTACACCTCTCATCATGTCAGGTAGGCCTCGCCTGTCCAGGATGGGTGAGGACAAATTGGGGGGCTTCATATGGCTCGTAAGCCATTTCCTCCCACTGATGCTGGAGGCTGGGGGCCGTGTGATACAGGGGTATCACACGGAGGCGAGGAAAATCCGTTGGGAGAAGGTGCGCCATCACCTGGTCCGGGTCTACGGGAGTCTGAGGAATATACATCAACTCAAGCACCGCTGGGCAGATCTGATCAGCAGGGAACAGGACCTGCAGGACCACCTGGGACTCCGGATTGGTGGCTATGTTGGTGAGTACTAATCAATTACATGGGAATAATAGGAATGTGTGCGTGAACATTTGATGATTGGTAGCCAATCTGCAAAATAAGTAGCTGACTGCGTGTTATGCTAGGGAAACCTAGGCCCATGGGTATACACATAAATCCCCATTTTTGCTACACATGTACACCCAATAACAGCAGTAAAATGCAACATCTATTTGTATTTTGCTAAGTAGCCCCCTCTCTGCGTCACAAAATGATGCAAATGCTGCGCTACAAAGGTATACATATGTGTCCAAATGTGTATTTGTTGCAGGATGTGTATGAAGACCTATGCTACCAGGCCGATGCCTCATTTTTGCAACACATACCAGATGGCTGTAGCTGCATGAAATGTACTGTTGCATTTGTGTCTGAAAAGCAACACGTGAACTGCTCTATTTGTACTCTGCTGGTCATAATGGCCAGTGAGTACGTCATGTAGAAACAACATACCTACATATGTAGACGCCATAGCTAGACCGAAAATTGCAAACACATGATGATGCTACACATGTGTGTTGCCTTCACGTCACATGAAGTTAGTCATGTTGTCCACACATATGTCACATGTGTGTCTTGTTGCTGTGTGTTGAACCTGTCCACATAGCCTGTTTGATTGTGAGTGGTCATGCAGTCCTCATGGAACCAGTTGTGGTATGTTTCTCTCTGGGATGCACATGCTGAGATGTATGGATCACATGATTGTTGGGGCCTATTAATGGAGGATTAACTTGGACGACACATGACTGTCCTGGCCACTGCATGAGTGTAGTAGGGTGTGTCACTGGAGCAGGAGACTCATCCAATGATAATCTAGAATACAAAGTCAGCCAGGCAGGATGAGCATGTGTGAAAGTGTATCATTACCATGTAATATTCACACACTGTCATTGTAACAGAAATTATTTGTCTGTTCACCCAGTCTGAGTATAATCTTCCTTTCATGCTTTACAGGTGGACCAGCCCCGTACACCGTTGGTGAGGTGGCCCATTTTGACGACCCCGATACCTACAGTGAGTGTTGCCTAAGTGCTATTTACATTGTTTGGAAATGAAGCATGATGGATTACTGTGTGTTCAGGATAATTCATGATTTGATGTGCTGGCCGTTCATTGGCTTTGTTGTTTTGGTGTGATATCAAATTGGAATAATGTTTCTGTAAAGCAATACCTAGTCATCTCTCAGATTGAGGGGCAGTAGGTCATTCAATTAGTGCGACAATTGGGAATGGCATGACTCATTTTGAATACACTGGTCAATGTTAGACTTGGTCAGGAACTTGCCATTAACTGAGTCAGCATATCAGACTGACAGTGTCCCAGATAGCTTAGGCACATGGCTTCGATGACAAGTGCTTCTTCCTAGTTGAGGATGGACTGTGTACACTGTAGGTCGGATCTTCCGGGGGAATGTACTTCCACAAGGTGACCTCGAAGTGTGTGTGACTTGAGTGCAATGGCCTAGGTGTTCTGTTGAATCATGTGAATGGGTGTTCTACCTCCTCTGTGTGTGTTATAAAACATGCCTCACTAATAGTATGTTATGTTGGGCTAAGTCATATCATTTTGACATGTGTGGACCTGGGATGTGACAAGGTTGGGCTGACTCCAACGTGTTGCTAGCCCTTCATAGGTGTTGTGTGTGAAGGCACATGCTTGTTGAACTTTCTGTACACTCCAGGTTGTGCATTGATCATGGGATTGTTGTTTGTTCTTCCCACACCACCCACAAAGACTGGGATGTTACTGTGAAACAGGGTACCTAGGACTGTAGCAACCAGTATGTTACCCGTACTTAACACCTTTTGTGACTTGAGTTTGTACCTAGGTCCAGATGTAGCAAAATGTCTACACATTGCAAATAGCATAATTTGATGTTAGTGAGTTGCAAACGTCTGTTTCCTAATCCGAAATGTTTTTGGTGGTCATGTACATATTAGCAAAATGCTTTTCTAAATGAAAAAAATAAAGGAGTTTACCAGCCCTACTTGCAAATCACAGTGGTAGGCAATCCCATTTGCTAACGAGTACATGGTTGCAAAGTGAGTAGCTGTTATCATCCACTTGAAGTGGATGCTAACCAACTTGCTGACTGGAAGGGGTCCTCATTGTGAACCTTCACCTTTGTGAGTGGACCAAAATACTCCTGCACAAAACAGCCAGTGGTCTAAGGGAGCAATAATTATTGTGTAAATTACGAAAAATCTATTGTTGTGAATTTAAACAAATAGCAGCTCATTTTCCTTTCAGATAAAGGGCCTACACTTGGTGAAAAATAACTTGCTTCATTTAAAAGCAGTCACGTCTATGGAGTTCTGCTGTTCCCAGCAGGCCTCCATCCCCGTGAGTGCCCATAGTTGCTAAGGTGGTGCAAGTTGGAACCCACATCATTGATGTTCATGAGGTGGGATTTAGGGACCCCATAGTGACTCGCAGACGGTGTCAGAGACACCGTTCAGCTTTGCAATTTGCTAGTTGATTTCCCATCAATTCCTACATCTGGCCCATAGTGTCGACATATGATTCATGGCCAGGGGTTCAATCTTAGCACACCACTATTTCGAAATGCCATTGAGTGAGGAGTGTGATTCTTATCACATAGAATGACATATGTAGTGAAGTCAGTATGCGGACGAGCTGGTGCCATAATGTATAATGCCTTAGGTATGAATTGTATGAGTAGTTTAGGGTGATGTCATCCATCATGTAGACACATGGATATGCTATATGTGATATGCCCTTCAGTATGCATGATTCACATGTACTTCCTCTGAGCCTTCCCGTGAACTATGTTGTAACAATTGCTGCAACCAATACATTGCTAGTAATGGACAAATTACCCATTGTGGTATTCAACCCACTGTAAATTCTATGCTCAATATTTGCCTCTTCTCTTCACAGCTGCAAACCTGAGTGCCGCAGCTCGCAACCAGTTTGAGCGCCGGGCAATGAGGTACAGCCACATCCTGCAGGTGCAGTGTGGGTATCGGAGGATGGCCCACAGATACAATTCGGAACGGGCCTCCGGGGCGTGGTATGCCACACCACAGGCTCCCCCAACGGTGCCCCCAACAACCCCCGCCACTACATCCACCAGGTCTGGCCAAGTGGACCCAGCAACGGACCAGGCATCCTCATCCAGACCTGGACCCAGCCGTGTGGTGGGAGCAGGGCAGTCCCATGCCCACACCACTCCACCAACACAATCCACCTCCACCGGCACCCAGACCTGCACTGACCCTCCGATCAACCCAGCGGACTTCCACGCATTGTCAAGGAAATTGGACAGGTTGATTGGAAAAGTTGACACCCTGACGGAGGACATGGCTGAGGTGAAGAAGAAGGTGCGCTCCATCCGGCGAACACTACGGAGGCCAAATCTGTAGACATTTTGCCCTCCAGAACTTTTACCCCTCCCCTCTCACCTCTTTCCTATTTCATACTGTTAGTTGGGTTTGGGGGGTTAGTTGTAGGATAAGTGTAGGAAATTAGCTTAGTTAGTGTTAGGTAAGAGGGTGGGGGGTCCTTCTTCTTTATATCTTATCTTTTTGTGTGGGTGGGTGGGTGGGGGGCAATGTTGGGATTCCTGTTTAAAAAAAATAAAAAATAAAAAAAATAAAAAAATATATAAAAAATTAAAAAAAATATATATATATGTTTGTTTAGGATAGTGTAGTATGTGTGTAGGTTAGTAAGTGTTGTCCTGCATGTGTCTTGTCTCATAATGGTGGATGGGGGGTTGATGTTTAGATCGTTTCGTTACATGTGTAGAGTAAGTTTAGCTTAGGTTAGTTAGGGACAGTTGTGGGTTAGTAGTAGTCAGGTTAGATTAGTGTAGGTTTATCTTTCCCTTAGTTGCCTCTTTTATTACTTATTGGAAATAAAATTTTTGTTAACCCTTTACCTGATGCGTTAGGTGCTCCCTTTTCATGGCCTTGACATCAGTGTAGCAGAAAGTTTTAGTATGACATTTGTGTCCTATGCTCGCTATCCCCAGGCTATTGAGGTTTAACATGCCAGCTACCCGTGTGCTAACTTGGTAAGTATCCACCATGTGGGAGAGCCACCATTGGTAGTGTGCATAGATCATCAAGATTTGAGGTTGGTATGTATCCTACTTCACAAAGAGTGCTTCCAGAGTTGATTTTGTAGGTAAATAGATAGGTCGGACAGCATTGTGAAGTTCAGGGAGAGCTTTGTAGATGAGTATTTGTTCACACTCTTGTCTTGTTGCTGTCATTGCTGACCTACATCATGTGTGTACTGCTTGAGCATGACTTTCCTTCATGGTAGTATACGCTGTAAGGGTGATTGATGCAGTGTAATTTGGTTATCATTCCTTTCATTTTACAGCATAATTTCTTGTTTTAGTATTGCAAGGTGCCTACATTTCTCAGCCACCATTAGTTGTCTAGAATAGCTATGGATGGGGCATCATTCTGTCCAACACAGCATGATTGTGTGTGCTTAGTCCCTACATCAGTTATTTTCCTCAGTCTAGTAAAGCTATGATGCAATCCTGGCCACTGCACAGATGTTTCAGTATACATGAAATCAGGACAGTAGTATAGAGAATCGACATGGTTGCCACACAGCCACTTTGGAGTTATGTACTGCACAGTTGAAGTGTGAAATGACACAGAGACACAATAGGTGTGCAAGTGATATTTATTTTTAGGTGGAGTAGTGCAAAAAGTCCATTAACAATGTTAGGTGAGTCCGTTCTGGTGCATTCTTAAATGGTGATCCTATTTACAGGGTGTGGATGATGCTCCTGACATGCTGGGGTGATGTCACAGACGGTGCAGAGGAACAGGAATTGCCAAATGGTAGGAGAGAAACATTTACAGCCAATGTGGACAAGTTAAACAGTGGATTGCCGAACAGTCATTGAGGGTAGTTGAAATGAGGCTGGCATGTGTCAAAACGTAGGACCTTGGTCAGAGTAGGCCATGGTGCAGGGACTAGGGCTTCCGGGTACTCTTGCGAGTGAATGTTATCTGTTCCATGTCTTCTTCTTCTGATGTGTGTGTTGCCTGGTGTGTCCTTGTTGTTGTTGGTTGTGAAGGGGCAACACACACCTCAGTGTCAGAAGACATGGAGGCAGACATCCCGGGGGCTGATCCCTGTCCAGTTATGAAGGGCAGTACTGCAGCAAGGAGGGCGTGCTGGTTTTTCAGAATGGCAGCCACATCCCGATGGTAGGCAGCCAGGTCGGCCCTGAGGGGTTCGATGTTGCATTCGTGCACACGCTGACTGGCTTGCTGTTGGAGTTGTTTGGTCAACTGGATGACAGCTGTGCAGATTGCCTTCTGTGTTACTAAAAGTTCCTCCAACAGCGATGTTCTGGCTTGCATTGCAGCTGCCTGATCAGCAGTTGACAGCATGCACGAACGCACCCCCTCAAGGCTGGCTGCCATAGTTTGCATCCCCACCCGCACCTCCTTGGCGAGCTCCCGCTGGACCCCAACGACTGTTCTTTCGAAGCTGGTGCCAGTGTCGTCAGAGTCCTCAGCTGTGTTGGAGCCGGCAGGTCTTACAATTGGGGTGGCGGGTGGTTCTACTGTGGTGGCTGCTTCTTCTTGGCTCCTCCTTGTTACTGAAGGGGGGGTTTGGAGGCTTTCGAGGACCATGTCAATGGTCTCTTGTGTGAGGTTGATGGTCTCGTCATCCATGTCATCAGGGAACTCATGGACAGGCATATCGGCAGGAGATCCGTGTTCCTCTGCAAAGAAACAGGGTACAATTAGTGTGTCTGTGTTGAGATCATTTAGCACTAAGATACAAGCCTTTGGATGCCTTAACTTTGTACTCTGATTTTGTCTTGGTATCTGCTGTCCGTCATAGGGCATTGTTGTAGGCCTATGGCCCACCTGTGTGTCACATGTATGATATGGAGCTATCAGACATGCCTGCCAGGTCATCTCTAGGTGTTGATTTGTAATTATTTCGGAATATGCATTTTTTTGTCCTACTCCTCCCTCGGTGTTTCACTATTGTTATGGAGGGACATTTGTTTGGGTGGGCTCTCATTATCCTACATGTGATTCTTGGCTTTCTAGGCAGCAGGATAGCTAATGGTGTGGGGGACTAAGTTTGACCCACTTGTAAATAACTCTGTCACCCAGATATTCTATTTAGCTTAGACAGACTAGCAGTGCCTCTGGTCTCCCACAACAGAGGAATGTTTAGAAGTCCAAGCCCATGACATCTTTGGGACTTCTCAGGGAAGTGGTGGTCACTCAGGTCCTACACATTTCTATTTTTCCGGTATGTTCCCATACACAAATGACACAAACAGTATTTGTTTGATATGAAGTTTCATTGTACAACTGACTTGTAGGAATTTAGGTGTGAGCCCCAATAACCAAAACAATACACACATTTAGAACTGAAATAGTCCGCAGGAGAGTAATACATTGGTACACAGCTATCATGGTGCCTAACAGTTTCTACTCTCCCTCTGCTTGTTCTATGTATAGCACAGCATGTTAAGTTTGGAGCTTGGCTGTCTGAATCACAGGGGAGACATCATCCCTCATATCAGAGGAATGGGCTGGGATCTGGTTGTGCATCAGCAGCAAGGCAGGCAGCATCTAGATGTGATTTTCTGTTTGTAAACTCCCCCATGCGTGTCTTGGGACGAGGAAGTGAATTTAAAAGACATATGTCATTGTCATGACAAAGTTTCCCTACGCAGAATGGCAAACCTTAACCCCTACCACATCTATCATCAACGAACCAGACGGTATCCTTGACTGGGGCACAGAGTGAATATGTTCTGGCAAACTCCAGTGCAGAAGTAGGCAAAACAGGGTGATTTGACTAATTGCCAACACCTTAGGACTGACTATTTGCTACATTAACTGATAGGAAGGGCAATGAGATTCATTTAGTGCAAAGTGCTCTGAGGCACTTAGATGAGCAAATGAGTATAAGTACATTCAGGGTAAGATGCACAAAGGCCTCCAGCCTGAGGCTATTGCGCAAAGTATACGTTTCACTTGCCACGCTACACTTTGACTGACTGTGGGTGTTGTGACTGCCCTGCCAGCACACTTGCCTCACAGGCCCTGCACCATACACTTTTTATTCACATTGCATGATCTGTACATGTTAGGTGGCATGACCTATGTATGTCAATGTTAGGATGTGGTATGGATGTAAACATTGTTGATGTTTGTATCTGATGGGGTCTCATGTGTGTCTTACTGGATTGGCCTGTTTATCGTATGAATGTCCTATTTTTTGGTTAGACTGTGCAGAAGTGTTTCATTGACCAGTTGCCTGTGTCCCCTCGTCAATGTTGTTGTCTGAGCAGTATGACATTTGTGATGTAGCATTGTTAGGCAGGCACGTGAGGGACCCTGACGTATGCAGCATGTGTGTGTTGTTAGTGCTGTGTGGCTCCTATTGCTGTTTACTTAGGCTTATGTATGTGTCAGTTATGGACATTCGGCATTTAAGTGTACTGGTACCTTTGTCTTATTTCTAGGAGTAGTTGCAGATGTCATCCTCACCCCCTAATTTAGGTATGTATGTTCCAGGGTGGGGTTCCTGACATTTGGTACTATAGCTGCCCAGAGATGAGAGGTGTTATTGTCAACTGTGGTGGCAGTTAAGTTGCAGTTGTTGTATTTGCTACTGCATTACAGGTAGGGACCTAGTTGATGGGGAATAGTTTGTGCAAAACAAGTGCCTGGATATGGATTCAGGGTAGTGTCCTTCCCACCTGTCACTGGTTTCCCTTGGCTCTCTTGTTGTAATTACAGGATGTCCCCGTGGGACTGTAGTGGTGGCAGTATTTTGTCGTACCCCGGCTATGGTCAGTACTGGGCATTCCCCCCTGCCGTGCCCCTTTCCCCATGCCACTTCATATATGTGCTAAGTTACATGCATTGTGTAGTAGGTATCCCCCCCTGCTTACAGTCCCCATTATTGCATTGTAATTCCCCATGCGACTTACCCTGCATGTGCGTAGTGTCGTGGTAGTCTGCGCTGTCCAGTCCTTGTATCCCTGTGACGATCTCCTCCGGGATGACGGCTGCGACCATCTCCTCCATGTGGTCCAGGGCCTCCTGTTGTGCTGGACTCCCCCCTCCAGTCTGCATTGCTGCCTTCCTGTTCCTGGCCATTTTCTCTTTGGTCCTACGTTTACAGTCATGCCAGCGTTTCTTACACTCGGTGACTGTCCGGCGTTCTTCAGCCACACTGTTTATCTTGTCCACAATTTCTTTCCAGATGGCCTCTCTCCTACTGAGTGGCAATTTTGAGGATATGAAAAGTTGGTGCTGGTGTTCCGTCACCTCTTTCACCAGGATTTCCTGCTCCTCTGCACTGAAGCGACACTTTCTTTTTTTCTTTAACATGTCCTGGTTCCTGTATGCTTCCTCCTGGCTGGTTCCTGGTCTGCTCTCATCCTCCTGGGGTCTGTTGGGGCATCTAGGATCCATTTTGGGTCTCCTCTCCTGTAAGTGCAGTTTTCGCGCAAAAATGTCACGCAATAGCGTGAAAAAAACCGGCGTTTTCACGATTGCGCTGTCGTAAATCGACCCACAGTGATTTGCGTCACTTTTACGTGGGTTTCCCTTACGACAGACCGACGCTGTGTGCGTCACGAAATAATGACTCCCACCTGTTGGTTGCGCCGCCGTAAGTCAAAGTATAAATTTGACGCCTGAATGGCGCATCCAAATGGCGTTAGACGGCGCAAATTTTTTTGACGCAAAACTGCGATAGCGCAGTTTTGCGTCAAAAAGTATAAATATGGCCCTAAATTATTTCGAAAAATAGAATAGATTTTTGCCTACAAAATAAAAGCTGGACTGAGACAATAGAGTATAGCGGAAGTGGCTGAAAAATCAAGCCATATCTAATAGCACTTTTTATTTAATCTTTTATTTGAAATAATCGTTTCATTATTTTGCAATGTTTCACTCCTTTATTTTGACTGTTAGCTGCTATGCGTTTTATATTTTTATTGTTATAATAAGACTGTTACACAACCAGAAGTTCATTGGTAAATGCAGCAGCATAACTGTACAGCTCTGTACGCCTCCTGGAAGTCTCGAAGATGAATAAGGTGGATAGCCCTTTTGTCAGGGAGTGATTAATTAATATGGCACTAGGGCTGGGAGGAAAGCCAAGGCAAGGATGTAGCAGCCCCAGCCATAACCTCTGAAAAGCTGAAAGCAGTGGACGGCAGGATGAAAGCAGAATTGACGTTCTTGATCAAATAATGACTTTCACGAAGCAGTTGTCAGAGGGCATTGATTTTGTAAAAATGACTATTGTGAGAGGAATTGAGGCATCGAGTGTCTCAGGGAAAGTACTTTTCGTTAGATTTAGAAAATCAAATTCAGATTGGCTTTGCATTCGAGAAGAGAAAATCAGATTTCTGAACAGCAAAGTTATTTAAAAAAACGCAGTCATTTTGTAATTCCCCCAGAGCGTATTGGATGGCCAAAAACAATCGTTATTTTTAGAAAGTTAAAGGGTGCATAGAACATCTTCACTAAAGTCAGAATGCGCATGTGAATGGAGCTGCCCATGGAACAGGCTCAGTGTGACACGCACAGGAGTCGGTGCTCACTTCTCTATCCACAACTCTAGCAGTGCTTAATTTGGTCTTGTTGTTTCCGGTGCTGAGCACCGGCACTTATTTTTGAGGGCCGGGGCTTACTCTTCTGCCTCAAGCATTTGCTGCGAGCAAAAGACACATATGGGGAAGACGGAGGAAGGGAAAAACTAAAAAGCGTCACAAAGGAAGAAAGTAGAAAGCTGCAAGACTGAGCTGAAGGGGCAGGGAGTTGCTTTATGGATTGAAGAGGCCCGGGGTGGCTTCAGGATTACAGTGCCTCAGTATTTCGTGTTCACACATTTAATTGCAGCAGACCCGTGTTTAAAAGGAAGGCTTTGGGCACCGGCACCTTTTTATTTACAAATTAAGCACTGAACTCTAGAGTGGGCACAAAGGCTCAGCAGAAGTGGTGAACAGTTTCACCATCTTGTATTTGGGCAGAGAGGGACACTGTGAGATGATCTGCATTAGGGCACTGTTAGACCTGTCATCTTTGGCGCTTTCTCCTCTGTTTGCCTTAGGACCTTCTGTTTTGCTGACCTAGATTTTGCTGGGTTTATGACTCTGGGCACTTTACAGCTGCTAACCAATGCTAAAGTGCATTTGCTCTCTGCTTAGAACTTGGTAACATTGGTGTATCCACAATTGGCATACTTAATTTACTTATAAGCCCCTAGTAAAGTGCACTACCCATGCCCAGGGCTTGTAAATCAAATGCTACTAGTGGTCTGGCTTTCAATTTAAAAAACAAACAAAAGATCCCTATGGGGGAAGTGTCAGCCTTGACCTCCACAGCAAAAATTCACCCACCCTAAAGGTAGAGTACATCCAAATTAATTGTGTAAAAGATTTCAAATTCTTTGTTAAATTTCTTGAATCATTTTTAATCTTTATATATATATATATATATATATATATATATATATAGACATACAATGTCGATCCCACTCCAGAGGAAAAGGAAATCCCTCGATGAGGAACAGACAGCTGTGACAGCAAAAACTGTATTTATTGACAAAGGATTCTTGACGCGTTTCAGAGCACCCGCTCCTTGATCACAGTTTCAACACACCTTGCTCACTCTGACATGTATTTATATTAACAACACTGAAGAAGGACTAGCAACACTGCTTGTGCTAATGTCCACCATTTTGGAGTGAAGCAAAACGCATATATTAGTACAATGTTGTCATGTTTCTGCCATTATATATAGTATAATGTATTATACTAAACCATATGAGAACCAATTCCTTGCTATTTACAAATAGCGACAGTGAGGACAATAAGAAAAATAATAAAAAATAGAAAATAAATACTACATAATAATATATAATAAGCAGAGTAATAAATGAATTAATCCATACCAATCAATCTAAATACTTGTCTTCTTTAACCCCAAAACCATACTCAATTCATTTCAATCTAAAATAACTCATCGTCTATATCCTCCCTCATGATCTTTAAGTGTACATAATGTTATATCTCAACACAGATCTAGTACTCATCTTATATGTAGAATATATTGTCCAAGATATAATAGCTCCATTGCGTTTCTTGCTGCTCCATCTGTATACAACCTTAAACAAACAATCACAAAATTATTATTAGAACCATTAACACACAAATTTAACCTTTACACAATATAATTCATTAGCTCTAGTCCCTCTTACAAAAATATATAACACAATAAAAAATAAAAATAAAAATACATGTAAAATATAAAGAATGACATCTCTACTGCTCTCTACTACACTGACTTCAAATGAACAAAAAGTTCCTCATCTTGGTTGAATACATCAGGTGTATTGGTGGAATACTTGATAATAAACTTAGACTCCAATTGTCTCAATTCCAATTCCCTATTGCCTTCTCTTATACCTGGTGGAATATTATCAAGTACACAGCATTTTAATAAATCTCCATTTTTACCATGGACCTCAGCAAAATGTCTTGCCTTAGGGTAACTCTTGTCCACATTCGTAATAGCTCTCATATGTTCAAAAACTCTTTTCTTTGCCCTGTGTATCGTGCTGCTGATGCAATACTTATTGCACGGGCAGCTAAGGGCATAAACACAAAAATTTGTGTTACAATTGAGATACTTTTTGATAATAAAAGGGTTTGAATTTCTGGATAACTTGATCTTACAACAAGTACTACTCCCTTTACAGGCTTTGCATCTCCCATATTAAAAAAGCCCTAAAAACAAGTATCTTTTCTTGTCTGAGGTGATTGTATTAGGCTCTTACATAACCGATCTTTAAGAGAGGCACACCTCCTAAAGGTCACCTGTTGTTGTCGATCAATAAACTCAGCTAACACCTTGTCACTTCTGAGAATATCCCAGTTCTTCATTAGGGTACGTTTAACTTCCCAAGCCTGAGTGCTATATGTAGTGATAAATCTCATAGTCTGGCCATCTAGCAGATCCGGACTTTTCTGCAATACCAAAAGTTTCTCAGAGCCTGACAAGAGTACTTTGTTACAAGTACTGTCAATCAATTTCCTCGAGTATCCTCTCTCAAGAAATCTCTTTTTCATCTCATGCATTTCCCTCACAAAGTCACTATCTTCACTACAATTCCTTCTGGCTCTTAAAAGTTCACCATAAGGGATACTCTGAATTAAGTTTTTTGGATGACAACTGCTAGCATGCAAGAGACCATTTTCAGCTGTCTTCTTACGGAATAAAGTACTAGTTAGTTTAGTATTCTTGCCGCATAATTTCAAATCTAAAAATTCAATTTCAGAGCGATGTACATGTGATGTTTATTTCAGATTCATCTCATTAATATTGAGTTGTTTAACAAATTCACCCGCCTGTTCTTCACTACCTTTCCAAATACAGAAAATGTCATCAATGTACCGATCCCATAACATTACATGTTGATCAAACATAGGCATGTTATACACCACCTGCTCCTCCCACCAGCCTAGAAACAAACCTGCATAGCTTGGAGCAAAGCAAGTCCCCATTGCGGTCCCTTGCACTTGTCGGTACACTTGATGACTAAATATGAAGAAATTATTGGTTAAGCAAATTTGCATCATCTCCAGTAATATCTCTGTGTTTTGAAGATAAGAAAGCGATCTTGCTCTAAAAAAGTGTTTACATGCCAAGATACCTAAGTTGTGCGGGATACAGGTATACAAGCTCTCCACATCTAGTGCTAATAATAAGAATTGCTCTTCCTAAAGTACCCCACAAATCCTTCTTAGGAAGTCCCTTGTGTCCTTAATATATGATGGCAGCGCTTCTACAAATGGTCTCAAGAAAAAATCAATGTATTTGGAGGTATTTTCCAATGCACTGCCCCTTGAAGAGATAATGGGTCTACCAGGTGGATTGTTATAATCCCTATGTAGTTTAGGTAATAAATATAACACCGGTAATTTCAGATGAGGACACCTTAAATATAAAAATTCTTCCTTTACTATAATCTTATTACTTGCCCACATAGTCAGTTTCTCAGTATACTTCTCATTGGCTTCATAATATCTCTGTTTACATGTTTTCTCATATTTGCTGCTGTTTCTCAATTGTTTCAAGCCTTCGTCCAAATATTTGGCTGTAGGCCGAATAAACATATTACCCCCTTTATCAGAGGGTTTAATAACTATGTCCACATTCCTACTTAACTCCTGGATCACTTGAAGCTGTTCTAAATTCAGATTTTAATGGCCACATCTTTTATTCCTACTCACATTCAATTTCTTAAATTCCCTGATAACACATTTCTCAAACACATAAATTGCTGCACACTTTACTTGAGGATAGAATGTAGATTTAACTTTGAATCTATTAGTCTCTGAACAGTCTAAATTTGTTTGGAAACCTTCCTTTTCCAGACTAAGTATTGGGTCAGTAGCCCATCCACTGTCACCTATTAACTGTCCCATAGTTTGGAGTGTCTCAATGTCCGCAATTAATAGTGGGAAGGTATCATCTTTTCCCCACTTGTTTGTTGTACCTCGTGGCCTTAGTCACATACCAATATTTAAGCTTCAATTTCCTGATAAAGTGAAACAAGTCTATTCTACTCTGAGTGTAGTCAAATAATGACGATGGACAAAATGATTGACCAAGGGATAGAACCTTTTCATGCATCTTAGATAAACTTACATCTGATAAATTCACCACAGTTCCTTCTATGGGTTGGTAGCAGTTTGACCTCTGGTGCGTATTCCCCATGTGCTTTCTATATCTCTTTGTCGTGGTCCGCTTGGTTTTGGTTCTCCTCTTCCTCCTCTTCCACAAGCTCTGAAACCTCTTGTGCCTCGCCCTCGTTGGGCCTTCACTCTTCCGTGGGCCAATAGGGTGAACTCCTTTAAAATTTGGGATTTTACTCCCTCAGATTCAGAATGACTTGATACATCACTTTCACTTATTTCACTCTCAGCGGATTCTCTTTGCACATTCTCCTGTGAATCATTAGATCCCACAGATGCGGCCAGTACATTCGGTATTCCTTGTTGTGATCCTTTATTTCCCTGATTTTCCCTCAAATGTTCATGAATTGAGTATGGTGTTTGGGTTAAGGAAGACAAGTATTTAGATTGATTAGTATGGATTAATTCATTTATTACTCTTCTTATTATATATTATTATGTTTTATTTATTTTCTATTTTTTATTATTTTTCTTATTGTCCTCACTGGCGCTATTTGTAAATAGCAAGTAATTGGTACTCATATGGTTTAGTGTAATACATTATACTATATATAATGGCAGAAATGTGACAACATTGTAGTAATATATACATTTTGCTCCACTCCAAAATGGCGGACATTAGCACAAGCAGTGTTGCTAGTCCTTCTTCAGTGTTGTTAATATAAATACATGTCAGAGAGAGCAAGGTGTGTTGAAACTGTGATAAAGGAGCGGGTGCTCCGAAATGCGTCAGGAATCCTTTGTCAATAAATAAAGTTTTTGCTGTCACGGCTGTCTGTTCCTCGTCGAGGGATTTCCTTTTCCTCTGGAATGGGATCGACATTGTATGTGTTTGTAAGGGGTTGCCGCCCTGCTGTGACACCGTGAGTAAGTGGCTGGAGCAGTGGCAGTACTTTGATATATATATATATATATCCAACACCAACAATTGCCAAACAATTGATTCGTTTGCACTCCAGCAGAGTTTAATTGCTTCTATTCAAGAAAAATATAAAAAGACAACACCAACACGTTTCAACCTCTCGGTCTTGATCACAGTTTTACAAAGAAAACCTTTCCATTAATCTCTATTTATAGTTCATCTTACTACCACCACCCAAGTGCATGCTGGGACACGTAGTCCCCTACAAAAACTTGTGACAATTAAAACATGATACAAAATTCACTAAACTTTTCTGTTACTATAAACATCTAAAAGGAAGTTGAATGATTAACTACGGAAATATCTCTAAAGCAAGACTAATTAATAATAATTTACAGATAAATGAATCGTATTTGTGGGATAGATGTTACCATGCTGACCATGTCTATGGGATGTTGGACTGAAAACTATGTCTTATACATGAAATATTGCTGAAAATGTTTACATTGTGAGAGTGATGATGTTTACCTAGTTCCCGGGACATTGATCTACCTTGTATCTATAAATCTACTGTGTATACCTGGTATAGTATTTGAGGCCACATGTTTATTACTTCATGTATATCTCTCTTCCAGACATAATACTCATCTTAGTACATGTAAATGTCTTCAAAATCTATACCTTCAGACCCGTTCCTCCATATGGTTGACCCTATGTCTGTTACCTCACAAACATTAAGTGCTTGTTTACCCTTCACCCTGTCACTTCATTAAATGGCCTCTAATTACACCAATTTCTTTTTTAGCCACAAACCATCATAGGTGGTAATGAAGTTCCTCATTGCCATTTAATCCCCTCTGAGTCTTTGTTTATCTAGACTCCAAACGTCTAAGCCTGAGCTCACGGTTTCCTCCTCTTTCATTATGCTCAATGGTCGCGATCCCAAAGAACTTCATATTCGTCCAGGTTTTTCCTTCATGTGTGACTAGATGTTTAGCCAAAGCATAGTTTACATCCTTATTTTGCAAAAGGAAGCAAAGGAAGTTCAGAACAGATGAGATTGATTATGAAACTGGGAGAATCTCAACCTTTGCTAAAAGATTTGATACATTGAAACAGCAAAATCCTAATGTTCTAGAGAAGAAGATGCAATCTCCGGAGACATCTATCAGTGAATCTGATGTGGAATTAAGTGAGGGAAAGGAAAGACCAGTACTGACGAAGAAGACGACTTTTTTAGACGAGATGAAACTAGTTTATATGGACCAAAGAACATCGAGGGGAAGACGACAGGGCCAAACACGAGGTCGAGGAAGAAAACCTATTTGGGATTGAGGAAGCATCAGAAAACAAGAAGGGGTTCTGCAAGGAACAAAAGACTATCCATTGAGAAGCAAACAAGCAAACAAATCCAAGTAATTGAAAGTAATTCAAGTGAGAATTTGGTTGCAAACCTTTCAAATCATGACTTGACGCAACAAGAAATGGCCCTTCTTAATAAAGGCCTGTCCTTCTGCCCGGAAAAGCATTATGATCATGTTGAAACAAGGAATGATTTATATAAATTCATGATAAAGATGAAATTGGCTAAGTTTTTTTCAAAAGAAGTCCCAGGAGTACAAGCATTAGGCACACAAAAAATGTCAGCAATCAACTTAACGATTGAACAAAAATCAGACGTGAAAACAGTATATGATCTAATGCACGGTCTGGAGGATCATGAATTATCGGAAACACAAGTACTGGAAGAATTAGACATTAACATGGATGGACGCTGTCACACACATTTCAAACCTAAATCAAAATTCTGTCCAACATTGGCACCGGGTAATAGGGTGGATATAGTCTACGATCTGGTGGTTGAAGATCTGGACAGATTAAATCAAATCAATTATGTGACAAAGGAAAACATTACTAAACAGGAATGTGAGGCCCTCAAAGCACTGAGGAATAATCAAGATTTGGAAATCAAACCGGCTGATAAAGGGGGAAATATAGTGATTATGGAAAAACAAGATTATATGAAAGAAGCATATAGGCAGTTTAACATTAAAAATCATTATCTTAAACTCAAGACAAATCCCATCAATAAATTAACCATACAATTAAACCAATTGTTGGATACATGGTACAATGATGGTTTACTAAACAAGGATGAGAGATTATTCTTGGGGAATGATAATCTAATTATGCCTACAATCTATCTTCTCCCAAAAATTCACAAAAGTTTGTAAAAACCACCAGGTCGCCCAATAATTTCCACCTGTGGTTCCTTATGTGAGAATGTATCAACATATGTGGATTCCTTCTTAGCCCCGATAGTAACAAGTCTCAGCTCTTATATCAAAGATACAGGGGACTTCTTAAGAGCACTCACAGGAATTAACTGGGAGCCAGAATACAAACTTGTCACAATAGATGTTGTGTCTCTTTACACATCAATTAAGCACGAGTTGGGTCTCATGGCAGTACATTATTTTTTACACCAACGGGATATGAAGTATTTAAAACATTCAAAAATGCAAATGAAGATGATAGATTTGTGCTTGAGGAATAATATCTTTCTCTTCAATCATCAGCTATATGCCCAAATATGTAGGACAGTGATGGGGGTTTACTTTTCGCCCAGTTATGCAAACCTGATGATGGGATGGTAGGAGAAACATGTAGCATGGAGTGATGACAATGAGACATTTGTAACAAAAGCCATTATGTGGCTGAGATACATTGATGACCTATTCATCATTTGGAATGGAACTGAGAAGGAATTTGTACAGTATTTTGAACGTTTGAATGAGAATGAAGTGGGTTTAATATGTACCTATAACATCAGTTCCCGGTCCGTTGAATTTCTGGATGTTCTAGTCTACATTGAGAACAATGAGATTGAAACAACATTATATCGTAAAGCTACTTCAACAAACAGTATATTACATGGAGCTAGTTTTCACCCGACATCCCTGAGGAAAAGCATACCATATGGAGAGTTTATTAGGATCAAACGCAACTGTTCTATGGAACTCGAAATGGAATTGAAATTCAGAGAAACTCAACAAAGATTTGTACAGAGGAAATACAAACTAAAAGATATAAATTTGGGAGAATGTAAAGCTAGATCTAAAACGAGATATGACATTTTGAACAAATCTAAATTTGAGAGGGACAATAAGGATTCCATTATCAGGATGATCATGACATACAGTAAAGAAAATCATCTGATCCTAAAAATACTCAATAAATATTGGGATGTTATAAGGAAGGACCCCGATATTGGTAAACTTATTGGGGAAAGACCTATGGTAACATAAAGGAAGGTATCGTCTATACATGATCTTCTGGTGAACAGTCACTTTCAGTTAACCAAACCTTTGAATTGGTTACAGGCTCAGACAATAGGGTTTTCATGTTGTGGCAAGTGCAAGGCCTGCCGGATAGGCGTGAATACAAGAGAATACCCAGATTCAAAAGGAAGATTAATAAGAATTACAAAGAGAATTACATGTGAAACTACTAATGTGGTATACATAATTGAATGTGAATGTGGTCTTCGTTATGTGGGAATTACAATCTGTCCTTTAAAAAAACATATACTTGAACATATCAGGGCTGTGTAAAATAAGGATGTAAACTATGCTTTGGCTAAACATCTCATCTAGTCACACATGAAGGAAAAACCTGGACGAATATGAAGTTCGTTGGGATCGCAACCATTGAGCATAATGAAAGAGGAGGAAACCGTGAGCTCAGGCTTAGACGTTTGGAGTCTAGATTAATAGTACAACTCAAAACAAAGACTCCGAGGGGATTAAATGGCAATGAGAAACTTTATTACCACCTATGATGGTTTGTGGCTAAAAAAAGAAATTGGTGTAATTAGAGGCCATTGAATGAAGTGACAGTGTGAAGGTTAAACTAGCACTTAATGTTTGTGAGGCAGCAGACATAGAGTCAACCATATGGAGGAACGGGTCTGAAGGTATAGATTTTAAAGACATTTACATGTACTAAGATGTGTATTATGTCTGGAAGAGAGATATACATGAAGTAATGAACATGTGGCCACAAATACTATACCAGGTATACACAGTAGATTTATAGATACAAGGTAGATCAATGTTCCGGGAACTAGGTAAACATCATCACTCTCACAATATAAAAATTGTCAGCAATATTTCATGTATAAGACATATTTTTCAGCCCAACATCCCATAGTTATGGTCAGCATGGTAACATCTATCCCACAGATACTATTCATTTATCTGTAAATTATTATTAATTAGTCTTGGCTTTAGAGATATTTCCGTAGTTAATCATTCAACTTCCTTTTCGATGTTTATAGTGACAGAAAAGTTTAGTGAATTTTGTATCATGTTTTAATTGTCACAAGTTTTTGTAGGGGACTACGTGTCCCAGCATGCAATTGGGTGGTGGTAGTAAGATGAACTATAAATAGAGATTCATCGAACTGTGATCAAGACCGAGAGGTTAAAATGTGTTGGTGGTGTCTTTTTATATTTTTCTTGAATAAAAGCAATTAAACTCTCCTGGAGTGCAAACGAATCAATTGTTTGCAATTGTTGGTGTTGGAGATTGTGGAGGAATGGTCCTTTCCTCACGTTTGCACCCGTGAAATCTGCGCGCCATAAGGTGGACCTTTGGATGGTGTAATATATATATATATATCTATATATCTATATATATATATATAGATATATATATATATATATATATATAGACATATATATAGATATATATATATATATATATATATATATATATATATATATATATATAGATAGATGTATATATATACTTTCTTGTTAGTAAAAGTACACATTAAATACAGATTCCACTTATATTGTCCAAGGTAAATATAACATTCTTAAAACAAGGTGCTCCTACAAAGTAACTGCGAAGTGCAAAAGTGAATAGGGGAAAAATGTGCATCAGTGATTATTTGCAAATATGTCCACATAAAACTGTGGTTGATAACTCAATGTTCAAATAATGCAGTAGCCATGTATGCATGTCATAGGTTAACAGCTTTGTTCTGAGCTACAGTTCTCACTAAGGGCCAGATGTAGGTAGGTCTGATTTAGCGAATCGGAAATTGTGAGTCGTGCGACTCGCAATTTCCGATTCGCAAAATTGGATGCAGAAAGGTGTCTCAGACACTGTCTGCGAGTCACTATGGGGTCGCAAAGACCCACCTCATTAATGTTAATGAGGTGGGTCGCATTTTGTGACCCCATAGCGAGTCCTTGCACTCACAGGGATGGTGGCCTGCTGAAGACAGCAGACTCCATGTCTGTGACTGCTTTTTAAATAAAGCAGTTTTTTATTTTTTATTTTGCAGCCCGTTTTCCTTAAAGGAAACTGAGTTGCAAAATAAAAAAAATAACGAAACCATTTGGTTTCGTTTTTTTAGAGTAGGCAGTGGTCCATTGGACCACTGCCTGCTCTGAAAAACCCTTTTTGGCAACATTCACAAAGGGGAATGGGACCCCTTCCCTTTTGCGAATGGGCTACCACTAGTGTGACACAAAGCAATTTAGAATAGCGATGTGAGTCGCAAATAGGAAGGGGGCACCCCTTCCTATTTGCGAGTCGCATTCACAATTTGCGAGTCGGTACCGACTCGCAAATTGTGAATGAGCATTGCAATCGGCATTTTGCGTGGCGCAAACTGCAATTTTCGCAGTTTGCACCATGCAAAATGCTTGCTACATCTGGCCCTGAAATATTGTCGAAGTTTTCAACCCTAATGGTAAATCAATTGCCAACGGGTCATCATCAGGACCAAATAAATGCAATAACAAGCACCAAAAGAAATAGGAATCAAAGGTCATAATTACGATAAGGCCGAAAACGTTGATGGAGAGATTTACACAAGTGGCGCTTGGCCCCACTAAGAAAATACCCCCAGGGGACCCAAACAAATGTCAAACCAAAGAATTAGCCACAACACGCTACCTGATTCAAACACCTCAAAATCCTGGTATATGACAACCAAAGATTTAGCCACAACATGCTACCTGATTCAAACACCTTAAAATCCCGGTATATGACAACCATTAAATTGTATAAAGCCACTGTGATAAGCTTGATTTAAGGCCCATATTTATACTTTTTGCCGCAAAACTGCGCTAATGGAGTTTTGCGGCACAAAGTTTATCACCAGCTTGCGTCATTTCACAATGCCAGGTGGGTGGCGTATTTATTGAATAGCGCAAGCCGGCGCTAAACTTGGGCTAGCGTCTTAAAAATAGAAGCTAGCTGGATGGGGGAGGCAGTAGGGAAGGAGGGGGTTGTGCATCATAAAATGACGCTAGCCTGGTAAGCAGCTTACCTGGGAGGGAGTCCCCCGTCCTCTGGTGTCCCTCTGTTGGGGGTGGGGGTGTTCCTCTGGCTTGAGGAGGGCACCTGTGGACCCATTCTGTGGTGTTTAACCCCTTCTTTGCCGTGGACGTAATGGTTACGTCCAAAGGCACAGTGCTCATGTGCAGAGGACGTAACCATTATGTCCTTGGCACTGAGCTCAGAGGGAGCGCATTTGCGCACTGACCTCATTAGAGGCCACTTCGCCATCGTGCTGGAAGCTCAGCTCACAAAAATGTGATGGGGGCGTGAGAGTCCTCAAAGGAAAGGAAAGGAATTTCCTTCCCTTTGAAGTCTCTCAGAGCATTTCAGAAGCCGGATTGTTAAGCGATCTGGCTTCTGAAATGCCCAATAGACAGCAGGGATTTCTAATAAAAAGTGAAACTGGCATAAGGGGAGCAACCCCAGGGGGAGAATATTTTTCAAGGCCTTTTCTGCCCCCCCCGGGGGTAATATCGGCCTATTGCCACTAGCTGCCACGGATACATTTTTTTAGTTTTTTGTTTTTTAGAGTTGGGGAGCAACCCCTTAGGCAAGGGTCGCTCCCCCAGGTGGCAAATTATACTTAGGCCATTTCTGCTCCCCTTGGGGGCAGATCAGCCTATTTTTATGAGGCCAATCTACCCCCAAGCGGGGCAGAAACCACTAGGCACTGGGGATCTTTTTTTTTGCGCCAATTTCACACAAGTGGAGCATCCCCTTAGGCAAGGGTCGCTCCCCGGGAGGGAATTTATTTGAAGCCATTTCTGCCCCCCCCCCCCAGGGGGGTCAGAAACCTCTCGGCTCCAGGGCTAATTTGTTTTGTTGTTGTTTTTTTTTTTGCTTTGTTTTTTAGAGGTGGAGCGTGACCCCTTAGGCGAGGGTCGCTCCCCTGGGGGGCAAATTGTATTTAGACCATCTCTGCCCCCCTTGGGGGCAGATTGGCTGATTTTTGTTAGGCCAGTCTGACCCCAAGGGGGGGCAGAAACCACTAGGCACCAGGGATTTTTTTTGTGCCAATTTAACACAAAGGGAGTGACCCCTTAGGCAACAGTCGCTCCCTGGGGGGGAATTTATTTTAGGCCATTTCTGCACCCCCACGGGGGCAGATCCGCATATTGTTACTAGGCCAATCTGACCCGGGGGGGCAGAAACCTCTAGGTGCCAGGGATCAAAAAATTCTGGGTTTTTTTTGTTTTGTTTTTTAGAGGTGGGGAGCGACCCTTTAGGCAAGGGTCACACCCCTGGGGGGCAAATTGCATTTAGACAATTTTGTTAGGCCAATCTGCCCCCAAGGGCACCGGGGATTTGTCTTTTGTTTTGCACCAATTTCACTCAAGGGAGCGACCCCTTAGGGAAGGGTCGCTCCCCGAGGGGGGTGGGGATTTATTTTAGGCCATTTCTGACCACCCCTTGGGGGCAGATCGGTCTGCTGTTGTTAGTAAGGCAGAAACCTCTAGGTGCCAGGGATCATTTTTTTTTTTTTTTTGGTTAGAGGTGGGGAGCGAACTCTTAGGGAAGGGTCGCTCCCCTGGGAGGGGCAAATTTATTTTTGGTCATTTCTGCTCCCCTTGGGGGCAGATCAGCGTATTTCTATTAGGCCGATCTGCCCTGTGTGTATGTGTTTGTTTTATTTATGGGGGCAGCCCCTTGGGTAAAGGTTACTCCCCATGGGGGCACATTACTTTTAGCCATATCTCTCCCCCTTGGGGACAGATTGGCCTATTTTTGGAAGGCCCATCTGCCCCCAAGTAGGGGGGCAGAAAGCCCACCAGAGACCAGGGATTTTTTTTTTCCAAAATAAGAGGGTGGGGGTATAGCTATACCCCCACCCCAAATAAATGGGGCCAAAGTTGTGCTGCTCACCAGTGGACAGATGGGGCAATTACCCCTGATCCACACCCGGGGGGGCTGAAAGTCTGCTAGATACCAGGGAATTTTTTAAAAAAATGCATATTGGGGTGGTGGCTACCAACCAGTATGGGACTGGTTATGCCCCCACCCCAACTGAAGGCGGTAACAATCTTTCAGCTCTTTCCCACACCCTAAAACATCTTATCCCACAGCAAGCAAGAAGACATATGATTATTTGGGGTTTGGGTTTTACATTTGGGCCATGAGAGCTTGGCTAATTCTCAAAATTGTCCTACTTGGAATGGTGAGGGCTGCACTTTATGGACTTTGGGACGCTGCCATGTAGAAAAATCCACAAGACCTAGACACATCTGAAAACTAAACATCTGGGTGATTCCAGGGTGGTGTGTTTCACGTGCACCCCGACCATTTTCGTATCCACAATGCCCTGCAATCCTCCAACTTTGCTGGAAATCACACATTTTTCCCACGTTTTTGTGATGGAACCTTCCGGAATCCGCAGGAATCCACAAAATTCCTACCACCCAGCATTGTCACATCGATACCGATACACATTCTGCTGCACTTATGAGACAAAAACATTTTTTTTGCAAACTGTCCTTTGGGACCCCCTTTGGTTCCCCCTTAATATCAGCATGTTTTTGGCTCTTCCCTTTCGCAAGCACTTGGCCCACCTACACAAATGAGGTATCATTTTTACTGGGAGACTGAGGGGAACGTTAGGTGGTATGAAATTTGTCCCAGTGTGGTGATCCCACACCGAAATGTGGGAACATTTTTATTTTTTAGCTAAATTTGATGTTTTCTGAGGATTCTGGATTAGAAAACATTGGGGGATCCATGCAAGTCACACCTCTCTGGACTTCCTCAGGTGTCTAGTTTTCAGAAATGTCTGTGTTTGGTAGGTTTCCCTAGATGGCTGATGAGCCCAGGACCAAAAACGCAGGTCCCTCCCCCCGCAAAAACAGGTAGTTTGTATTTGATCATTTTGATGTGTCCAGATAGTGTTTTGGGGCATTTCCATTTGCGGCCGTAGTCCTACCCACAAAAGTGAGGTACCATTTTTATCAGGAGACTTGGGGGAATGCTGGGTGGAAGGAAATTTGTGGCTCCTCTCTGATTCCCAAACTTTCTGTCACCGAAACGAGAGGAAAACGTGTTTCTTTGGCCAAATTTTGAGGTTTGCAAAGGATTCTGGGTAACAGAACCTGGTCAGAGCCCAAAAAGTCTCCCCATCTTGGATTCCCCTAGGTGTCTAGTTTTCAAAACTGTGCAGGTTTGATAGGTTTCCCTAGATGCCGGCTGAGCTAGAGGCCAAAATCCACAGCTAGACACTTTGCACAAAACAGCTCTGTTTTCTTTGTGAAAATGTGATGTGTCCACATTGTGTTTTGGGGCATTTCCTGTCGCAGGCGCTAGGCCTACCCCCACAAGTGCGGTACCATTTTTATCAGGAGACTTTGGAGAATGCTGGGTGGAAGGAAATTTGTGGCTCCTCTCTGATTCCAGAAATTTATGTCACCAAAATGAGAGGGAAAAGTGTTTTTTTGGCCAAATTTTGAGGTTTGCAAAGGATTCTGGGTAACAGAACCTGGTCAGAGCCCCACAAGTCACCCCCCTCTTGGATTCCCCTAGGTGTCTAGTTTTCAAAACTGTGCAGGTTTGCTAGGTTTCCCTAGGTGCCGGCTGAGCTAGTGGCCAAATCCACAACTACACACTTTGCAAAAAACAGTTCTGTTTTCTTTGAGAAAATTTGATGTGTCCACGTTGTGTTTTGGGGCATTTCCTGTCGTGGGCACTAGGCCTACCCCCACAAGTGAGGTACCATTTTTATCGGGAGACTTGGAGGAACGCTGGATGGAATGAAATTTGTGGCTCCCCTCTGATTCCAGAACTTTCTGTCACCGAAGTGAGAGGAAAAAGTGTTGTTTGGCCACATTTTGAGGTTTGCAAAGGATTCTGGGTAGCAGAACCTGGTCAGAGCCCCACAAGTCACCCCATCTTAGATTCCCCTAGGTGTCTAGTTTTTAAAAACTGTGCAGGTTTGCTAGGTTTCCCTAGGTGCCGGCTGAGCTAGAGGCCAAAATCCACAGCTAGGCACTTCGCAATAAACAGTTCTGTTTCCTCTGTGAAAATGTGATGTGTCCACGTTGTGTTTTGGGGCATTTCCTGTCATGGAACCTATGCCTAACAACGCAAGTAAGGTTCAATTTTTATCAGGAGACTGGGGGGAACACAGAATAACAAAACAAGTGTTATTGCCCCTTGTCTTTCTCTACATTGTTTCCTTCCAAATGTAAGACAGTGTGTAAAAAGACATCTATCTGAGAAATGCCCTGTAATTCACATGCTAGTATGGGCATCCCTGAATTTAGAGATGTGCAAATAACCACTGCTTCTCAACACGTTATCTTGTGGCCATTTTGGAAATACAAAGGTTTTCTTGATACTTATTTTTCACTTTTTAATTTCAGCAAATTAATTGCTGTAAACCCGGTATAGAATGAAAACCCATTGCAAGGTGGAGCTCATTTATTGTCTCTGCGTACCTAGGGTTCATGATGAACCTACAAGCCCTATATATCCCCACAACCAGAAGAGTCCAGCAGACGTAATGGTATATTGTTTTAAAAAATCTGACATCGGAGGAAAAATGTAAGTAAAACATGGAGAACAATGGTAGTTTTTTTCACCTCAATTTCAACATTCTTTTATTTCAGCTGTTATTTTCTGTAGGAAACACTTGTAGGATCTACACAAATGACCTCTTGCTGAATTCAGAATTTTGTCTACTTTTCAAAAATGTTTAGCTTTCTTGGTTTCTTGCCCATTTCTGTCACTAACTGGAAGGAGGCTGAAAGCAAAAAAAATAGCAAAAATGGGGTATGTCCCAGTAAAATGTCAAAATTGTGTTGAAAAATTAATTTTTCTAATTCAAATCTGCCTGTTCCTGAAAGCTGGGAAGATGGTGATTTTACCACCACAAATCCTTTGTTGATGCTTTTTCCAGGGAAAAAAACACAACTCTTCTTCTGTAGCCCTTTTTTCCCATTTTTTTTAAAAAAACTAAAATTTTTCTGTATTTTGGCTAATTTCTTGGTCTCCTTCAGGGGAACCCACAAAGGCCCTCATTACAACATTGGCGGTAAAAGCCGCTTACCGCCGTGCAGAAGACCGCCAACACACCGCCGCGGCCGTGGAAGACCGCCACAGTTATTATGACCCACATTTCGGAATCCGCCAAAATTCAGACACCCACCCAAGTCCGCCACACCAAGGGTCAGTGATAAACTGGCGAAAACAAAACTGACACCGTCACGCCAACAGAAATACGCCCACACTATCACGACACACGAATCCATGCGGCGGTCTTTCAACCGCAGTATTCCATTGGCGGTACACACTGCTGCGCTCAAAATACACACACATTTACAAAACACAGCCACATTGGACAATTCAAACTACACAGATCCTGATACACATACACACACCACTCCCACACACCCAATACAATATAAAACACACACCCACATCACCCACAAACCCCTCCGACCACAATTACTGAGAGAAGGCCAGAGAGAGACACCACCAGCAAGAACAACAGCTTCCACAGGCAAACAATACCATCACCCACACAACTTCCACACACCTCACACAACACACCACTAGATATCAGCATACTTATCACCACACAATCCACCCCACACATCACCTACACCACCCCATGGCACGGGAAAGACACCCCAGGTTCTCGGAGGAGGAGCTCAGGGTCATGGTGGAGGAAATCGCCCTGGTAGAGCCACAGCTATTCTGATCACAGGTTCAGCACACATCCATTGCAAGGAAGATGGAGCTATGGCGCAGAATAGTGGACAGGGTCAACGCAGTGGGACAGCACCCAAGAAATCGGGAGGACATCAGGAAGAGGTGGAACGACCTACGGGGGAAGGTGCGTTCCGTGGTCTCAAGACACCACCAGGTGGTTCAGCAGACTGGCGGCGGACCCCCACCTCCTCACCCACAACTAACAACATGGGAGGAGCAGGTCTTGGCGATTCTGTATCCTGAGGGCCTTGCAGGAGTAGGATGGAGGAATGGACTCTGGTAAGTCAAATCTTAACTATTACATCCCCCACCCTACCTGCATGCTATCACATACCCCCAGCACCCCAACTCATCACTTATGTCCCAACATCACAAACCACCCATCCCAACACCAAGCCCTGCATACAACAACAGAGCATAGACACCCATCACTAAAGCATGCCCACTGCACATACCCATACAACCCCCTAAACCACCATCACACAAGCTCCCACACAGGAATGCAAGCACTGGGGTACACACTCACCCACCCATTGCACACCATGACACATACAGATGTAATAACCATCCTTTTATACCCCTGCAGGACCCCTACCCAACATCACTGGACGGGAGGGTCCACACATGTCCACATCACCAACAGAAGAGGCCCACAGTGATGACAGCACCTCTGTCCAACTGGATCTAGATGACCAGCCCGGCCCGTCGGGGACCTCTGGACAGTCGGTTCCCCTCACACTGGCACAGGCCATCACAGACCTTCCCCCCTCTGGAAACAAAAGCACAGCACCCACCCAGCGGACCCATACCTCGGTCCCCAGGACACATCAATCAGCTGTGTGTCCACCATTACAGGGAACCCAGGATAACCCACCACCCCAACAACAACAGGGACCTGGGGGCAGTGGTAGTGGGCACACAGTCCAGGGGAGGGAGGCCCAGGAACACAGGGGAAATGGGAGGGCTGCTGTGCGACAGGGGGCTGACAGGCCAAGGGAATCCACTCTCCACGAGGCCCTCTCCTCCATCATGGGAGTCTATCACCACTCCCAAGAGACGATGGCAACAATACTGGCCAAGTTTCAGGAGACCCAGCGCCAGCAGGAGGAACAGTATATGGGCTTCAGGGAGGAACTCAGAACCATCAGCTCCACCCATGGTAGATTTACTGGTCTGCCAAACATACCATCTGTACATTCATAGAATGATAACTCTTCCGGTTTCTGTACACCTGTTCACTCCTGTGGGGGGGGGGGGGGGGGGGACCAAAGCCACATGGGTCCCATCAATGGCACCTATAATGTTGGGGATATCTCCCAGGGCATATAAATCACCTTTCACTGTAGGCAAATCCTCCACCTGAGGGAACACGATGTAGCTCCGCATATGTTTCAGAAGGGCAGACAACACTCTGGACGTTGGAAAACATAGACTGGGACATCCCTGATGCTATGGCCACTGTTGTTTGAAATGACCCACTTGCTAGGAAATGGAGCACTGACAGCACCTGCACTTGAAGGGGGAGTCCTGTGGGATGGCGGATTGCTGACATCAGGTCTGGCTCCAACTGGGTACACAGTTCCAGGATTGTGGCACGATCAAGCCTGTAGGTGATGATCACATGTCTTTCCTCCATTGTCGAGAGGTCCACCAGCGGTCTGTACACTGGAGGATGCCGCCATCTCCTCACATGTCCCAGCGGACGGTACCTATGAAGGACAACAGCGAGCACAGAGTCAAACAACTCAGAGGTATGTACCCACAGTTTACACAGAACACCAATCATACACAAAATGTGGCCTGTATGTGTGTTGAGTCTAGGCCTAGGTATGTGTGACGCAGTTGGAAATGAAGCCATGTGGGCCCCTGGAATGGCGACTGCCTGACCTCTAAAGTGGGACAATGGAATGTGAGGTAACTGCGCTGGCGTACACTGTTGCGGTAGGCGGTCGAAGACCTCGGCGCAATGCTGCATTGGTTAACATTGGCCCGTATGGGTCCCAGGAGCCAATGACGATGTGCACCGGCGGTGACGATACTCACCGCCGTAGACGTGACTTCCAGTTTCTATCTGTTCAATCACTCGATACCTGATCTTCGACAGGAGAGGACCTACACTGCAAGTGCTGCTGTGACCTCGGTCTGGAAGAGACAATGGCTCGAGTGTCTGGGGAAAGGGAACCTGCCTTCACATCGGAGGAGTTGGAGAAGCTCGTGGATGGGGTCCTCCCCCAGTACACGCTACTCTACGGTCCTCCAGACAAACAGGTAAATACACTGTGAGCATGCTGTATGGGCTATGACTGTGTGGAGTGGGGTGAATGAAAGATGGGGGGAGATTGAGGCGTGCATGAAACGACGGTGAGTGCATGTGCATCAATGCAAGGGTAGGGATGGGGGCCAATCACTTTGACGGTGCAGTTGGTAATAACTACTCTTTTTCCCCTGTACATTTCATGTAGGTCAGAGCCCACCAGAAAAAAGATAGTTGGCGTGCCATCGCCAAGGACGTACGGACCCTGGGGGTCTACCACAGACGGAGCACCCACTGCCGGAAAAGGTGGGAGGACATTTGCCGCTGGAGCAAGAAGACGGTGGAGGCTCAGCTGGGGATGGCCTCCCAACGTGGGAGGGGTGCCCGTCGCACCATGACCCCCCTGATGTTCAGGATCCTGGCGGTGGCGTACCCGGAGTTGGATGGGCGCTTGAGGGCGTCACAGCAGCCACAAGGGGGTGAGCACACTCGCATTCTGCTGACTTTACGCGCAGTGGATTTGTCTGGGTGGGGGAGGTGGGCTGTGGATTTCCCTAGGCCATGGCGAGTTCCGTAGGCAAGGCCCCTCCGTAAGGCAGGCCCTGTGGCACCCAGCCCACCTCTGTATAGTGCCAAGTACACCTAGTCATGCCCCTGTGTCATCTATGTGTGCAGATGTCGTCCATAGCCTTGTAGGCCATTTCCCAGGAATTGAACAGTGGAGCCCAAGAGCGCGGCATAGTGCAGGGGGCTTCTGTGTCTGTCGTGTCCACTGTCCACCAACGGTAGCGGTAATGCATGCACTCAACATGTCTCTCTTCTGTCTTCCCCCCCTTTTTGTGGTCTCCCTGTTCTTGTGTGCATTAGCATCATCAGGTGGAGGAGCAGTGGCACCAGAGCAGGAGGGAGCTGCATCCCACATGGCCATGGAGGGCGACACTACAGAGTCGGAATTCACCAGTGGGACGGAGGGCGAGGGGAGCCCCACAGCGGGGACAGGAGCTGAGACCACCGACACGGACTCCTCCTCTGATGGGAGCTCCCTTGTGGTGGCGGCAACATCTGTGCCACCCGCATCTACAGGTACAGCCGCCACCCCCCCTACCAGCACCGCCCTCCCAGCAGCCCCCCAGGCTTTGCCCCGTGCCCGCTCACCCAGGAGGGTGGGCATCACCTTCGCCCCAGACACCTCAGCCCCTGCCCCTGTCACCCCTGCTGCCCTCAGTGAGGAGGCCATTGACCTCCTCAGGTCCCTCACTGTTGGGCAGTCTACCATTTTGAATGCTATCCAGGGTGTAGAGAGGCAGTTGCAACAAACTAATGCATTCCTGGAGGGCATTCATTCTGGTCAGGCGGCCCTTCACCGAGCTTTTCAGGCTCTGGCCTCAGCACTGATGGCATCCATTGTCCCCGTCTCTAGCCTTCCCCCTCCAACTTCCTCCACCCAGACCCAATCCCCTCTACCTCAGCCCCTCCCAAGCACACCTACAGACCAACAGGCACACACGTCAACACCCAAGAGTAGTTCAGGCAAACATAAGCACCACACATCCCACAGGCATTCACGCAAGGATCACACACATGCAGACACACCAACATCCACTGCCTCCACTGTGTCCCCCTCCTGCTCGTCTACCTCCTCCCTCCCGGTGACATCTCCACTCACACCTGCATGCACTACATCCTCAGCCACTACCTCCATCACCATCACACCCACCACCACACCCCACTCACGTGCAGTCACCACCCCCACTACCATTCACACGTCCCCTGTGTCCTCTCCCAGTGTGTCTGTGACGCCCCCTCCCAAGGTACACAAACGCACCCAACAGCCATCCACCTCACGACAGCTTCCAGCGCATGCACGTTCACCCAAAGTCACCAAACGTACACCTCCTACAACCACCACCTCTTCCTCCACTCCCAAACCCCCTCCAGCTACCCGTCCTAGTGTGTCCAAAAATCTTTTCCTGTCCACCCTTGACCTCTTTCCCACACCTCCTCCACCCCGTCTATCTCATAGGTCCAGAACTAGCACCTCAGCCACAACATCTCCGGGACCAGTGGTGCCTGTAGTCACCAGAATCTGGAGTGCACCGGCCACCACTGCAGCCAGTGTGGCACGGAGCCACAGCACAGACAGTCCCCCACCTGTGAAGCATCAGAAGTTGGCCAGTGCCCGGCGGGAGAGGGGGAAGACTCCAGCCACCAAAGCCACTCCCAGGGGTCCTGGTGGGAGTGTGGAGTCAGCTGTGACACCTTCCAAGGTTGGGAAGGGCCACAAGAAACCTGGCAAGTCTGGGAAGAGCAGCACGGCGGAGAAGACCGCCATCATCCCCGCTGCCCAGGAGGTCACTGCCAGCACCAGCCCTGCTGCCCAGGAGGCCACCGCCAGCACCAGCCCAGCTGCCCAGGATGCCACCGCCAGCACCAGCCCAGCTGCCCAGGAGGCCACCGCCAGCAAAAGCCCCGTTGGGCCATGAAGGACTGCCAGCAAAAGCCCCGTTGGGCCATGAAGGACCACCAGCAAAAGCCCTGTTGGGCCATGAAGGACCACCAGCAGCTGAGACCCTGCAATGGAGACCGCCATTTGTAGCACCGCTGCACAGGGCACTGCCGTCTCAAGCACCACTGCACAGGGCACAGCCATCTCAAGCACCGCTGAACAGGGCACCGCCGTCTCAAGCACCACTGCACAGGGCACCGCCGTCTCAAGCACCGCTGCACAGGGCACCGCCCTCTCAAGCACCGCTGAACAGGGCACCGCCGTCTCAAGCACCGCTGAACAGGGCATCGCCGTCTGAAGCACCGCTGCACAGGGCACCGGCGTCTCAAGCACCGCTGGCCCATGAGCGGCAAGGGCACTGACGCAACAGAGTCCGTCACGGGGTGGATGATGCACTCTGGGAACCATGCCCCCTCCAGAACCAGTGAAGAGATCCATCCACGACCTCTGTCCTTAGCAGGATGAAGCACTCTGGGCACCATGCCCCCTCCAGAACCAGTGGAGAGATCTATCCACGACCTTTGTCCTTAGCAGGATGAAGCACTCTGGGCACCATGCCCCCTCCAGAACCAGTGGAGAGATACATCCACGACCTCTGTCCTTAGCAGGATGAAGCACTCTGGGCATCCACTTGAGAGACAGTGGCTTTGCACTCCCAGGATTGAACAGTTGGCAACCCACCCACTGTAGAGACTTGAGAGACTGTGGCTTTGTACTCCCCAGGATTGAACAGTGGGCAAACCACCCACTGTAGAGACTTGAGAGACTGTGGCTTTGCACTCCCCAGGATTGAGCAGTGGGCAGCCCACCCACTGTGGAGACTTGAGAGACTGTGGCTTTACACTCCCCAGGATTGAACGGTGGGCAACCCACCCACTTGTGAGACTTGAGAGACTGTGGCTTTGCACTCCCCAGGATTGAACAGTGGGCAGCCCACCCACTGTAGAGACTTGAGAGACTGTGGCTTAGCACTCCCCAGGATTGAAGATTGGGCATGGCGCCCCCTCGTGGATTTTTCGTCGTGCACTCAAGCGGCTGAGGTGCCCCCCTTTCCCTCCCCCTGAGGTGCCTGTTTAGTTGCTGTCTGATGCCCCTGCAGTGTTCTCTCCATCATGGTCGGGGATCTTGTGTGGGCCTCGCCCATACCGTGTGGTCCCGGTGTTCCACAGACTTTCTTAGAACACTACCTGGACTACTATGGTTGGTATATATTATGTACATGGTGTATATATCTATTTCTGCCTACTTGCTTTTAATATATTACAATGGTTACACTCATTTTCTATTGTCTTTGCATTCTTCCGGGGGGTTTGGGGAGTGTAATTGTGATGTATTGATACGCATTAGTGTGTGTGTTGTAGTGGGTGAGGGTGTGGGTGGGGGTGTTGCGTGTGTGTGTCCCTGTTTTTTGCCTCCCCCCTCCCCTGTGTCATAGGTGCAGTACTCACAGTGGTCTTTGCCGCCAGCGTTCGTGCTCTTGGTAGAGGAGCAGGAAGACTATTGCAGGGAGAATTTGGAGTTCCGGTTCCATGGTGTCCTCGTTCCTCATGGGGTGTGTAGAGGTAAGCGTTTTCCCTTCTAAATTCCTGTTTCTGCTGTTTTTTGATCCGCGGTGAATCCACCCCGGAAAGGTGGCGGATTGGCCTGTCATAATAGTGTGGGCAGTACATTGTCTCCCACCTGTCTGTTGGCGGTGACCGCCGCGCTGTTTGTTTGTACCGCCGTTGCGGTCGGAGTGTTAAAGTGGCTGTCTTTGTTGGCGGTTTCGGCCACGGTCGTAATTGCAATTTTTTTACCGCCGGCCTGTTGGCGGTTTTACCGCCGCTTTAACACCGTCTGCCAGGGTTGTAATGACCACCAAAGTCTGGGTACCTCTAGAATCCCTAGGATGTTGGAAAAAAGGACACAAATTTGGCATGGGTAGCTTATGTGGAGAAAAAGTTATGAGGACCTACACGCAAACTGCCCCAAATAGCCAAAAAAAGGCTCTGCACAGGAGGGGAAAAGCCCTGGCTGCAAAGGGGTTAACCATGGAATTGGGTCAACAGGTCCCCTAACCCCTGCTCTGACCCAGGTGTTAAATAGGTTAAGTAATGGTGCTAAGCAAGCTTAGCACAATTATTTAGACCCTCCTCCCACCTGTGCATCATTTTAGCACAGGGTATAAATATGGGGCTAGTGGGGATAGCACCATTTTTTGAATGGGAACGCCTACCTTGCATCTCATTGACGCAAGGTAGGTTCACTCATCCCAAAAATGGTGCAAACTCCTATATTTTGATGTTAGACGTGTCTAACGTCAAAATATAAATATGGCGTTAGGTTTGCGACAAATTTGCGTAAAAAATTATGCAAATGCAGTGCAAAAAAGTATGAATATGGGCCTAAATCTGACATGAGGCCTATAAAAAGTAAATAAGTATGAAAAAAGCCACATTTGAAATTGTCCATCACTGATATATACCTCATGTATGCTTCATAAAGTGCCATACAAAAATTCCCAAAACTTTTCCAAAGATCCATCTCAGGTGGGCCTACAGCACTGTTTGTGACACCAACTTCAGTGGCACTTCAGACCTTTCTCAGGCCTGATATCGCAGAGACTGTGTGTGCAGTTTTAAACTGCCATATTGACCTGGAAAGTTAACCCCCTTGCCACTACCACATCTTCCTTTTTAATATACATAAGTCACCCCTAAGGTAGCCTAAAGACAGTACAAGGGCAGGATGCAGTGTATTTAAAAAGTAGGACATGTGCTTTACAGTTTTACATGTCCTAGTAGTGAAAAACTCTTAAATTCATTTTTCACTACTAGAAGGCCTATCTCTTCCATAGGTTAACATCAGGATTGCCTTAATGACCAACTGGGAAGAGATGGGATCCCCAAGTTTGGTGTCTCTGGAATCACAATTTAAAATCACAACTTATGGTGCAGTTGGATTTTAAATTGTAATTCTGAAAATGCTACTTTTATAAAGATGGCATTTTCTTACTTTAGCCATTATTTGTGCCCAGATGTACAATGCCTTTTACCAGTCGCAACCAGCCCATTGGGCCATTTGAGACTAGTAAATTGCATTTTGGCATGTACCAAAGGCAAAATGTGAGTCTGTAACTTATTACCGGCTCGCATTTTGCTTTTGCATTTTCCTATTAGGAAGAGGTGTGTAAAGGGTGTCCCTTCCTAAAAACGAGTCACACTGGTATGTATGAATGTTTTGCTATCAGGAATGCAGTTACAAAACATTCATACTTTACTGACTCCTTGAAGGTGGTGGTAACCCATTCGCAAATCGGAATTGTTCCCCAAGGGACCCCTTCCCCTTTGTAATGGGAGCACCAACATTTTTTCAGAGCAGGCTGTGGAATGTCTGTTGCCAAACAACCCTGAAACCTCTACTTGGTAGAAGTGGAAAGGAAGACCCATGCTGAAATGTTGGGTCTGTCTGTATATGTGTGTGTGTGTGTTTCCACAAAGTCAGATACAGCCCATCAGGGAAGTCAAGGGACACTAGAATAATAGCCCAGGTTCCTACAATCAAGAGAAAGGGCAAGAAGCATGGGCAACCAGCCTCCAAACTCCCATGGACCAGAAGGAATCAGACCCCAATGAGAAGATCAGCAGCCTAAATAGGAAGAAGAGCCTAACCTAAGAGATCTGCCAGAACTGTCGGGATTGCATGGGACAAAGAACCTTCCAGGGAGGAATTCTGCCAAGCACAGACCAATTGCCCAACCCTCGAAGGTCTTTAATGCCAGGCTGAAGACTAGGAGCATGGGAATAATTTGGAACCTATAGGATCTACTGGGAAGAGGATGTTTGTAGGATCTACTGCGAAGAGGATGTTTCATTCAGTGAGGCCAGGGACTCAAAACCTGAAGCAGCCAGGAGACTGGTGGTCCCCCAGCAGTAAAGGGCATTCCTTTTTAACTTAGCCCATGATACCCCCTTAGCTGGGAATTTGGGGCAGACCAGAACCTGGGCAGGCTGGTTAAGAACCTTTACTGGCCCCAGATGTCTGAGATGATGAAGAAGCTGTGTCACACCTGCAACACCTACCAACACATTGGTAAGAAAGGAGGGTCATTCAAGACTCCCTTGATCCCCTTCGTGTGGTGGGGATGCCATTTTGAGAGGGTGAGAATTGACATTGTTGAGCCCCTAGACCCCAAAACAGCTTCCTAGAACAGATTCATCTTGATGGTGATGGAGCATTTACCTAGGCACCCTGAAGAAATACCTCTGAGGGTGTTAGGACAAAATATCAACTAAAAAATATTGTGATACCAAAATATTGTGTCAAGAACATCATGATAGAAAAAATTGAGAGGAAGAATATCATTGTAAGTACAGTATTTAATATTGTTAAAGTAATATTAGCTAAAATGTTGTTGTATAGAATATCATTTTTCTGTTTTATAAGCATTTTGTTTTATTTTAGTTGTTTGCTAAAAAAAATTATTATTGTGTTTATTGTACCAATTTATTTATGTAAATTGTGAATTGTGTAAAGTTTTAATAATTTGTATAGCTAATGTTTCTGTCATTGTGTTTGTTATAGTAACAGGATGCTGCACTTTTAGGGGATAATGGTAGAGAGATTTTTTAAATGTGTATTTTTAAATGGTATTTTACCTGTAATTTCTATTAATATGCAAATTAATTATTTCATATGTTTTAAATTATTTATTTATAAACTATGTTACTTATTTCACATTGATGCATTAAAAAACATAAAAAGTATGCATTTAATTTAAATTTTATAAGTATCTGGAAAATTAACACATTTACATTTTAAACTGCATAATATAAATATTCATTTAATATTTATATGTTTTCAAATTAAAAACTAAGCTTACTCTAATTGTGTTTGTGTGCATTATATTTCTTTTACTGATTTGAAATTTGAAATATATTTTTTTAATTTTCAATACGCTGTGTGTAAAGAATTTTAGAAATGTATAAATGATTTTAATATGTAAATTTTGAATGAAAATGTATACTTGCTATGCAATAATTATGATGTATTTATCACAAAATGTATTTATATTTACATTTTATATGTATTATATTTTACAGATAAAAATATGTTTATTGGTAATGAGACATTTTATATTTATGTTTATGTATAAAACAAGTAATTGAGAAAATAAATTATATTTTTATGTTTGGATAATATAGAATATAAATGTTTATTCATCAATTATAATGATGTTTCTGTAATTGAAATATATTTTAGGAAATGTTTATTTTTTAATTCTTATTTTTAGTTTTTTTTATTTAACTTTTGCTTCAGTGCTAAATAAGCATGTATAATTTATGTAATAGAAAAATATACAATATATTATTGTTTCATGTTAAATATGTAGACTTTCTTTGGTACAGTGTGCTAGAAGTAGTTTATTTAATTTGTAAATAAATCAATATTATGTTTTACTTTCGAGTATGTATTTCTCATGTTGTGGTATAAAAGATACATTTGTATGGATGAGCATGAAACTGATTCACACCTTCTCTACTAAATTCCTGTTATGGACTTCCACATATCACCCAAATTTCAACATATTGCAAATTAAATGGGATGCAAAACAATCAGTGTGAGAAACCTTCAAAGGTCACAATGTAAATAACCCCTCCAGAAGAGGTATGCCATCACCAGGGGGACCCCTTGAAAACTGATGTCCTGGGCAACATACCACTTTGCACATCCCTCAAAATCACTATCTGCACAGGAACTGTGGCTTGATGTATATCAGGGACAACCAATAGTAAAACCAGGTGCCATGCATATGTGTGAATTTGTAAGTACAAGTCATGAAAGCAAATACAGCAGTAACAGCAGGGGTCACACATTTAGCTAAAGTAGATGTAGGGTACACACATGAAAATTGACACATGTCCAATGTATACACATGTATGACAATTGGAAACCCTACTTGTGTGGACAAACACATCTCTAGCTTGTACACATTAAACAAATGTTAACCCTACATCATAGGGAGAAAGGAACCCCAATTGATGTAAACATTGGCCAAGCCAAGAAGAAATTCTTACCGTATGCAACTCGACACAATGCAATGTCAGCCCTAAGAAGATTACATCCCACATATCTATTCACTGAACATTTTAACCCTTGCCCTTGATGACTCTAGCACTGGTCCCAAGATCAGATCATGCCAACCACATCACACGGATCATCAATTAGGGGGAAACAAACACAAATGTAGTCATACATCCCAAAGTATCCATAAACATCAAAATGGTAGAAAAGTAACAGCAGGATTAATATGTATGAAAACAAGCAACTACTTTTGTATTATTAGAAACAAATAACACATGTAGTAAAGGCCAATGGCCAGTCCAATAGTCCAATATGTGATGCAGTACACTGTTGTGCCACTAAACCTGACTCTCAGAACAATGCCACAGGAACCTCACCAAGAAGGAGCATTTAGTGGAACAGGCACTTCAATGATGTCCTTTGGGAGGGGTTGTGTTGGCTTTCGGATGGGTGGGTTTGGTTTTGGGAGGGGTGATCCTGACTTTGGTAGGGGGTGTTCCTTTTTTGTTTCTTTGGTGTATGGCTAGGTTCACTGGAGGTGATCGGTTTGTCACAGGAGAGGACTTGAATGTGGAAGGGATGGGTGTGGCTGTGGTCCCTTTGGCTTTGGGAGGTGAGGTGTTTTTTACAGGGGTAAGGGCAATGGCAAACATTACACTTTATTTAGGGAAATGGGTAAGATTTCCAGGAGGGATTAGGGGTTCGACGGTTGAATACTTAGAAGTGTTAGGTGTGGGTGAGTGTTGTTAGTGCTGCTATCTGTGTGTCTAAAGTATGATGTGCATGTCTTATAGGTGTCTGTTGTGTGTGTGGGGGCATTTTTCTGTTTCTTTGTAGTGTGTGATGTGGGTGACCGGGGTATGATGGGAGCAGGGGATGTGTCTATTGGTGTGGGTGTGGTGTCTGGGGGCATGGTGGGAGTATGAGATGAGTCTGTTGGTGTGGGTGTGGGTGTGGTATCTGGGGTATGACGGGAGTGGTAGATGTGTCTGTTTGTATAGGTATAGTCTCTGGTGGAAGTAGTACATGTGTCTGTTGGTGTTGGTCTAGTGTCTGGGGTATGGTGGGATGGTTCTGTGGGTATGACTGTGGTATCTGAAGGTATAGTGGGGGTAGTGGTAGTTGTGAGTGGGGTGAGTGTCTTGTGAGTGGTTCCGTGCTTATGTGTTTTATATGTGTTTTTGTTTGCATGTGCTGCTTGAGGCTGTTGAGGTGTGTGCGTCCTTATGTGTGAGTGTGCTTGGACAGGTATAGGAATAGGCAAATTGGATGGGGAAGATGCAGGTGGTGGGTGGAAGTATGGGATGAGCAGAAGGCTGCTCTAGGGGAGGAAGCCAGTGCCTGAAAAGGTCTCTGTAGGGTAGACATAGAATTGTGGATGTCTTTCGGTAGGCCACCATCTGTTACAGATGGCTGCCATGTACCTGGATTGCATTCTGTAGTGCTATCTGACCCACAGAGATGTTTCTCAGAAGGTAAATAGCCTCATCACTCAGGGTAGCAGGGGGAACAGGGGCAGGGGGTGAGATTCTTGGAGCGAGGAGACTGCCCCCCTCTTGGGTAAGTGGGCCCATCCAACTGGGTGTGGAGCAACAGGTATAGTAGAGATGGAATTGGAGATGGTGGATAAGGATGGTGTAGGAACTGGTCGTGCATGTCCCGCCACCACTAGGAAGTGTCCACTGGAGCTAGAATCAGATGATGACAATGTAGAGTCAGTGTCCTCCGTAGCATTCCCCTCACCATCTCAGCCACTGGGTCCCTCTGTGTCTATAGTGGCAGGACTGGAATTACTGTGGCCAGCTGCTTCCCCACTGATGTCAGCCCTGTATCCTCCACCTTCCTGGGATGATGCTGAAATTAAAAATACAAATAGGTTTATTGCATGTGCCAGAACACACTTGACCAACAGTAAGGATCACAGAACATTTACACATACCAACATTTATGCACAAATACTGTTTGCAACAGTGATGTTAGCCAACTCATGTAACTGTACATTCCCCACCTACCAAGATAATTTATTGCTCAGTGATTGTACCCAAAGTGCACTATATGCCATGTCACATGAATGTGGCCCACCATCACATGACACACAGCAGTGAGGTACCAGCACTCATGACACACTAAAGACAAGTGGCCTGTTGGGAACAAATATCATCCACAACATCAAAAACATGAGCTGATTGATCACTGTATTCAGCCATGTATCTGCTTAAGAGACCATACTGACAGTGGACTGGACTCTGTTGTGTACATGGTCATTTGGACAATAGGCAAGGTACATCCGCATGCACCTATTACCAGACCTACACAAACATTAGCTCTTCTTGTGCGTTGCACATGGGCGACATCCAATATTCAGCAGGAGATGGCTGCTTCTAACACATAAAGGTGGCAATGTAACATATATGAATCTGTCCAGGACTCACCCCTTGTAGCTGCTGTGATTCCCCCAGCTGCCAGTCAAGCTCCAGGTAGGCCACTGCCAGTATGCAAGCCACTAGGTTGTCAGGGTCCGGCACGCACCCTATTCACTTTGGGAAGACACCCCCAGCTGTATCTCCGTGACCTTCCAGCCCCAGCATCTCAGGTCTTCCCACCTTTGCCAACAATAGAAACTGCGTCAGGGATAGACCACCTGGGTCTGCACCTTCCGAGTGGTGGATCTCCAAAAGGCATGCTTCAATGGGTGTTGATCTGTATGGATACAATAGACAAATGAAGAGGTCATAGTTGCATAATTTAGGATATCCTTTTGCTCCTCACACATTTTGTAGACATCTAGCACAAGCATTTTTTTAATTGTTAACACACTACATGTAGACATTTCACATGCCGATAAGTACCAAGATATACATACACACTTTTGTAGTTGTCTGCTGACTATCCACAACACTGATTAACCAAGCCCACTAACATCATGTAGCCCATGATCAACCAATATGTACTGTGATGTGAGGCACTATAAAACACAGCACACCATTGAGACCTTCTGACAGGTAAACTACTTGGGCATGAGTGTACAGACACCTTTACATTCAGTCCTATTGACTTGTTGCATATGGTTCATACAGGCAACTACCATAGTAAAGAGCACACACTGAGACTTAGGTTACAATGAAAGAGATGACATGGGTGTCACTGAGAGCTTCCTCTCTGTAGATGTGTGGACATGTAGACTACCTAATGGAATCTCATGCTACATCTGATTGAGTTTGTGTGTTGTGTACTGGTATCACAGGCCACATCTTTTACCATATGTGGCACTCTTACAGAGATGACATTTAACATACCAAGGTATGTTTGGTCTCATTGGTTCAATGTAACAAAGCTAGTGATTCATATGTAATGATCTCTCCAGAATTAACCTACTATCTGCACTGTATGTTTGTCACTTGTGCAATAGACCAGTACAGTGCAAGCATGGCTTAGGGAAACGTGACAACAGACTTGTGGGAGTAAGGGGCCTGTTAATAGTAAGTGTCACATATTGATAATGTGGATCAATGGAAAGATGTAGCAAGTCACAGAGTTGTCTCAGTCACCATTGCAAATGTAGTCAGTGTAAAAGCATTCAGGCCTACTATTGGTTCTGAAGACTCAATTTTGAGAACATCCAAGGTTCTGCAGGTCAACATGGAGTTTACCCTCTGCATCAGTTGCATTGCCACAGTGGGTTGTGGGAACTCTGAAAAAGGAGTAGGTGAAAGCTGAAGGTTTCTTTGGAAGGTTCTGAAGCGTTTGTGTTACCTTACCTGTAGTAAATGAACAAATTTGTTTTATTTTTCTTAGATAGATTGCAAATTAATATTGTATTGGTTGTTGTATGCGTGAGTTGTGAAAGGGTTAGTACGATAGACTTTGTCAGCACCTCAGCGAGGGTGCTGAGGGGAGTGAATGTGTTGAGTGTGACATAGTGGTACTGCGTTGGGATTGGTTGACCGACAGAAAGAAGACGTGCACAGATTCGTTAATGAGTCCAATAATAGAGTAACAAGATTGGAAGGCAAGGGGATCAAAGAGAATTGTGGGATAACAGTCACTTCACATGATTGGTTATTCTTTCTTTAAACCTATTTACTGTTTGTTGAGTTGTTTTGAAGTTAATTTTTTTCTGTGGATATTGTGTTTTGAATAATTTGAGTCAAAATTAAGTTTTTCAAAGGTTTGAAATGTGCATTGAGGGGGGATGAGTACATTCCGGTACTTGAAGGTAAGATTTGTTCGCCAAAAAATACTCCAGCATACATTGTGTTTGAGGAGAGAGGTGCAGCGGCATGTCTTTGGTTGAAGCATTGGGTCAAAATCACGAAGAAATAGGGTTGCTTAGCTTGTCCAACACATGGTATGTTCAATTTAAGAATTCTGGATAATCTGAGAACAAAGATGTACAGTGTTAAGCCTCCACCGAGGCCAGCCCAGTATGAAGCATTAGCTGTATGGGAGCTGGTAGCGAATGAACAGCAAGCTTTAAAATATGAAAAGAAAATGAGAAGGGTAGAGAAAAAGCTATCCGAAACATTGTGGGACGAGAAACAGAAAAGGTGGAGAGAAGATTCATTATGTGGGGTTAGGTTATTTCCAGCAAGAACAGGTGAAGACGAGGTGAAAACAAAAGATGGAAAGAAAAAGAAGAAGGGTTCATTAGAACAGAATCCAAAAGAGCCAAAAAGGGTAATGTTTAATGATGATGGTGATACAGAGGAAAATGAGGTGCTTAATAATGTTGTAGAGACAAATCTTCCGTCCAATATGAGACAGCAGAACATAAGTAGATAGAATGAGAGAGGTATGAATAACATAATTCCTGCCGAACCAGTGACTTCAGAATCAGTGAGGGGTGAACTAAGTCATGAGAGAGTTCAGATGCAGAGTAGTTTTAATGACTCGTTGAGCAATAGACATCAATTTGGAATGAAGATTCCTGAGGTACAGCCAGAAATCCAGACAGTGAGGACAACAGCAAACATAGTATTGTCACAGGGTTGTCAAGGGACAAAAATAAGAGAGCCTGTACATATACAGATTCCACAAATGCAAAGCATGAGAGCAGGACAAACATTAAGAGCAGGAACACTGGTGAATCCAGACGCAATTAGTGTACCTGTTACAATGGGTCCAGTGACTCCATTATATGTTCGAGTAGACAATAGTGGAGAGAATTCATTACTAAATGTGCAGAATAAACAGTGACCAAGTTTAAATGAGACAAATTCTCTAATAGATTTGTCACCTGTCGAGACGTCAAGAACGATAACTCAACAACCGAGTATGAGCTCAAGACAAGGGTGAGGAGCAGGTGCACAAACTAGTGGAGTATCCCTGAAAGGTTTGTCTGCCCAAGAAATAACAGAATGGTTAGAGGACTTAAATAGTTCTAAGCAACAACAAAAAGAGAGAAAAGAAATGACAACAGAGTGATGTTAAACATGGAAGGGAGTGAACTTTTAGAGGGAGTGAACAGACTTGACTATTATACTGAAGGGCAATTGAGGTACCTGTGTAAGGTCATTACAAAAGGAGCAAACAGGGTTTATGAGCAGCTACAAGACATGGTAGATGATTACGACATTGATTTGACAAAGATGAAAACATTGAAAAGGAGTTATAGACTGAGTTTAGAGGAAGAAGACTTTTTTCACATGAGATCTGCAGGGATGAGAACGCATCTCAAAGAGTTACTTGAGAAGGTGCAGATTTGGAGGGCATTGGATAAGTGGGAGAGTAAATGGGACAGGAAAAAAGAGAGACCTAAGAAAGATGATGGGACACAGGCAGGAGATGCAGTAAATATGCTACCAATGAGAGAAACACCAGGAGGGAATTTTATTCATATACCTTGGAATAGAAGTGACATTATAAGTTTTACAAATGATTATCCAAGACTGAGAGAGAAGTCAATGGAGTGGTATCAGCAGACAGATAGGTTTGCGAAAAGTGTCTTTGGGAAGACTTGAATACACTTTTTGATATTGTGGTTCCAGCAGATTTATGGGTTGAATGCAAAAGGATTGTCGATTGGCCGACGAGTAAGCCGCAAAGAGATTTGAAAACTGGTGCACCATCTCCTGAAGTAATGAAATATTACTATAAAATCATTGAATTTCTAAAAACGAGAGTTTCGCTGAAAAGTGTTGAATGGCAGCGCATTGATAGAACAACACAAGAAGGAAAGGAGTCAGTCTATGTGTATTATGAGAGTTTGTTAAAGGCATTTAAGCAGTTTAGTGGTGCAGATTCCAACATTCAAAAAGGAAAACATGAATCATTTGTTGTTCAGATTTGTCTATGGGTTGAAACCAGAAGTGAGTCAAATGATTAAGAATCACTTGATATGTTGGCAAGCAAAGCCGATTGATGAGGTTCTGCAGTATGGTAAATACTGTAGTGATGAAATTGAGTTGAAACAAAAGAAGCTGAATGAAAAGGAAATGGTAATGCAGATTAAGGCAGCGCAGACAGGGATGCAGGGAAATTTACAACAGGTGCCATAGGAAAATGGTTTGTTTCCGAATCAAGGTCGTGGTAGAGGATGAGGAATGGTGATTCCAGTAGTGAATAGAAATGTGGACTTGAGTTCAGTGGTACTGCAGGATGAACAGCAGTGGTGGAAGGTATTACTTTGCCACATTGGCAGATTGTTGGGACATTGGAAAAGACAGTGTCCGATGTTGAATCAGGGAGGAGGAATAGTTCAGCAAGTTCAGCAAAAAAATGGTGTCAATTCATTTCAAGGCATGAAAGGACCTAGGATGGGAGGTCAAAATCAAAATTTTCAGAATAATGTGAATAACATGCAAGGTTTTCAACCTTTACAGCCAGTGCAACAAACGCAAAATGTGCAACCTCAGGTACAACAGGTACAAATGCCACAAAAGCAACATATGCAGCCACACGTGTAGATGGTGCCTGTACAGCAAATACAATTAACGAGACAGGTTCAATTAATACAGAGCCCAATGGAGTAGCAACAGGTTATGCTTTCACAGGTGGTCACGAATCAGATTAAAAACAAATGTGTAAACACAGTTGAGCAATTTCCCTTACAAAGTGAGAGTGAAACAAACGCTGAATGGCGTTGAGTAGTTCAGATGAGGAGGAGTCTATGATGGGTGCACCATTAGATGTCAATCAGAGAGGTCCTTATGTGCAGGGTGAAGTGCATGGCCATGAGATTATTTTTTTGGTTGACACAGGAGCAACAGGACAGTTGAAGTACCAGACATACCTGTTTCTGAGAGAACAGTGCAGATAGTAGGGGTTGCAAACAAACAGTTGGTTGATTCCCTTACGGAACCAGTCCTTGTGAAGATTGGACATTTCAGAGACTATCATAGTTTTGTTGTTTGTTATTACAGTCCAGTATCACTGTTGGGAAGAGATTTGTTGTGCAAAATGAATTGTTTTATTATGTGTTCCAGAAAGGGAATTACAATGGAGACCATTATTATTGATAGAGAGGATTTGTCAGTTGATGAAGGGAAAAGAATGAGAGGTTGTGAACTAGCTTTGTTGAATGTGGAAGAGGACCAAGTGGTCAATGAAGATGAGACACATGAGGAACACAATTTGGAAGATTTAATGAGTTTCTTTCCAGCGTTCGAAAAGAAGGATTTGCTGAGTGATTTGCAGAAAGGGTTAAATCAAAGGTTTGGGATTTGTCAGGAAAAGACATTGGTTTGTTTAAAGGAGTTGAAGGAGTTAAGGGAGCAGTGAAAAAGAATGTGGTGTTTTCACAAACAGCTCAATACCCAATGACAAATGAGATAATTGAAGGAATAAGACCACAAATAGAACAGTTTTTGGAACAAGGAGTTTTGAAAGAAGTGATGAGCAGTCGATGTAATTCACCAATCATGAGTTTGAAGAAGCCGAATGGGAAAATATGTTTGGTTCAAGATTTAAGGAAAATAAATGACATTGTGGTGAAATGTTGTCCAGTGGTACGGAGTGGTTTACAGTCATTGATTTGTGCTAAGCATTTTTCTCAGTGCCTCTTCATGAGGACAGCAGATATCTATTTTGTTTCAAATTCCTGACAAGAGTCTACTGTTGGTGCAGGTTTCCTCAAGGGTTTTCAGAATCGCCATTGATTTTCAATCAGGTTTTGAAAAAGAACTTGGAGCCATTGGTGATGCCCTATAAGTAGAACTTAGTACAGTACATTGACGATTTACTGATTGCTTCAAAGACGAAGGAAGGCTGTAGGGAGGATACAATTGCATTGTTGAATTTCCTGGGAGATAATGGTCATAAGGTTTCTCCAGCTAAGTTATATTTTTGTCAGCAAGAGGTGAAGTATTTGGGACATTTGATTGAGAAAGGGTCAAGGAGAATTTCCAGAGCGAGAGTGGCGTCAAAAATGAAAATGAAAGTGCCGAGTTCCCAAAAGGAGTTGAGTATGTTTTTGGGAATGGTAGGTTATTGTTGACAGTAGATCCTGAATTTTCAGCGGTTTCAAAGCCATTGCAGAGGTTGACACATAAGGATGTTTCAGATCCAATAATGATGGATGAAGGGTGTGTGAAAGCTTTTACTGAGCTGAGAGAAAGTTTGTGTCAAGCACCAGCTTTAGGTATGCCTGACTACACAAAGCCTTTCCTATTGTTTTGTCATGACAGAGATGGATGTTCTTTGTCTGCCTTAACACAAAAACACAGTGGTGTCAGTCGTCCGGTGGCATAGTTTTCAGCTACCTTGGATAATGTTGCAGTAGCCCTACCCGGATATCTGCAAGCTGTCGCAGCTGTGAACAGAGTATAACTCAAAGTGAAAATATTGTGATGGGTTATCCTCTGGCAGTGATGGTACCTCATTCAATTGAAATTCTATTAACCAGATCAAAGACACAATATTTGATAAATGCAAGATTGACTTGTTATGAAACAGTTATTCTAGGGGCACCAAATGTGACAATAAAAAAGTGCACAGTGCTTAACCCGGCAACATCACTACCAAATGAGAGAGAAAAAATTGTGCAACATAGATGATGTTGATAATGATTGTTTGGAGGTGACAGAACTTTGTACCAAGCCAAGAGAAGACATTAAAGATACTTGTTTGGAAGAGAGGGGTTTGCAGTGTATACAGTCATAGGCACACTAAAAGCTTAGTTTAAATGACTGATATCTGCACAAGCTTCGGAGTTGGTGGCTCTTATTAGAGCATGCCAATTATCAGAACAAATGAAAGTTACAATCTACACTGATAGTCAATATGGATTTGGAGGTGTGCATGATTTTGGGGAAATTTGGTCACAGAGAAGGCTCCTGACATCAGGCTCACCTGTAAGAAATGGGGAAAGAATACATCATTTTTTACAAGCTGTGCAGAAACCTGAGAAAATTGCTGTGGTCAAATGCAGTGCACACCAGAGAGGACAAGATTATGTAACATTGGGAAATGCTTATGTAGACCAGGTTGCAAAATTTTGAGCTCTAAATGGAATTTCATTCAAGGGAAATTGAGAATTGCTGTCTGAAAATGAAGAAATGTATGCCAATTTCACTGTTCAGATAGTGGAGACACTATATGAATTGAAGAAAATACAGAACAATGTTCCAGGAGAAGAAATGAGGGATTGGATGATAAATTGATGCATACAAAGGGAGGATGAGATTTTGGTGACAATGGAGAGAAAGGTAGTCTTGCCAAATAGTCTACAGACGCAAATGGCTTGGTACTACCATGGCCAAACACACATTGGAAGGATGCAATGATCAGGAATTTTAAACAATATTTTTACAATCCAAAATTTAGACAAGTGGCAGGGTTGGTGTGCCATAGGTGCATAATTTGCCAGCAGATAAATGTCGGCAAAGGAACAATTGTCAACATGGGTCACATAGGGATGGAAGGAGGTCCATTCTGTAGAATGCAAATGGATTTCATTGAGATGCCTGCATGTGCTGGTTTAAAATATGTGTTGGTGATTGTGTGCATTTTCAGTCATTGGATTGAGGCTTACCCGACAAGGAGAAATGACAGTCCGACTGTGGTTAAGTTGCTTTTGCGAGAGCTAATTCCATGTTTTGGTTTTCCAGTCTCAATTGAATCAGATAGGGGTACACATTTCAATAATGAGGTGATAAAATTGCTTTTTCAGCATTAAATATTCAGCAAAGATTGCATTGTAGTTACCGCTCAGGAACTTCAGGTTTAGTAGAACAAATGAATGGGACGCTGAAATCACGATTGGCAAAAGTGTGTCATCAACAAATCTGAAATGGCCAGATGCTCTGCCTCTAGTACTAATGTCAATGAGAGGTACACCTGTCAAAAAGACTGGGTTGTCTCCACATGATACTGGTGGGGAGAGCAATGAGATTACCAGCAATACCTGCAAACGCACTTTTGAATATTATAGATGATATGGTGCTAGATTACTGCAAAAGCCTGGCTGATATGGTTCGGTCTATTTCTCATTAGGTGGAAGTTGCAATAGCCCAACAAATACAAGGACGTAGCCTGAGAGCAGGAGACTGAGTGCTTATACGGAAACACGTACGAAAGTATTGCCTTGAACCACGTTGGAAAGGTCCATATCAAATTGTGCTCACTACAACAACTGCAGTAAAGTGTGCTGGTTTGCCGAACTGGGTGCATGCGAGCTGTACGAGAAAAGTGCATGATCCAACAGAGAGACAAGAGGAACTTTTGAGATTGCCAACAGTTGAGAACACTGGAAACAAAGGGGAAAAGAGTGAGCAAAATATCGAGAATGACAGAGATGTACCTAGTCCTATAACAGATGAAAGAGAACAAAATGGTGAAGAGATTGAACAAGCTGTAAAAGGAGTAGAAGAATCAGTCCAAGAATAAAGAAGAGAGACTGATTCCGATTCGAGGAGGGTGTCCTCGAATGAAAACGGAAAAGAGGAATCCACAGAAGAAAGATCTGCTCAGAGGAGGGTGACCTCAGTAGCAGGTGGTTTGTTGAGCCAAACTGAAGATGAGACAGACCCCATTGGGAAAGGAATTGAGAATAGTCCCGCCCCAGTGGATTATACTCTTCCAGAACCAATTGCGGGAACATCTGGAGAGAAGGCAAGTGAAGACTCGATAATGAGAAGACTATTGACAAATGGAACATTGAAAGGAGACAATTGGCCTGGGAAGAGTGTGGAAAAGGGAAAGATTGATGTGATACTATCAATACCAGAGGAAAGAGAATTGCCTGGTGAGGAACAAACTAGTGGAGAAGATAGTGAAAGTGGAAGACGACCAAAAAGGAAAAGAGTTGCAAGCAGGAGATTTGCTGGACCTGAATGGGCATGCTTAAATTCAAGTGACTGGCAAGAAGAATTTTTGAGTTATTGTTTTGATAAAGATTTAGAAAATTCAGATTGCGGGAAGATTCACAAGAGAGATTATGGGTTAAAGAAAAATGAAAAATTGAGTATTAAACTTACACTGCAAAGACAGAAATTGAAAATTACTGGAAAAGACAAATGAAAAACTGAACTTAGATGAGCTGCTATACTGAACTCGACAAAGGAACTGTCCAAGAGTGAATGATGAATACATTAAAAAAAAAATTAGGCGGGGTTTTTTCATTTCATCTTATTTTTCAATTTTTTCACTTTTTTTATTTTTTTTATTTTTTCTCCTAACATAGAGAGAATGAGTAAATCACACGACCAAAACTGTAGGATTAGTTGTTGTTGCAAAGTGCTTAGTATTGGTTTAGTGGTAGTGAGTGTGTTGATATGTTTATTGTTATTTGTGGGAGTGTCTGTTTCTGAGATTGACGAAGTAAACAGACTGTGAAAATGGATTCCTTAGACTTGGCTGCTAAGTCATTAACAAAAGATAGATTGAGAATAGATGTAAACTATTTGCGTGAGGAAAAAGAGCTTTCTTCTAATGTTTTCTATCGCTTATAGAATGAGTATTTTCAAGTGATGGATGTAACTGATTGTTTTGTATGTACACAGATTCCAGCTTCGGTAGAAGGAGGAACTACGTATCATTGTTTATCTGTGACTTATGCTATAAGCTGCAATCTTTTGCTAACACATTTCTATAATCAAGAATATATTCAACAGTTTTATTCAAACTATAATATGGTATTATCTTTTGTACCTGCCAGAGGATATTTGAATAAAATAGCCAAAGAAAAGAACATATTAATACTTTCACTTTTAAGACTGCCTTCGCTCACTGTAATAATTTAACTTGTTTACGAACGTCTGTGGAAAATACATTTTGAGATAGAATAGAAGATAGAAGGAGAGAAATAAAGGCAACAATAGATAAGGGAATTATAAGTAGAAAGCCTGGAATAGATTATGCTTATACTGACATCACTAAACAGGGTAAACTAACAATAGATGCTGAGCATGGAGGAAATCTTTGTAGACTAAGAACTTGTAGTAAGAATGATAGAATGCTTGTTGGAAAGAGTGAATGTAGACATGTTTTTATGTTCAAGAGCAAGTGGGATCCCCCGATACGTGGGATTTACTATATTTGTGGAAGGAATACATATTACCTATTCCTATAGGGTGGTATGGGATATGTTATCTGGGGGTAGTCTTTCCAAAGATCTATCAATTGGAAGACTTGAGGAAGATTCCTGATTTAATGAAATTACAAACAAGACACCAGCGAGAATCAATTTATGGCATTGTGGAAGACATATTTGGGGCTATAATTTCTTCAGTGGAAGTGGTCCTAACCTCGATGAAGATTCAGAAGTTGTCCACAATAGTGGATAACATGTTGACAAGATATTCTAGAGCTATCATTCTTCTGGACACAGAGTTGGCTGGTACAAGAGCTATGGCACTACAGAATTGCCTTGCATTAGATATCCTTTTGCCGAAAGAGGGCGGACTTTGTAAATTAATTGGTTCTAATCATTGCTATTCTTTTATCCCTGATAATTTGGGAAAGGTTAAAGAATTAATCACTAATGTGACTAACACTAATAATAAAGATTTGAAAGAATTAAATGAAACTACAATTTGGGAAAAGGCTGGAAAAGGAATTGAAGCTGTGGGAAATTAGTTTAGCAATGTGGGAAGAAGTGTTATTTTGAAAAAAATTGAAAATTGCGAAATGGGTGTCAATAATTGTGTTTTGTGTAAATGGAATTTGGAGAACCTTTAGAATAATTAAATGTATTAAGAAGAGAAAATTAGAAAGGAATAAATGAAATTTTGAAATAGAAATCAATACAATTTACAAAGAAAATAAGAAGAGAAAAAGATAATTCAGAAATTTAAAACAAAGTTTTAAATCTGATGATAATAAATACATGTATTAGAGAGTGATCTGATGACATGAACAGTCATCAGAGGAGGGATTGTGAGAGTGTGAATTTTCTAATATGTTTATTAATGGTTTTCGTATTAAAAATGTGTAATGAACTAAATTGTAAAACGGGAAACTTTTAGAATGTCTGTTTTTCTGTTCTTGGCTGAGCAAAATTATATTCAGATGCTGCAGTTATTTTCCATGATTCAAAGCTTCCACATTAAGGTGGTCATTACAACATTGGCAGTAAAAGCCGCTTACTGCCGTGCAGAAGACCGCCAACACACCGCCGCGGAAATCCGCCACAGCTATTATGACCCACATCCCGAAATCTGACAAAATTCAGACACCCACACAAGTCCGCCACACCAAAGGTCAGTGATAAACTGGCGAAAACAAAACCTCCACCGTCACGGCAACAGAAATACGCCCATGCTATCACGACCCACGAATCCACGCGGCGGTCTTTCAACCGCGGTATTCCATTGGCGGTACACACCGCCACGCTCAAAATACACACACATCTCCAAAATACCACCACATTGGACAATTCGAAAGACACACACCTGGGACACATACACACACCACTCCCACACACTCACTACTATATAAAACACACACCCACATCACCCATAAACCCCTACGACAACAATTGAGAACGAAGCACAGAGCGAGACACCACCATCCACAAACTAGCAGCCACAGACACTCAACACCATCACCCACACTACTTCCACGCACAAAACACCACACACCACTACATATCACCACACTTATCACCACATACACCACCCCACACATCACCTACACCACCCCATGGCACGGCAAAGACATCCCAGGTTCTCGGAGGAGGAGCTCAGGGTCATGGTGGAGGAAATCGTACGGGTAGAGCCACAGCTATTTGGCTCACAGGTGCAGCACACCTCCATTGCTAGGAAGATGGAGCTATGGAGAAGAATAGTCGACAGGGTGAACGCAGTGGGACAGCACCCAAGAAATCGGGACGACATCAGGAAGAGGTGGAACGACCTACGGGGGAAGGTGCGTTCCGTGGTCTCCAGACACAACATCACGGTACAGCGGACTGGCGGCGGACCCCCATCTCCTCCCCCACAACTAACAACATGGGAGGAGCAGGTCTTGACAATAATGCATCCTGAGGGCCTCGCAGGAGTCGGTGGAGGAATGGACTCTGGTAAGTCAAATCTTAACTATCATATCCCCCACTCTACCTGCATGCTATCACAGACACCCACCCTCACCCCCACCCCTATCACTCCAACTCCTCACAAATGTACCAATATCACAAACCACCCATCCCAACACCAAGCCCTGCATGCAAAAACAAAGCATGGACACCCATCACTAAAGCATGCCCACTGCACATACCCATAACACCCCCCTCAACCATCATCACACAAGCCCACACACAGGAATGCCAGCACTGGGGTACACAGTCACCCACCCATTGCACACCATGAAACACACAGATGCAATAATCATGCCTTTCCACCCCTGCAGGACCACTACCCAACGTCACCAGACAGGAGGGTCCAGACATCCCCACCCCACCCACAGAAGAGGCCCACAGTGATGACAGCAGGTTCTGTCGAACTGGACCTAGATGACCAGCCCGGACCATTGTGGGCCTCGGGACAGTCGGTTCCCCTCACACAGGCACAGCCCACCACAGACCTTCCCCCCTGTGGAAACACCAGCACAGCACCCACCCAGCGGGCCCATACCTCCGTCCCCAGGACACGTCAATCAGCAGTGTGTCCACCACTACAGGGAACCTAGGACAACCCACCACCCCAACATTAACAGGGACCTGGGGGCAGTGGTAGTGGGCACACGGTCCAGGGGACGGAGGCACAGGAACACAAGGGAACTGGGAGGGCTGCCGTGCGACAGGGGGCAGACAGGCCTAGGGAACCCACTCTCCACGAGGCCCTCTCCTCCATCATGGGAGCATACCACCACTCCCAGGAGACGATGGCAACGGTCCTGGCCAAGTTTCAGGAGACCCAGCGCCTGCAGGAGGAACAGTATATGGGCTTCAGGGAGGAACTCAGAACCATCAGCACCGCCCTGGGCACCATCATAGGGGTGCTGAAGGAGATACTCAACACCAGGAGGGACACTGTGGCACTCCAAGGGACCCCTGAAACTAGCCAGGATGATGAACTGCCCACCACCTCCCCCGGCGCTAGTGGACAGGAGGCACCGCCACAGGACCACCACACAAGCACCCCACCGCCTGCAGATGGAGAACCACCCCGCAAGCGGTCCCTGAGAACCAGGAACAAGACAGAGCACGATGGCAAGACCCCCGCCAAGAAATAAGACCACCCTGATTGTCATCCTACTGTCCCACTTTGTAACCCTGTCCATCTTGGAACTGCCCCAGCTCCCCTTCCTATGCCTATATGGGCAATGCACTTGTGAGACTCATAGACTGGACTCTGCCATGGACAGTCCTCCACCATCACCCCTCACCATTTTACAACCCCCCTCCAATATTTAGCACTTAAATAAACACCCTTTAAGCACAAAACAACCTGGAGTCAGTCTGTGATTTAGAAAATGTATTATAGCAATGACAGTGACAAAATGCGTTCTCAAATGCAATGTCAACATACTTATGTCACACATCTCAAGTCCATGAGTAATCTAAGCAGATGACACACGTTGGAAACCACACCTGTGAAACCGTAATGGAAATGTACAACTCAGTTACCATATATTGGTTGAAATCGACAGACAGGATAGAGGTAGAAGTGTGAAAGTACTTGTAGTAGGCAGGAATGTATTCTCACCTGTGTGTCACTGGAAATATTGCTGGATAACTGAGTCCCTGTTGTCAATGTCTTCTTCCTCTGCTTCCTCCTCATCACTGTCCACAGGCTCCACAGCTACCACAACACCGTCATCTGGACCATCCTCCTGCAGAAAAGGCACCTGGCGTCGCAAAGCCAAATTGTGAAGCATACAGCAGGCCACGATGATCTGGCACACCTTCCTTGGTGAGTAGAATAGGGAACCCCCTGTCATATGGAGGCACCTGAACCTGGCCTTCAGGAGGCCGAAGGTGCGTTCTATCACCCTCCTAGTCCGCCCATGGGCCTCATTGTAGCGTTCCTCTGCCCTGGTCCTGGGATTCCTCACTGGGGTCAGAAGCCATGACAGGTTGGGGTAACCAGAGTCCCCTAATAGCCAAACCCAGTGCCTCTAGAGTTGACCCATCACTTAAGGGATGCTGCTATTCCGCAGGATGTAGGCGTCATGCACTGAGCCAGGGAACATAGCATTTACCTGGGAGATGTACTGGTCTGCCAAACATATCATCTGTACATTCATGGAATGATAACTCTTCCGGTTCATGTACACCTGTTCACGCCTGTGGGGGGGGACCAGAGCTACATGGGTCCCATCAATGGCACCTATAATGTTAGGGATATGTCCAAGGGCATAGAAGTCACCTTTCACTGTAGGCAAATCCTCCACCTGAGGGAAAACGATGTAGCTCTGCATGTGTTTCAGAAGGGCAGACAACACTCTGGACAACACGTTGGAAAACATAGGCTGGGACATCCCTGATGCCATGGCCACTGTTGTTTGAAATGACCCACTTGCAAGGAAATGGAGCACTGATAGCACCTGCACTTGAGGGGGGATTCCTGTGGGATGGCGGATTGCTGACATCAGGTCAGGCTCCAACTGGGTACACAGTTCCAGAATTGTGGCACGGTCAAACCTGTAGGTGATGATTAAATGTCGCTCCTCCATTGTCAACAGGTCCACCAGCGGTCGGTACACCAGAGGATTCCGCCATCTCCTCACATGTCCCAGCGGACGGTGCCTAGGAAGGACAACAGCGACCACAGAGTCAAACAACTCAGAGGTATGTACCCACAGTCTACACAGAACACGAAACATAATCCAAAAAGTTGCCTGTATGTGTGTTGAGTCTAGGCCTAGGTATGTGTGACGCAGTTGAAAATGAAGCCATGTGGGCCCCTGAAATGGCGGCTGCCTGACCTCTAAAGTGGGACAATGGGATGTGAGGTAACTGCGCTGGCGTTGTACACCGTCGCGGTAGGCGGTCGAAGACCCCGGCGCAATGCTGCATTGGTTAACATTGGACCCTATGGGTCCCATGAGCCAATGACGAAGTGCGCCGGCGGTGATGGTACACACTGCCGCGGACGTCACCCCAGCGGACGTGACCGCCATTTTCTATCTGTTTAATCACTCGATACCTGATCTTCGACAGGAGAGGACCTACACTGCAAGTGCTGCTGTGACCTCGGTCTGGAAGAGACAATGGCTCGTGTGTCTGGGGAAAGGGCCCCTGCCTTCACTGCACAGGAGTTGGAGAAGCTCGTGGACGGGGTCCTCCCCCAGTACACGCTACTCTACGGTCCTCCAGACCAACAGGTAAGTACACAGTAAGCACGTTGTATGGGCTATGCCTGAGTGGAGAGGGCTGGTCGTAAGAATGAAGGGGCCACGGTTCTGCATGCATGATGGACTGTGAATGCATGTGCCACATGGCAAGGGTAGGGATGTGGGCCACTCACTTCGAAGGTGCAGTTACTAATGACTTCTCTTCTTCCCCTGTACATTTCGTTTAGGTCAGCGCCCACCAGAAGAAGGATATTTGGCGTGCCATCGCCAAGGACGTCCGGACCCTGGGGGTCCACCACAGACAGAGCACCCACTGCCATAAAAGATGGGAGGACATTCGCCGCTGGAGCAAGAAGACGGCAGAGGCTCAGCTGGGGATGGCCTCCCAACGTGGGAGGGGTGCCCGTCGCACCATGACCCTCCTGATGTTCCGGATCCTGGCGGTGGCCTACCAGAAGTTGGATGGGCACTTGAGGGCATCACAGCAGACATAAGGGGGTGAGTACAACATCATTCTGCGGACTTTGCGCGCAGTAAAGGTGTCTGGGTGGGTTCCCCTAGGCCAGGGCAAGTTCCGTAGGCTAGGCCCCTCCGAAATGCAGACCATGTGGCACTCCACCCCACCTCTGTAGAGTGCCAAGTACAGGTATAAATTCCCCTGTGTCATCTATGTGTGCAGATGTCGACCATAGCCATGTATGCCATATCCCAGAACTGCATCTGTAGAGCCCAACAGCGCGGCGTAGTGCAGGGGGCTGCTGTGTCTGTATTGCCCGCCAACGGTAGCGGTAAGCCATGCACTCAACCTGTCTTTCTTCTGTCGTCCCCCCCTTTTTGTGGTCTCCCTGTTCTTGTGTGCATCAGCATCATCAGGCGGAGGTACAGTGGCACCGGAGCACGAGGAAGCTGCATCCCACATGGCCATGGAGGGCCACACCACGGACTCGGAATACACCTGTGGGACGGAGGGCGAGGGGAGCTTCACGGCGGGGACAGGATCAGCAACCAGCGACACAGACTTGTCCTCCGATGGGAGCTCCCTTGTGGTGGTGGCAAAATCTGTGCCCCTCACTTCTACAGGTACAGCTGCCACCCCCCACCAGCACCGCCCTCCCAGCAGCCCCTCAGCCTTCGCCCCGTGCCCGCTTACCCAGGAGGGTGGGCATCACCTTCGCCCCAGGAACCTCAGCCCCTGCCCCTGTCACCTCTGCTGCCCTCAGTGAGGAGGCCATTGACCTCCTCAGGTCACTCACTGTTGGGCAGTCTACCATTTTGAATGCCATCCAGGGTGTAGAAAGGGAATTGCAACACACTAATGCATTCCTGGAGGGCATTCATTCTGGTCAGGCTGCCCTTCATCGAACCCTGCAAACTCTGGCCTCAGCACTGATGGCAGCCATTGTCCCTGTGTCTAGCCTCCCCCCTCCAACTTCCTCCACCCAGACCCAATCCCCTGTACCGCTGCCTATCCCAAAGACACCATCAGACCGGCATGCACACACCTCACCACACAAGGGAAGCTCAGGCAAACATAAGCACCACACATCCCACAGGCACTCACGCAAGCATCACACACATACAGACACACCAACATCCACTGCCTCCACTGTGTCCCCCTCCTCGTCGTCTCCCTCCTTCCTCTTAGTCTCGTCTACACTCTCACCTGCATGCACTACCACTACAGCCACTGGGTCCCGCACCAGCACACCCACCACCACACTCCACTCACGCACACTCACCACCCCCACCACCATTTACACGTCCCCTGTGTCCTCTCCCAGAGTGTCTGTGACGCCCCCTCCCAAAGTACACAAACGCAGGCACACACCCACCCAACATACATCCACCTCACGACAGCCTCCAGCGCATGCACCTGCACCCAAAGTCCCAAAAGTTACACCTCCTACAACCACCTCCTCTTCCTCCACTCACAGACCCCCTCCAGCTACCCGTCCCAGTGTTCCTAAGAAACTTTTCCTGACCAAGCTTGACCTCTTTCCCACCCCCCCCTCCAATTCATAGGTCCCGTACTAGCACCTCAGCCAAAAAATCTCCGGGACCAGTGGTGTCTGTTGTTAGAGGTATGAGGAGTGCACCGGGCACCAGGGCAGCCAGTGTGACACGGAGCCACAGCACAGCCAGTCCCCCCCCCCTGTGAAGCACCAGAAGTTGGACAGTGCCCGGCGGGAGTGGGGGAAGACTCCAGCCAGCAAAGCCGCTCACAAGGGTCCCGGGAGGAGTGTCCACTCAGCTGTGACTCCTCCCAAGGTGGGGAAGGGGCAGAAGAAATCGCCAAAGTCTCGGAAAAGACTGCCATCATCCCCGCTGCCCAGGAGGACACCGCCAGCCCAATCGTCACTGGCCAGGAGGCCACAGCCAGAGTCAGTGCCCAGGAGGGCAGCCCAATCGTCAGTGGCCAGGAGGGCAGCCCAATCGTCAGTGGCCAGGAGGCCACCGCCAGCCACAACCCAGCTGCCCAGGACGGCCCCAGCAGCCACAGCCCAGCTGCCCAATGAAGGACCGCCAGCCCCAGCCCAGCTGGGCAATGAAGGACCACCATGGCACGCACCGCTGAACAGGGCAAGCACCGCTGAACAGGACAAAGACCGCCATGGCAAGCACCGCTGAACAGGTCAGAAACTTCAAACTCAAGCACCGCTGAACAGGGCAAGCACCGCTGAACAGGGCAAAAACCGCCAAGTCAAGCACCGTTGAACAGGGCAAGCACCGCTGAACAGGGCAAAGACCGCCATCGCAAGCACCGCTGAACAGGTCAGAAACTTCAAACTCAAGCACCGCTGAACAGGGCAAGCACCGCTGAACAGGGCAAAGACCGCTGAACAGGGCAAGGACCGCCAAGTCAAGCACCGCTAGCCCATGAGTGGCAGGGGCAGTGACGCAACTGGGACCGTCACGGGAAGAGTGATGCACTCTGGGCACCAGTCCCCCCCCTCCAGAACCAGTGGAGACATGCATCCACTCAGTCTGTCCTGCACAGGATGAAGCACTCTGGGCACCAGTCCCCCTCCAGAACCAGTGGAGAGATCCATCCACTCCCTCTGTCCTGCACAGGATGAAGCACTCTGGGCACCAGTCCCCCTCCAGAACCAGTGGAGAGATCCATCCACTCAGTCTGTCCTGCATAGGATGAAGCACTCTGGGCACCAGTCCCCCTCCAGAACCAGTGGAGACATGCATCCACTCAGTCTGTCCTGCACAGGATGAAGCACTCTGGGCACCAGTCCCCCTCCAGAACCAGTGGAGAGATCCATCCACTCCCTCTGTCCTGCACAAGATGAAGCTCTCTGGGCACCAGTCCCCCTCCAGAACCAGTGGAGACATGCATCCACTCAGTCTGTCCTGCACAGTATGAAGCACTCTGGGCACCAGTCCCCCTCCAGAACCAGTGGAGACTGTTCTCCACTTGAGAGACTGTGGCTTTGCACTCCCCAGGATGGAACAGTGGGCAAACCACCCACTGTAGAGACTTGGGAGACTGTGGCTTTGCACTCCCCAGGATTGAACAGTGGGCAAACCACCCACTGTAGAGACTTGAGAGACTGTGGCTTTGCACTCCCCAGGATTGAACAGTGGGCAACCCACCCACTGTAGGGACTTGAGAGACTGTGGCTTTGCACTCCCCAGGATTGAACAGTGGGCAAACCACCCACTGTAGAGACTTGAGAGACTGCGGCTTTGCACTCCCCAGGATTGAACAGTGGTCAAACCACCCATTGTAGAGACTTGAGAGACTGTGGCTTTGCACTCCCCAGGATACATCAATGGGCATGGAGCCCCCTCGTGGATCTGGCGTGCTGCACTCATCCGGCTGAGGTGCCCCCCCTTCCCTTCCCCGTGAGGTGCCTGTTGTATTTGTATCTGATGCCCCAGCAGTGTTCTCTCCGTTTCTGGTCAGGTATCTTGTGTGGGCCTCGCCCATGCATTTTGGGCCCAGTGGTCCACGGACAATGACTTGTGCATTACCTACACTACTATTCGTGGTGTATATTTTGTTTAATGTGTATATATATATATATATATATATATATATATATATATATATATATATATATGTATATATTGGTTACTGTATTTTGATATATTACAATGGTTGCACTCATTTCCTTTGGTCTTTGCATTCTTCCGGGGGGGTTGGGGGTTGTTACAGTAATGTTTGGATATGCATTGGTGTGTGTGTTGTAGTGGGTGGGGGTGGGGGTGTTGCGTGTGTGTGTCCCTTTCTTTTGCCTCCCCCTCCCCTATGTCGTAGGTGCAGTACTCACCGTTGTCTTCGCCGCCGGCGTTGATGATCGTCGTACAGGAGCAGGAAGACTAGTGCAGGAAGTATATGGAGTTCCGGCTCCATGGTGTCCTCCTTCCTCGTGGAGTGGGTAGAGGTGAGCGTTTTTCCTTTGAAATGGCTGTTTCCGCCGTGTTTTTATCCGCAGTGAATCCGCCCTGGAAAAGGTGGCGGATTGGTAGGTTGCGATACTGTGGGCGGTACATTGTCTTCCGCCTGTCTGTTGGCGGGGACCGCCGCGCTGTTTGTTTGTACCGCCGTGGCGGTCGGAGTGTTAAAGTGTCTGTCTTTGTTGGCGGTTTCCGCCACGGTCATAATTCCCATTTTTTTACTGCCGGCCTGTTTGCGGTCTTACCGCTGCTTTAACACCGTCCGCAAGGGTTGTAATGACCCCCTAAGTGTTTTCGACTTTGTGTAGACGTATCCACAGCTACCCCTAGTGGGTTGCTGTGAAATGTCTTACAAGGTCATATATTAACCATGCATTGCATAAGTTGAAATGTCCTATTGAGAATAGTACTAATATCTGGTCTTCCCTCGAGGATGGAAGTAAAAGTATTTGAGAAAGTTTCTTCCTGAGAACAAGAAATGCGAGAGGCAGATGAGACAATGGAGTTACAGATGAGACAGAAGGTGTTTGTATTCACTGAATGAAAATGTTATAGTTAGCGTAGGTTTGTCAATTTTTGGTCATCAATTTAGTTGTCGATTAGCTGAAATGAAACCACCCCATAGACCGATCAATGAGGAGTTGATTAGATTTTAGTATAACAACCTGTGTAGAGTGGGTGTAGAGAGTAGGAGATTGTAGGAGAGTCATTGTTCTTTGAGACCAGACGAGGTTCAAGATTAGCTGTTGTTAGGCCCAAACTTCTGATGAGATAGCTAGTGGTGTCCTCAAGTGGAAGCTGATCATTTGCTGTTACTACTTTTGTGGTAATGTATGTTATTAAATGTGAATTGTGTCTCTCTTGCTCTTCAGGTACCAGCTGCAACTAATGATTATATTGCTGCACATTAATAGTTTTTAATATATATCATAATCCAGTTAGGAGTTTTTCTAAATTTGTGTTACCTAATTCTTTTCACATGAAGCCCAACATGTAATGCTAATTTGTGGGTAGTTAGGGAATTAATCATTTTTTGATATGCTCGTGATCTGATTTGAAATCATTTGATGGTGAACTAATACATACCCTATCATTATTACCAGTCTTTGTATTTCTGATAGGTGTGATTCTTTTGGAGATGATTTGTTTAATTGTACTAATCAAATTGAGATATATACGTCATTTTAATCAGCCGCTGTTGATCTTATATGCTTATTATCTGTGTTTAAGAGTTATTTTCGTGACTTTAGCATTGTAAATATATGGAAATAAATCTATGACTTGTTATTACTAAACTGATGTGGTTACTGTCTGAAGCCTTATAATATTGGATGTTGTTGATTTGTTGGTCCTCACATGTCCCATTGGTGACATCCCCTCAAACCTATGTCACTTCGATTCATCGACCTCTAGCGCAAGATCCATTATACAGTATTGATATTAGTTAGGATCTCATGGCGCGCTCTCAAATGCAAAAGATCTTGATAATTATGTATTACGTCAATACATGCTGGCGCCATCACCAGATGAATTACTCATGTGACTGCTTTTAGTTTGTACCCAGAATGGGTCTGACTCCAAAGCTTAATGATTGTTGTCCACTCATATGAACAATCCTTTAGTGCAACCGTCACTACCTGTTGCACTTTGACTCTAAATCCCTGAAAGTATTCCACTTATGTAGGGCTAATATGTAATATCCATTATAGGTCGCAGTAGGTGGGCACCACACCAGTGCTCAATCATTTTTCATAATAAGAGAATACAGGAGTAACAATTACTTTTCAAGATTTTGTTTGAGCTTTTCAGAAATTATCCTATTTTGATACACAAGGATGATGTGTGGTGATATCAGACTGCCCTCCCAGTGCTACCGTAAGAGTTTCACAGAAAACTCTACTGAGATCATTGATACAATCTAGTGTTCATATTTGCTGGAAACACCTACTTCAGTGTCTTGTCTTAGAAAAAGCATCTCTACCAGAACAGTGACATGGTTAGATCCAAGATCATCGTGGAACTCTCTGTGGGACCAAGTTGTTCACTGCCTTCTAGTTCAGTGTTTTTGTGATGTAGATTATGGTTTAAATGACAAATTCTATCATGTTGGGCAGTGTCAAATGTGGTAGAAGTGAAACTAGGGGAATCTAAAACATATCCAGGTGAATGTGTCATATTTAATTGGAAGGACCACCTCAGCTGTGAGGATACAGACACGTGAAATGAAAGCTTCTAGAACCAATGCCTTGATAAAAAAGGAACTACTGCAACCCACTTCCCAGCAGTCACTCTTTTGTACCAGAATTAGGGATGGGCTGCTCTAAATGGGGGACTCTGACTGAGATAGGAAGTGGCAAGGAGTTCCAGGGACACACCCATTTGCACGCCTTGAAGTCCTGGCTGAACCACTCTGCCAGCGAAGTTCTGTGTTGCTGTGTTAAAAGGTGTGGTGTTCCGTGGAAAAAGTATGACTTCTACTACTGCTACCATGGCAGATTTCCATCTAAGCACTTATCCATCCACCTGAACAGGATGAAGAACACTTTCGAAATGTAGACCTTTAGCCTTCACCACCCTCTATCCATTGCCTTTAAAGGAATGCTAAGCCCTCAAAACCTGGAGTGTGCAATGCAAAAGGTATTCTCATTTACTTCATGCATGAATACTTTTCAAGGCTGCATAAACATCCCTGCTTGCTAATAATGTCATGCAATGAATACATGAATATTGTTTGTCTGATCGGGGGTGCGATAAATACATAAATGTATTCTCTATGGCGACTTCAGGACAATAACACAAAAAATGACAGAATAAGTATTTCTAAAAGAAACAAGGACGAGTGAATAAGTAATGTTTTCCAACTGACAGTTTCTCAGCCTAGTGGGATGAACTTTTATACAATGCGATTTTCACAATCTTTAAAACCTTTAAACAGTGTAGGGTCAGATCGGTTCAAGGTGTATACAAGACAGCGAGTTACAGACATTAACATGCCCAAGCCTACCTCACCTTTGACGCCTCACATCGTTTATTAATAAAGAAGGAGCAACAATGAAAAAATGAAAAGTAGTACTGTTTTACATGAGCAAGCCATTTTAAAGCACCATGCCATGAGCATGAGCAGGAATCAGCACACAAAAGGAAACAGAAGTTCTCTTGCAGTCAAACGTATATGCAGTTATGCAATTATCTATTTAAGAAGGTCGATGTCATGCAAATCGCTCGACTGCTGCCCAGCGAGACCGCTCAGCCTAGGAAATAAAAATAAAAAGTAGTCCAGAAGCCAAGCTGAATATGTGGAGCCTCATGTTTTTAGAAGTTTACCCGTGCTCTCGAGGAGGGCTAAACACTGGAAAAGGCATGACGTAGGCATCCCTTTCACAAATGTGGCAAAGCAGCGATGCATCACAAAATGTAATGCCACAGAATGACAGATCATTACACCAAGTTAGCATTGTATTTTCAAAATGACACAAGATGACATAAGGATCCTGGCATTGTAAAAATATGATGCTAGCCTATGCGCTGCCTCATAAAGAAATCTGATGTTACTGCTACAAAAGGGCTGATTAGCATCGTGTAAAGCAATGCAAGCCATCAGATCCTCACTTATTTAGCACATAAGGGGCAAAAAAAGGGAATTAAAACGCCAAATTTGGCAAAAAAAAGAAAACTCATCTGAAGCAGCCATGAAGGATAAAGCAGACTGCAGAGTCTTGGACAACAACCCCAGCAACCACAGTACCAGCCAGGATGTTCACACAGACTCCCAGGGGAAGGGAAAGAGGGAGAGGAAGTGCAAGTCTAGTGAGGAGTAGAACAACATACTGATCACTGATTTGACGGGGCACCAACACCAGCTCTTCGTCAGCTCAAAAAGGCCATTAGGGAGGAAAGAGGCCATATAGCAGTTCTTTGTCAACAAGGGCAACAGTGTTGCAGGTGTAAAATGGACAGCAACCAACTGCAAGAAGCACTGGCATGATTGCAAGGGCAGGACAACACAGAAACTGGCAAAGAACCTCAATACAGCATTGCAGACCAGAGGTGGAAGTCCAGTGCTCAGGAGCAGCTCGATGAGTTGGAGCACATGGCTGCAGCTGTCATCCCAGAGGAGTTGGTTTGCAGGAGTCCTGAGACAGGACCGTGCTGCTTATGATGAACAACAAGGGCCACCTGGTAAGTTGCAACGAGAGCTGTATGGCAACTAATCGATGTTGTACGGTGCAGTCCGCTCCACCACACTGTTTGCAGGCCAAAGGGTGGTATGCTGGCTCATCTATGGTTAAAAACCAAATAAGTGTAATTTGCGCTGATCAGTAATAATTTGCACAGCTCAGTTCAGCTCTGTCACATTCCTCCTTTCATTGTGTGAAGTGCAGCATCATTCCATATTTACCTTTCTTTGTATGCTGGCACATGCAGTGAAATACAAAGCAAATAACACAGGGGCAGACTTACAAAATAATGACACAGCCCGGCACCACAAGCCATCTGGCATTGCCGAGTTTCGCCATTTGAAAAGTGCAGGGATGTGTTGTATTTACATCAATACAATGTATCCCTGCACTTTCCTCAGTGCTGGTGCACAATTGGCAGCCTACTGCCAACGCAGGCACCCTTGCACCCATGGTGCAATTGTGCCTGGGTTGTAGGGATGATTGTCTATGTGCAGGATGGGACACCTCCCTGCACATAAACAATCATCAAGGGTGGTTTCCTCCTTCAATGTGTGCTGCAGAATGCAGCACATGTAGGAGGAGGAAAGAAATGATGAGAAAGACATTTATTTCTCCTTGTTGGGCCACTTGTACCCCACCCCTTGGGTGTTGTATGAAAGTGAGGCATTCTTACATTAACAAAACCTTGTAGATCTGGAAATGCAGCAGATTACATAGGTGTTGTCTGTGAACACCCACAGCAACACCCATAAAACACCCATTTCACATGGAGTAATGCATGAAAGGGGCACATAGTTACAAGGCCATGAAAAGCCACACAAGCTGGATTTACATGGCTGGGTAAATATGACTCTGCACACTGTGCTAGTGGAGCGTCAAAAAAAGTGAGGCTCTTGTGGGGCTTGGGGAATGTAAATATGCCACATGAACTGGAATTATGCATCATGCATGCCCACTGCTACCCTTTACAAACTGACTGTGACAATGCATGTCACCTTGTACCATGAAGCTACTCCAAAAGCTCTATACATCTTCTGTACACTGATCTACACAGTAAATATTTGGAATGGAATGGGTGTGTCAGAGGAGAAATCAATCATCTGACAGTGGGGTCAGCTGTTAGCCACGGTAAGTATCTACACATAGGGACATGGCAAGAGACACATCTATAGTACCCTGCCTGAAACCATATTGCATCTAGCTGACCCGACATGCTGGGTGACAGCACACAGGTGTCAGCTGCCACGGAAGGGACCACCTTAACTCCTAAAATCTTCTAAATTGGACTGGGTGTGTGGGGGGAAATACAAGAGATGCAAACCAGAGGACCGTGTGTGTCCAAACTAATGATGTGTGGGCCTGGTGTGCCCCTGCTAGTGCGGGGCATTGTAGGTGGTGGTTGTGCCCATACAATGGCCACTCAGTCTAAATGGGGTGACTGTGCATATCACGGAGGTGAGAATGGACAGGTGGTCTGCAAGGCAGCATAACCAATACACATACACTGCTGTGTCTGACTGTGCCACACTTGTGTCACAGCAGGGTGAGGATGGCAGAGAACAGTGCATTGGGGTACTACATACTATATGTCATGAGGACCTGGGGAAAGATGTAGCACATGTCAGGAGGGAGTCTGATGCAACATTGTCTCATGATGCCACATATATGTGTTGAAGGATGTCAAACAAGGACCACAAAGGGATAGTAAGAATTACTAAGCCACCACAAATGACTGGACTCATGGAAGGTTCCAGGCCAAAGTTGGTGTGCCTAGTAAGGTGGAAAACATAAGTAGGTACTTGGCACTTTTTTGCCAGCATTATTTCTATGTGGGGTGATACCTAACCCATAGCCCTCAATAACAAACTCACATGTAACTCCATTGGGAATGGTCACTTCTAATCTCTGTGTCATAGACACATCAGAGTAAATGTATGATCTGGGTACAATCGCTGTGTGGCACCAATTTATGTCCCAGGACCCAAAAATGGGTACATAGAGGATGCATGTACACATACAATGGCAGGCATCTGAGTAAAATTACGTGTGACACTCTGCAGATAACCATAACCAACTATGATCATGACACAATGGGGCAAATATCAGTGCTCATAATCTACCCAGTAGGAAAGGGCCCATCCCCTCAGAGTAGGCACGGAGTGTATGTAAGAACAATGCAGAGGTGCTGCCATCTGTTTTGGAACTACAGTGAAATTTGCCATCAACACCCATGTGTTACAGGTGTTTGATGCATCACTGTTTAACTAAAAGCACCAAATCTGAAACCGTGACTGTCAACCTGATTACTCATGTTAACATCTAACAGAGATCACCATTACCTTTTCACTATCCAATTGAAGAGGATGAGCTCATACCTCCTGGCCAGCAGACTGTCCCGGATTTCAATGATGATGTGGATGACAAGCTGCAAACCCTGAACTCAGACACCCTCCAGGAAATCCTGGGCTCCATAGAGACAGCATCTCCAGGTGTGAGATGGCTCAACAGCATTGTGGGGTCTCCAGATGATCCACCTTCCATCCAACATACACCATCTGCCAGCCCAGCCAGATCCCTGAACTCCCAGGACCCACAATTAAACTGTGGGAGGAATCCAGCTGGAGCGGGCAGATCATGTGCAGGTGAGGACAGAGACCATGGCAGGCACCCTCAAGGCAGTCCATAGGTGCCTCAGTCCATATAAGGACAACTCTGCCACCATAAGAGGCACCTACTCTCTGTGGCCTCCAGCAGTCCTTGGCTGGCATCGCTGGTGTCATGAGGCAGAGGAATGAGCAAATGCCCTGCCAAGGTGGCACCAGAAAAGTGGGCATCCAGCTGGGGGCAATTAAAACCATCTTGGAATACATGGAGTGGTAGGAGAATTCCTTCATTACTACCATGGCTGCCTACCGGCTGCCTACCACTGCGACGTTGCTGCTGTTTTGCAGATCATCCTTGCTGTTGTGCTTCTTTATGTATTGCCACATATAAATGCTGCTGTGGACACTGGATCCACATCTTCAGCCCCTGATGTGTGTGTGTGTTTCCCTCTACTCTGGAACATACAACACCTCTCTCATGGGAGACACCACACACATCGGAGGAGGAAGATGTGGAGTTCACCTGTTTTACCCGGAAAACTGCCTAGTAACATTTAACTCTGCCACATACCCTCTTTTTCCTTTGCTCTGTGCTTATGAACATACCAGTGTAAAGCAACTGGCACTGTCCTCAATTTCATACTCCCTCTGTTGACATTACACATTTGTGGACTGCCAATGTGGTCAATCTACTTTAGTGGCAATGTGGCACCTCCTCACTGAAGCACTTCTCTACTCCACATCTCCCAATGCACCCCCTCCCCATGGACTCTGTATGAAAATCCAATGGCTCTATGCATCCTTTGGGGGTTTTGTCCTATGAAATGTTCCTGTGAGCCTCATGATATTTTGCACATGTAAATAAAAGCAGTAACTACAAGCTGTGTGTTGTGTCTGTGTCTGAGTCAGGACTAATTTGAACATATTGCATTGTGTGATGCAAATACACTGACTACTTGCCAATGGGACATGTGTGGATTGGAGCCAGGGTCAAAAGCTACACAAACAGGCTGAAACATATTTGATTAACATGATATGTATGTTGACTAGCAAGCAGTTAGCGAGGGTCACAAGCATAAAGTGCCACTGTTATCATGCAGTCACTGTTAATGCTGATATACCTCACACTTCAGGTGGCTGGTGCATGTCCTGCTCAAAGGTGGCAATGAGTCCAGGTGGTGAAGCGTGCTGATCCTGTGGTGCGGTATGCCTTGCAGTAGAGGTGCCTGCTGCCGGTCCTGCAAACCCACCCTGGTCTACTCCTCCAGCTGTGACTTAGGTAGGTCTCTCAACAGTTGGTGCTTCCTGTGGGAATGCACCCCATTTTCCTGATGTCTTCTCCAGTTTTGATTTTTTGGCCATGGCACAATCGGTTTTTCAGACTTGGCGGATGTGGCGAAACCTCTCCTCTCAGATCAAATGCTGCCTCTTCTGTTCCTGGGTCATGTTGTCTGTTTAATCGGAACAAAAGTCTGTCAGACAAAGGGTAACTAGGAACAGGTTAAATACTCATGGTACATTAATTCTATCTTTTAACATCACAAGTTGCACTTTCAATAACCCCAAATTATCTTGTAGGTCAAAGTGTTCGGACATCATATTTATAAACTTCTAATTTACTATGGTCAAAGTACCAAGGCGAAGCAAATGTCGCTTAATACAAATGCAATATCTTCGCACACCCAGGTATGACCATGTCAGTATTGAGTTAGCCTAGGAACAATGCAGTTTTGTAACCATGGTACGGTACACATTTCATGTTTTACTGATCACCAGTGTCCCATCTGCATCCTGCAATGGCCTTCATTCCACTGGCATTATCCAAAGTAAGATGAGCAAGGTTTGCAAAGTCCATGTATTGTGTCACAACATTAGGTGCCAGATCTGGACACATTGCTATATAGAATTAACATGTGCAGGCATTAGATGTATGAATGGTGGGTGGATAGCTCACTCACATCAAACAGAGCTGTATGAAACATCTCCTAGAGGGACTCCTGTAAGTCCATGTTGGACCATGCTATGACTATTTACATACTCCCAATGTAATAGCATGTGTCCCACTACACAGCCTGGTGCCTGTTCCTATGGGTCAGAGATTGATGTCACCTTGCTATATACCAGCACTCAGCACAACCGTTTGTTGGGTGTATGCATGTGTACCCTACATCTCACCTACACAGGTATCTTGTGATGTCAATAGCTATTGCTGTCCACAGTGTGATCCTGTTTGAGATACATTTTGGAGGCTACCATAGCAAACACAATCTGAGGATGGGCTGGGCAATATCATGATGGATGACTATGCTGTTCCAACATTCCTTCAGTCTAACACACCTTGACATATCTGGGAAAATGACAAGGGATAGGGATGTTGATCTATCCACCAGAGTATGGGGCATCACACTACTTGAGTGAGCACTTCAAATGTATTACTAAGTGTGGAATGTTGACATCTGTCCTTGCTACACTTAGAGGCTTATTCAAAAGCACCTCATTCCTGGCAGAACCTTACTTTTTGTAAAGGTCATGTGTTGCTCACACCAGGGCCATATTTAAAAGACTACTTAATGCCACCCTGCATGGCTTGTCATGACCCTTTAAATATGGCCCATATTCCCTCATTATGACATAGGCAGTAAATGCCACCTACCGTCACAGCGACGGCCGGCTAAAGACCGTCGCTGTGGCTACCTACCGTCCGCCATATTATGACCGTAGCCAGAACTCCGCCAGAAGGCTGGTGAAATTCCGGCTGCGGTCATGGCGGCAGACACCGGTAAGGTGACACCAGTAGACCGCCGCAGACCGTATCATGATGCATGATACGGTCTGGCGGTTTTTCTGCTGGTGGAAACTGCTGCTGGCAGCAGCGCTGCGTCCCGCCTCCTGCCAGAGGACCCACTCCAAGCAGGTAAGTTGGGTTCTCCAACAGGGGAGGTAGTAGGGGTGTTGTGTGTGTGGGGGGTATGTGTGCTTGTGTCTGTGTGTGTGCATGCGGGTGTGGGGCGTGTGTAATGCATGTATGCATGAATTAATGTGGGTGTACATGTATGTTGTGATGTGTGAATGCGTGTGTGCTTGTATGTATGTCAGTGTGTGTGGATGTGTGTGTGCATGGATGTATGCATGCATGGGTGAATGTGGGTATGCGTGTGTGTATGCATATGTATGTTTGTGTGTGTAGGTGTGTGTATGTTGGGGGATGGAAGGGAGAGGGAGACTGCTCTGGGTAGGAGGAGGGTGGGAGGGTGGTCGGAGGCAGGAGAGACCCCTATCAGTGCCAAGGAAGGAATTCCCTGGCACTGATAGTGGCTACCGCGATAGTTTTCATGGTGGTAAAAAAGCCACAGAAACCATGGCGGTGGGTGGGGTCATATTACTGTCAGCGGCCTAGTGATGGCAGTCTCCAGCCCGGCGGTCGTTACCTCCGTGGCAGTCGGTGTGGTACATTTGCGGTTTGGCAAAATATGGCGGTATGTACTACTGCCACTATAACACCAACTACTGCGTTCGTAATGAGCCCCATAGTCTTTCTGTCATTACTGAGTGTGAATCCCCCTTCCTCTGTGGAGTAGCCATACACATCAGACAGAGATTGCAATGTGAGCAACAGCATTCATTCAGTGCATCTGAAATGTGTTTGTAAGGTATCCCATCCCCTGACATGTTCACTTATGAATCCACTACCACATATGTTCACAGACTATGGCATTGTGGCCATTGCTCTTCAGTCAGACCATTGACCATGTGGTCCCTCAGCACTTATCTTTAGCTTGACATTAGTCAGAGGCAAGTGCACATCCAACAATTTACCTTTACACTTCTAACCAAATCTTCATGTTAGATACGGGCTTTTCATTGTAAGGGAAGCGCATTGAATATGGCATTGCACAAAGTATCCAACATCACACACAATCCTTGCATTACACAATAAGCAGTCGGGATCACATTCTCAGGTAACATCTGGATCCCTGAAGTTCTTCACCACTCCATCTGTGTAAGGCTCTGGTCCGCCTATAAGACATAACATTAAACATTGCACTATGCATTCTAGAACACATACACAGTGGTCAAATGTTGCACATCACATATTAATAGCAATTGGCTATGTAACCCTTCTGGTTGTAACAACTCAAATGGCTCATGTGCCATGTCTCATTAATAAACATTGGTAAGGTAGGCTGATGTGTACCTATGATGAAACAAAACATGCATCAGCTAGGCACATTACAGAACCAGTTAAAATAGCTCACTACTACAAAATTTCACAAGGGTAGCAGACTTTCATGGCTTCTGTACCTAACTAACTCACAGACCACACTCAGCAAGGTATAGCAACAACCATGCCTCACTCTTTTCTTTACATGTACATGACAACGCTATATACATCACACATTAGCCATCCTTGTTCCTTCATTTAATGGTGATCAGTATCTGTCATTGCTGCATAGTTCGTGACATTGACCATACATGTCCTGTTCATACCCAAAACTTAAATTTTGGGAAATTTGACACCAACAGTAATGAAATATGTTCAGATGTATAACATTATTCATATCAGACCTATGGATAAAGATATACACATCCGGCCACATTTAAATGAGACATGAACAATTGGAGTGTCACAAATAAGAACAGCTCTAAAAAAAGCACATACCCAAGGGCAGCACAAGTTAGCAGATGTCCTGCTGGAACGGCAAGAAATGGAAAGGTGAACACTTCCTCAGTTTGCACACAGCACACCTGTTAACATGTGCACTGTGTTGTAAACAGAGAAAGTGTTCACTAGGTATAATATGGCCACTGGTCAGTGTGGATGCATGACAGCTGAGTGTTTGAATACCTCTGGGCATGCTTTGTCTTTTAAAAAAAGTTTTGGGGGGGCATGGCATTTGTGAACTAAAACAAATGTGAGCCAGAGCCACTATGAGCAAAAACCATCTAGAGGCAAATGAGACCCAAGGGATACTTAGCAAAATAATACTTACCAACAGATCCACCAACTTCAGTGCCAAGGAAATCCAGGAAGTCCCGTTCCCAGCTTATGTAATCCGCCCATTGATGTTGTAATTGGTGGGTTGTCTGCTCAACATCAAACAAACTCTGCATGTGAGACCTTCTCCCACCTTGACTTCCCCACCTCCATCCTGTACCCTGGATTACCCTTCCGTCATTGGCTATCATGTTGCGAAGGTAGTGGGTGATTAACCACAGGAACCCTCCAGACTTCTAGGCATTTATGGTTCTTGCCCTTCTATTCCCCACCCTGTCCCTCCTCAAACACAATCTGACTAAACAAAAACCCATAAAACCCCAAATTACACCCAACTTTTTCAACAGCAATTATACCCCAGAGACGTATACCCAACAATACACAGAACAAAACAATACAATATACAATTACAAAGGACAATACATACATTATTTACACTACAGGGACAATAGACAGCACAAGATAACCCTAAACCACCACTCCTCCACCAAAGTACATCCTCTCTCAAGCACAGACAAATGGACTGTGAGCCAAAGAGAAAATTAAACTAACTGAACATAGCATTGTTGAGCCATTGAATCACTTCATGTGTGGATGTGTCATGTTTTAAGCTGATGCACTGATTTTTTTGATGCTTGCAGTCAATGTATGGAGTTCACACAAGGCTTGACAGAGCTCCATGCGGTAAATCAGATGCGTCTTGTGAGATGCGTCATTTTCAGCTGACACAATGCGTGTAAAAAACATGCATCAGGCTCACATGGCTTTTTTTGATGCAATGGTGAAAGCATATGTTTTCTGTATGGTGTGATGTCCTACGCATGTAAACAATTAAAAGGATTGCTGCGTTGCCTGTGGATAGTTGAGGTTACCTGCTTACTGACTTTGTATTTGTGTAATGCGTGTGTTGACAATGTACATATGTGAGAGTGCATGCATTACTGGGATCATACTATGCATAGGGACCAATCCATCTGTGCAACGGAACCCCTTACAAGAGTTTCCCCATGTGCCAAATATGTATTGGCACCCTATAACATTGCTTGAGATACCCCAGGGATACCCCAAACTTGTACTGGCATGGAGTCTGTGCACCCACATCTATAACAGCTCAGCCTTCTGCCAATCTGTGCCATGTGCCAAAGTGTGTTATGTGTAGTGGTACTGTCATGCACTTATCAAAGATGTAATCACAAGATGTGTCACTCATATCAGTATACTGACATTTACAGGTGACTCTCCAATCAATCTATGTGATGTCAAATGCAGGTACATCATACAATTCTACATCCTGACTGTCCTGGTAATGCAGCAGAGTTTGTTGAAGGGTATTTGCCGCCACTTCACTCCACTTGATGTCATATGTTCACACTACATGTGTGGAGAAACGGAATGTGGATGAGGTTTTTTTCTTGGAAATCCTCCCTAGGTAGGTGGTGACAGACCAGACATGGCTTACACAGACACATGCATGGGTCCATGGTCATCAACATATATTGGTGAGGGCCTATATTACATTGGCATAATCCTTTGGGTATCAGATATTATCCATGGCAACTGATGTGATACCATCCTCACAGGATGCATTCACACATACTAACTGAGTGACATGGTGTCACAACTGCCATATCAAGATTCATGAATGCATCTCATGGTGGAGGAACACTGTGTGACAGTATTAGGCCCAGCATGTGCACACCACACATGGATTCTAAAGAACTGGTAATGGCCCTCTGCAGTTCACCTACACAACTTCGTGCACTGCAGAACATATAGGAGATGGAAAATTACTACACAATATTTGGGGCATCTTCCACATTCAAGTTCCTTCCACATACACTTGCACACAAGTTGCCTAGCATGTTCACATTCACTCTTGCATTAGGGGTAGTAGAGGTTCTTCATTGCATGCTGGATTGTATTTGTATGTGTAGGAGCACCTTCCAGCCAACTCTGCTTCCTCGGGGACATGGTAATTGATGTATGTGTGCCACATTACACAACACACATAGGACATAGGAGTGATTTTGATGATTACTGTTCATTTGGACAGTTACATGTCACCTGCTCATGAGCCATGGTTTGTCACTTTGGACCTGGTTCATGGTGTGGGATCCATGACATGCCTGATGGACCATGGAAAACACAGGGTGACACCCACACAATGGACATGTAATACCTCCCTTGCACACAGTGATGGTCATCAGACTTCCTGTCTGCTATGGATTGCTCTGTGCCTTTACACCATGCAACATCTGCTAAATTGGCTTCAGATGCATTCATAGGTATGCCTGGGGGATTTGCAGTGCATATGTAACCTGATGCATATTGCCTGTATGTGGAACAGCCTTCATACTGAAGTCCCTATTTGTTTGGCCAGACACTGAGAAGTGTACTGTGTCACCCATTTCTAACTGTTAGTGGGTCTGTTAGGTACTTGAGTTTTGCTTACCTACAAGTAGCCCATTTTCATATTGTCCTTCCTGAAATCACTCATTGATGATGGAATGCTGGTATATGTATGCATCATGCACAATGACAGGGTATTTTTCCACCACATTGGTGAATAACCCACAATGGTTGACACTGGCTTGGTCATTGATGGAGTGGGTGTGTTTCCTGTTACAGTAGAGAAGGGCAGTCAGAGCAATAGGAACGAGTTGCACAAGGGTGCAGTCCTTGGCACTGAGCACATGTGGGAACCCAACATTGGCATAAATTCCTGATTTGGTCTCCTGCTGCAGTTGCTGTGTGTTGCGGAAGAGGATGTAGCGGGGTGTCAGAGGGATTATGGCATACAGGATGGAGGGTAGAAATTAGAAGAATAATACCTTGGAGATTCCACCCACTCGGGTCTCAGTGATCTGGACCCCGAGGCCAGCCTGTGAAGTACAGCCATGATCTTTGTCAGTGGAGGGATGTTGATATCCCAGTCGATTGTACGACGAAACAACAACTTCAAAAACAACTACTGCCTTAACAACGAGGTCGGAACACCGACCTTGTTGCTACTACTAATGATTTTACCACGAATGCCTTAACAACGATATTTCGTTGTAAAGGCATTCCTGATAAAAGCATTAGTAATAGGCACCATTCACCCTACATCCCTCACCCCACCCACCCAACCCCACCCCAAAACCTAAAACCCCCTAACCCCCACCCCCTCCCCAAAACCAAAAACACCTCACCCCCCCAACCCCACCCCAAAACCTAAAACCCCCTAACCCCCACCCCCTCCCCAAAACCAAAAACGCCCCACCCCCCCAACCCCACCCCAAAACCTAAAACCCCCTAACCCCCCACCCACTCCCCAAAACCAAAAACGCCCCACCCCCCCAAGCCCACCCCAAAACCTAAAACCCCCTAACCCCCACCCACTCCCCAAAACAGAAAACACCCCACCCCCTCCCCAAAACCTAAACCCACCACTAACCTTCGCCAACTCCCTTCTTTGTACCTTAACCACGCATGTTCGTTGTTCAGAACATACGTAGTTAAGGCACAAAAAACCGGAGTCGTGGTTAAAAAAAGCGTTGTTGCGCTTTCGTTAACCACGACTTTCGGAAAAAAAAAGTCGTAAAAAAGGGGATGTTTCCCATCCCAGTCCACTGTTGCCTGAAGTCTGGGTGCAATCAGTTTTAACAGCTGTACTAAGGACTCCCTCCTCAGACAGTAATAGGTAATTATCTCTTCCGCCCTACAATTAGTGAAGTGCACTGCTAATAAATGTGTTCCCTTCTCCTGCGCTGCCTCCATGGTGCAGGTGGTGGTGATAGCAGTGGTGATGGTGGAGGTGGTGGTGTTGGTCTTCTTGGGGCTCCAATCTGCAGTAGGAGTAGGTCCATGGTGTAGTACAGCATGCCAGAGTGATTTGAGTATGTTCTCCTTATGTACCAGTGTAGGAAAGTACCATCTTGCCTGGCATGTTACCCCCATTTTTACATGTATGTCAGTTTGTTTTTGCCTGTCTCACTGGGATCCTGCTAGCCAGGACCCCAGTGCTCATAGTTTGTGGCCTGAATGTGTATACCTATGTAGTAACCAGCTGTGTCACTGAGGCTCTGCTAACCAGAACCTCGGTGCTTATGCTCTCTCTGCCTTTAAATTTGTCACTATAGGCTAGTGACCACTTTTACCAATTTCAATTGGCACACTGGAACACCCTTATAATTTCCTAGTATATGGTACCTAGGTACCCAAGGTATGGGGGTTCCAGGAGATTCCTATGGTCTGCAGCATTTCTTTTGCCACCCATAGGGAGCTCAGACAAACCTTAACACAGGACTGCCACTGCAGCCTGAGTGAAATAACGCACATGTTATTTCACAGCCATTTTCACTGCACTTAAGTAACTTATAAGTCACATATGTATCTAACCTTTACTTGCTGAAGGTTAGGTGCAAAGTTACTAAGTGTGAGGGCCCCCTTGCACTAGCAAAGGTGCCCCCACATAGTTCAGGGCCATTTCTCCGGACTTTGTGAGTGTGGAGACACCATTACATGCGTGCACTATATATATAGGTCAGTACCTATATGTAGCTTCAAAATGATAACTCCGAAAATGGACATGTAATATGTCTAAGATCATGGAATTGTCCCCCCATTCCATGCATCCCTGGGGCTCCACTATGGATCCTAGGTACTGCCAAACCAGCTCTCTGGGTTTTTCTCTGCAGCTACCGCTGCTGCCACCCCACAGACAGGGTTCTGCCCTCCTGGGGTCTGGGAAGCCCAGCCACAGGAAGGCAGAACAAAGAATTTCCTCTGACAGAGGGTGCCACACCCTCTCCCTTTGGAAATAGGTGTTAAAGGATGGGGAGGGGTAGCCTCTCCCAGCCTCTGGAAATGCTTTGAAGGGCACAGATGATGCCCTCCTTGCATAAGCCAGTCTACACCAGTTTAGGGAACCCCCAGTCCCTTCTCTGGCGTGAAACTGGACAATGGAAAGGGGAGTGACCACTCCCCTGTCCATCACCACCACAGGGGTGTTGCCCAGAGCTTCTCCAGTGTGTCTCAGACCTCTGCCATCTTGAATCCAGAGGTGTGAGGGCCCTCTGGAGGCCTCTGAGTGGCCAGTGCCAGCAGGTGACGTCAGACACCCCTCCTGATAGGTGCTTATCTGACTAGGTGGCCAATCCTCCTCTGATGGCTATTTAGGGTCTCTCCAGTGGGCTTTTCCTCAGATAACGACTTGCAAGAATTCACCAGAGTTCTTTTGCACCTCTCTCTTCGAATTCTGCCAAGGATCGGCCGCTGACTGCTCCAAGACGTCTGCAAAACTGCAACAAAGTAGCAAGAAGACTACCAGCGACATTGTAGTGCCTAATCCTGCCAGCTTTCTTGACTGTTTACTGGTGGTGCATGCTTTGGGGGCTGCCTGCCTTCATCCTGCACTGGAATCCATGAAGAAATCTCCTGTGGGTCGACAGAATCTTCCCCCTGCTCCAGCAGGCACCAAACTTCAGCGTCACCGGTACTCTGGGACCCCTCTCATCCTGACGAGTGTGGCCCCTGGAACACAGGTGGGGGACCTAAGTGACCCAGACTGTCCAGTGGTCCAACTGTCCAAATTTGGAGGAGGCCAGTCCTTGCCTCCCCTCTCCAGACTGCAATCCTGTGCACCATGTGATCTGCAGCTACAAGGGCTTCTATGCACATTTCCATTATATCCTGCATGCACAGCCAAGCCTAGGTCCCCAGCACTCTGTCCTGGGATGCTCAGCTCCCTGAGTTGATCTCCAGTGTCATGGGACCCTCTTTTGCAGTGTTGAGTTCTTGTGCGTGGGCTCTCTATGTTGCTGAGGGTCCCCTCTGTCTCCTTTCCCAAGTGGCGACATCCTGGTCCTTCCTGGGCAGCACCCTTTTTATTCAACTGTGACTCTTGCAGCTAGCAAGGCTTGTTTGTGGTATTTTGCCAAGGAAACAACTCTGCATCCTCAAGAACGCCATCTGACATTTTCTGCACAAAGGAGAAGTTCCTAGTATATTCAGTTGTTGCAGAATCTTCAGCTTCTTCCATCCCGAGGCAGCCATTTTGTACCTTCATCCAGGGTTTATTGGGCTCCTGCCCCCCTGGACACTTATGCAACTCTTGGACCTGGTTCCCTTCCTTTGCAGGTCCTCAGGTCCAGGAATCCATCTTCAGTGCTTTGCAGTCTGTTGTGGTCTTTGCAAAATCCTTTATCACGACTTTAGTGTGTTTCTGGGGAAACACTAGTACTTTACTCCTACTCTCCGGGGTCTTGGGGTGGGGTATCTTGGACACCCTTAGTGTTTTCTTTCACTCCCAGTGACCCTCTACACACTACACTAGCCTAGCAGTCCATTCGTGGTTCGCATTCCACTTTCTTAGTATATGGTTTGTGTTGCCCCTACGCCTATTACATCCTATTGCATTCTACAGTGTTTGCACTACTTTCTGACTGTGTTACTTACCTGATTTGGTTTTCTGTGTATATTTTGTGTATTTTACATACCTCCTAAGGGAGTATATCCTCTGAGATTTTTTTGCCACATTGTCACTAAAATAAAGTAACTTTATTTTTAGTAACTCTGAGTATTGTCTTTCTCATGATATAGTACCTATATGATATAAGTGGTATAGTAGGAGCTTTGCATGTCTCCTAGTTCAACCTAAGCTGCTCTGCTATAGCTACCTCTATCAGCCTAAGCTGCTAGGACACTACTAATCTACTAATAAGGGATAACTGGGCCTGGCACAAGGTGTAAGTACCATTGGTACCCACTATAAGCCAGGCCAGCCTCCTAAAACCAGTGCCAATGCATTAATTATAACACCTGGTCTGGACCAAGTGTTACTTTTTTGGTGCTATTGAGACTCTGTACATCTTTTGCTAAAGAATCATTGTTGGAAAATGGGTTATTGGTAGGGCAGGTAGGTACCTACACCTAGCAACAAGCCACTAACCTCCACATAGGTACAGTTAGGTCTCAGTAAATTAATCCCAGCTCTACCCTTGGTAGCTTGGCATCGAGAGTCAAGGCTTAATTTAGGAGACAAAGTGTAAAGCATTCAAATATCACAAAACAGTAATTAAATAAAACACAGAAAACAGTTTAAAAATCCAAAACCAATTTATAAAAATAGTTTATATTTTTATCTTTAAAATGACACAAAAACGATTAAAATCGGTTCAGGGGAACCGGAGATATGAATTTTTAAAGAATTATTACTTTTCTAGCGCTTAGAAACAAAAAGCGCCAATCGGGTCATCTGGTTGCACCTCGACCGGGGCAAAGTCAAACTTTCAGGCCGACCGCGATGGAGCCCTGCTCGGCTACAGGTCGCGGGAGGCCTCGGTTAAAAAGTTACCTTCTGACTTAGGCCCTCATCCTGACCTTGGCGGGCGGCGGAGGCCGCCCGCCAAAGTCCCGCCGTCAGGTTACCGCTCTGCGGTCGAAAGACCGCGGCGGTAATTCTGACATTCCCGCTGGGCTGGTGGGCGGCCGCCTTCAGGCCGCCCGCCAGCCCAGCGGGAAAGAGGCTTCCACGATGAAGCCGGCTCGGAATCGAGCCGGCGGAGTGGAAGCTGTGCGACGGGTGCAGTTGCACCCGTCGCGTATTTCACTGTCTGCGCAGCAGACAGTGAAATACATTTAGGGGCCCTCTTACGGGGGCCCCTGCAGTGCCCATGCCAGTGGCATGGGCACTGCAGGGGCCCCCAGGGGCCCCGCGACCCCCCCTGCCGCCATCCGGTTCCCGGCGGGCGGACCGCCGGGAACTGGATGGCGGTAGGGGGGGTCGGAATCCCCTCGGCGGCGCAGCAAGCTGCGCCGCCTTGGAGGATTCCAAGGGGCAGCGGAAAACCGGCGGGAGACCGCCGGTTTTCCTGCACTGACCGCGGCCAAAGCGCCGCGGTCAGAATGCCCTGCGGGGCACCGCCGGTCTGTCGGCGGTGCTCCCGCCGACCCTTAGACCGCCGGGGTTAGAATCACCCCCTTAGTCTTTATTTTGAAGTTTTTCTTCACCGGGACGAACCTGCCAGTTGAATCCGACCTCCTGGAGCCCTTGTCCGGATACGCGATGTGGGTTTCCTCGGTGGAGACTTTTACCTTCGGACTTAGTCGTTTTTTCGAGATGAAAATCCTTCGACCGGGGTAAACCTGGATCTTGATCCGACGTCCATGGAGCCCTTCTCGGATACGATGGCTGGGAGGTCCCGGTCAACTTTTTACGTTCGGACTTAGTCTCTTTTTTGGATGTTTTTCTTTACCGGGACGAACCACGAAGTCAGGCCGGGTCGCGGTTGAGGCAAGCCGGCTAGAATTTCCGCGGCGGGTCGGTCCCTCTCTGGAGCTTTTTTCCAAAAATTCTCAAATCTTTTCCAAACTTCTGGGGCTTCACCCAGATGTTCTTTTAAGGTTCTTTTGGGGTCCAGAGCTCACCCCAAGGGTCCAGAAGTTCTGTGATGGTCCTTGGGGGGTGCGGACTTCAACTCCCAGAATGCACCTGGCGCAAACTCCTTTTTGGCCACTGGATAGTGGTCAGCTGGTCGCTTTCTTCAGGAGTTGGTGCAGGGGACTCTGGTTAGCAATTTTTCACCTGTAGCAAACAGGGAGTCCCTCCTTGAACCAGTTGAAGCCAGGCAAAGTCCTTCTTGTGGTGAAGCCCAAGTGTGCAGCTGGTGCAGTCCTTCTGAGTGCAGGTTCCAGGTGCAGGCCAGGGGTCCAGCAGGGCAGTCCTTCTTCTTCTTTAGTTCCTTTCTTGTTGATTTCTGGAGGGGATCTGAGGCGTGGGTGCAGGTCTGCCAGTTTTATCCTTGCTCCTGGGTGAAAAGCAGGGGGGCCCTGGTTCTCCAATCAGGGACAGGGTCGTCCCCCTGTGATGACCACTTCCTGGGAAGTGTGGCAAAAATCCATCCCAGAAGGCAACAGTCTCTAAAAATCCAACATGGATGAATCTGATTTTTGGAGGTTATATCTGGCTGAGCCCACCCACTGGTGTGGCTAAAAATCATAAACACACCCCTCTCCTGCCCTCTCCTAATCTAATCAAGGAGGCACCTAATTGTCTGGGGTTGCAGGATGTGGGGGTGTTGCTGGGTGCTCCAAATGTCCTTCTCTGCCTTTGAAGACCAGTTTGGCAGCCCTCCCCCTTCCTGCCTCACCATCTGCTGAGGGGAGATTCTCTCCTCCAAGCACATTCCTTTTTTGTGAAGCCAGGCCACTTCACACCTAATCAAGGCAGCCTGGCAGAAGCTGCTGCAGGCTGGCCAATCAGAGCACAGCAGCAAAAACAATGCAGAGCTGAAATTGGCAACTTTTTAGGTAAAGTCTAAACTTTTTACCTGAACAAGTTATATTAAATCCAACAACTGGAAGTTGTGGGATTTATTACAACAATTAATTTGATACCAAATTCTTGGTATGTAACATTTAAGGAGACTTTAAAATTTAAAATAAAGTCTGCCCATTCTGGCCTATGAAGGCCATTTACTTCAATGAGGGAAAAACGAGTTTGGCTGTTTTTACCTCACCAGGGCTTATAAATCTATTTTTATAAAGTCCCTGCTTATAGTTACATGGCACCCAGCCCTAGGGGCACATAGGGCACACCTTAGGGGTGACTTATATGTAAAAATAAGGTAGTTTAAGACTTTGGAAGTACCTTTAATTCCAAAGTCAAATTTGCATATAACTTTAATTTAAAAGCAGCCAGCAAGGCAGGCTTGCTTTTAAAATGACACTGGGCACCTCAACAATGCACCTAGGTGTGCACCACCTATGCTGTGGTCCCTAAACCTACATGCCCTACCATATACTAGGGACTTATAGGTAGGTTAACTTAGCCAATTATAATTAGCCTAATTTGCATATCCATTTTACACAGAGCACAGGCCCTGGGACTGGTTAGCAGTACCCAGGGCACCTTTAAAGTCAGGAAAACACCAGCAAAAAGTGGAAAATGGGGGCAAAAAGTTATGGGGCCTCTGCAATCAGCCCTGTTTTCTCACACAACCCCCCCCCAGCCCACACGCCCAGGAAACTCAGCCCAACCCTGGGAGAGTCTTCCTGGCTTGTTAGGCGAGGAAGACAGTGAAGAAAACTAGCTGTCCCTTTGCAGGGCCTACTCTGCCTTATATCCTCCTGTCAGGGTCACTCCCTATGGGTAGTGAAGCCGTCCCAACAGTAAAAGGACCCAACTCAAACTGAAACTTCCCTCTAGGGGGGTCTTCCTCCTTTCTCTCTGCCAACTTGGGTAGTGAGGTGCCCACCTCCCCTACTCCAATCTTTGCTAGGGCAACACCTAGCTTACCCAAAGAGGTCACCCAACACTTGAGCAACCCCACCATGACCAATAGGGTCAGGGGGCCTACTTTGCTATTGGCCCTGGGGTCTGCCTCCCAGGCCAAGTACAGTGCTGCCAGGAAGGCTAGGACCCAGCAGAGGCTACTGACAGCTGTCAGTACCCAGAACCACACCCTAAGCTCTCCACTGACAGGTGGCTGAGCTGCTTTAGGGGCATCTTTGGGGTCCTGGCACCCCTCTTGCGGTCTAGAGTGGGGGGCTACCACCTCCTGTGGCAGACACCCTCCTTCCACTCTCCCTTCTGTCAGTGCAGGGGCAACACCTTGCATCTGGACAGCTGCCTGACTTCTCAGGACTTCCTTGGGGTCAGGTGAGGCCTCACCAGTGCCAACTCTGGGCTCCCCCCCTACTGGGGCAGAAGGCCCTTGGCTCCCTGGAACTCTCTTTAAGAGTGGCCTACCCTTCCTTTTCTTCTTTCCTTTTCTTGGGGACCCCTGTCTCCTAACTGTAGGGACTGACGCCCCAGGACTTTGGGTTGGGGGGGCGCCCTGGGCGACCACCCCATCTGTGACCAGACTCACCTCTGGGAGGTCATTGCCCAGGATACAATCTAGGGGAAGGTCAGCACTGACTACCACCCTAATCCAGTCAAGGATACCCTCCCTCTCTAGGGGCACTATGGCTACAGGTTTGGAGGTGACCTCCCCTGTGGCTATCCTGACTTTCTTTGTCTTTCCTGGGACATACATGTCTGGGGTCACTAACCGGTCACTCACTATAGTGTGACTGGCACAGGTGTCCCTCAGGCCAGTGGTAGGGATCCAATTCACTTGAATGTGGTGGAAGTGCCTACTCCCACCCTCAGGGATCATCAGCTTACCATCTGGTCCTGTCTCCCAGCTCAATGCTAAGAGGACTTCATCATCTGAGGAATCCTCCTCCATGGCTACACTGGACAGCCCAGTGCTAACCACCTTCTTTGGACAGGCTGCATCTCCTCTGAAGTGACCTGTCTGCTGACAGTCAAAGCAAGCCCTACTGTCCAAGAGTTTTTTTAACCCTGGGTCTCCCTGTCTCTGCTTGTCAGAGTGGGAGTGGGATTTACTCTCCTCCTTCTTAGGGTTCTGGGGTACAGAGGGAGTCTCTGTGGTGGGCTTACCACCTCCCTCCTTAGGTTTTTGGGGACCTGTCCCCCCCTTCTTGGAGTCTCCCCCCTGGGACTTGACAACCACCCTGGTTCTCAACCACTCATCAGCTGCCTCCCCTAGCTCTCTAGGGTTGGTCTGCTTAGAATCCACTAGATGCTGGTGTAACCTTTCTTGGGTACAATTGGTCAAGATGTGCTCTCTCATGATCAGATTGTATAACCCCTCATAAGTATCTACTTTGTTACCAATAATCCAGCCCTCTAGTGCCTTTAGTGAAATGTCCACAAAGTCAACCCAAGACTGGGTACTGACCTTCTGGGTGTCCCTGAACTTCATTCTATATTGCTCTGGGGTCAGACCAAACTTCTTGGCTAAGCACCTCTTCATACTAGGGTATGAATCTGCCTCCTCCCCCCTTAAGGTCAGAAGCCTATCCCTCCCTGAGTTGGGGACCAACTCCCACAAAAGGGAACCCCAGTATTGAGGCCTAACCCTTCTCATTTGGAGTGCCCTCTCAAAGGCCCCCAGCCACTTATCTATGTCATCCCCCTCTACATAGGCAGGAACCACCCCTTTGGGTAATCTGGGGCAAACTCCCCCACCCATGGACACCTCAGCTTCTTTATCGCTGCTTCCATCTCTTTTCTCTTTGTATGCCCACTTTTTCTTTTCTAGGGCCAGCTTCTCTGCTTCCAAAGCTATGTATGCTAGCTGGGCCTCCAGCTCTCTTTCTCTGATGGATGGGTTCTCTCCTCCTGAAAGGACCCCCTTCCCACCACTAGCTTTGGGTCTGCCCCTAGTGACTGTATTTACTGAGGACCGTTCTTCCTCATCCTCACTTAGGCTCAGATGCCTTCCCTCCCCTGAGTGGTTAGAGCTTGCATCCTCCCTTACTTCTCCCTCTGGAGCTTCCTCTGAGTCTACCTCTTGGGCCTCAGCCCATGCTGTCAGGGATTTGATCAGGATTTGCTTCCTGAGATCAGTGGTTGCAGGCAACCCTCTTTCAATACACAACCCCCTAAGCTGGACTACTGTCAGTGTGGGTAGGCTAGCCAGATCAAGCTCCATGGTTTCCTAGTTTTGTGTCAACAAAAACTTTTTGCAAAAATTGGAAACAAGAATTTAGAAAAATTACAAAAATTCAATAATTGAAATTAATCCAAATTTAAAAATTAAAAACAATTTTTGCACTAGGACAATTTAAAGGATTTTTAAATTTGTTTTTACTCAAAACTGTAACGTGATATTGAACACAAGTACAGGATCCCGTCGCTGCTTCCAATTATGTTGGAAAATGGGTTATTGGTAGGGCAGGTAGGTACCTACACCTAGCAACAAGCCACTAACCTCCACATAGGTACAGTTAGGTCTCAGTAAATTAATCCCAGCTCTACCCTTGGTAGCTTGGCATCGAGCGTCAAGGCTTAACTTAGGAGACAAAGTGTAAAGCATTCAAATATCACAAAACAGTAATTAAATAAAACACAGAAAACAGTTTAAAAATCCAAAACCAATTTATAAAAATAGTTTATATTTTTATCTTTAAAATGGCACAAAAACGATTAAAATCGGTTAAGGGGAACCGGAGATATGAATTTTTAAAGAATTATTACTTTTCTAGCGCTTAGAAACAAAAAGCGCCAATCGGGTCATCTGGTTGCACCTCGACCGGGGCAAAGTCAAACTTTCAGGCCGACCGCGATGGAGCCCTTGTCCGGATACGCGATGTGGGTTTCCTCGGTGGAGACTTTTACCTTCGGACTTAGTCGTTTTTTCGAGATGAAAATCCTTCGACCGGGGTAAACCTGGATCTTGATCCGACGTCCATGGAGCCCTTCTCGGATACGATGGCTGGGAGGTCCCGGTCAACTTTTTACGTTCGGACTTAGTCTCTTTTTTGGATGTTTTTCTTTACCGGGACGAACCACGAAGTCAGGCCGGGTCGCGGTTGAGGCAAGCCGGCTAGAATTTCCGCGGCGGGTCGGTCCCTCTCTGGAGCTTTTTTCCAAAAATTCTCAAATCTTTTCCAAACTTCTGGGGCTTCACCCAGATGTTCTTTTAAGGTTCTTTTGGGGTCCACAGCTCACCCCAGGGGTCCAGAAGTTCTGTGATGGTCCTTGGGGGGTGCGGACTTCAACTCCCAGAATGCACCTGGCGCAAACTCCTTTTTGGCCACTGGACAGTGGTCAGCTGGTCGCTTTCTTCAGGAGTTGGTGCAGGGGACTCTGGTTAGCAATTTTTCACCTGTAGCAAACAGGGAGTCCCTCCTTGAACCAGTTGAAGCCAGGCAAAGTCCTTCTTGTGGTGAAGCCCAAGTGTGCAGCTGGTGCAGTCCTTCTGAGTGCAGGTTCCAGGTGCAGGCCAGGGGTCCAGCAGGGCAGTCCTTCTTCTTCTTTAGTTCCTTTCTTGTTGATTTCTGGAGGGGATCTGAGGCGTGGGTGCAGGTCTGCCAGTTTTATCCTTGCTCCTGGGTGAAAAGCAGGGGGGCCCTGGTTCTCCAATCAGGGACAGGGTCGTCCCCCTGTGATGACCACTTCCTGGGAAGTGTGGCAAAAATCCATCCCAGAAGGCAACAGTCTCTAAAAATCCAACATGGATGAATCTGATTTTTGGAGGTTACATCTGGCTGAGCCCACCCACTGGTGTGGCTAAAAATCATAAACACACCCCTCTCCTGCCCTCTCCTAATCTAATCAAGGGGGCACCTAATTGTCTGGGGTTGCAGGATGTGGGGGTGTTGCTGGGTGCTCCAAATGTCCTTCTCTGCCTTTGAAGACCAGTTTGGCAGCCCTCCCCCTTCCTGCCTCACCATCTGCTGAGGGGAGATTCTCTCCCCCAAGCACATTCCTTTGTGTGAAGCCAGGCCACTTCACACCTAATCAAGGCAGCCTGGCAGAAGCTGCTGCAGGCTGGCCAATGAGAGCACAGCAGCAAAAACAATGCAGAGCTGAAATTGGCAACTTTTTAGGTAAAGTCTAAACTTTTTACCTGAACAAGTTATATTAAATCCAACAACTGGAAGTTGTGGGATTTATTACAACAATTAATTTGATACCAAATTCTTGGTATGTAACATTTAAGGAGACTTTAAAATTTAAAATAAAGTCTGCCCATTCTAGCCTATGAAGGCCATTTACTTCAATGAGGGAAAAACGAATTTGGCTGTTTTTACCTCACCAGGGCTTATAAATCTATTTTTATAAAGTCCCTGCTTATAGTTACATGGCACCCAGCCCTAGGGGCACATAGGGCACACCTTAGGGGTGACTTATATGTAAAAATAAGGTAGTTTAAGACTTTGGAAGTACCTTTAATTCCAAAGTCGAATTTGCATATAACTTTAATTTAAAAGCAGCCAGCAAGGCAGGCTTGCTTTTAAAATGACACTGGGCACCTCAGCAATGCACCTAGGTGTGCACCACCTATGCTGTGGTCCCTAAACCTACATGCCCTACCATATACTAGGGACTTATAGGTAGGTTAACTTAGCCAATTATAATTAGCCTAATTTGCATATCCATTTTACACAGAGCACAGGCCCTGGGACTGGTTAGCAGTACCCAGGGCACCTTTAAAGTCAGGAAAACACCAGCAAAAAGTGGAAAATGGGGGCAAAAAGTTATGGGGCCTCTGCAATCAGCCCTGTTTTCTCACAATCATTATTTTTTGACTTCCCTTTAAAAACGTCTCCATGAGTCCTGCATGTTTTTTGAAGAGAGAATGCCTACTTTGCATAACATTGTAGTTATATGACACAGCCAGATCTGATGATGGCACAAAATCGATGCACAGGAGTGAAAAGTGACGCTAAAGGCCTCTAGCATCGCTTTGTAAATATGAAGCAGTGAATTTGCGGCTACTGCATCCCAAAAAATAAGAAACAGTGACAATGCCTCCTTGTAAATGAGGCCCTATATTTTTTCTCATGAGAGTTCTGTTATCACTACTACCCATGTTCTCAATAAGTGTTGAGAAAATATATCCTTTTGTTAATACATTTATGCTACAGTTGTTGGTACTTGCAAAAAAAGAAAAAAAAATATTTAAAACAGCAAAGACTTTCTAGATGGGTGGCCCTTGAAAATCAAAGCAGTTTTTTTGTCTATGGCAATCCACTTTTAGATACCCTTCTTTTTATTCTGGTATTCAGGCATCTAGTTGTGCCTCTGTGTGCCGCAGGTTCTGTTGATGAAGTATAAATAAAACACAAAAAACACCTCAATCATTTTACTATTTTTGATTATTTTGAAGCAACTATGCATCTGTTCTCTACTCTTCTAAATAGTTTATTTCTAGTGTTTGCAATATTGCTCAGATGATTGGATAAAGGGTCTGATTACAACTTTGGCAGTGGGACGTCCAGACCCCAAGGCAGCAATCTGCTGAAGGGCACCAGTCGTACAGCCTCCCGACAGTCGCATTAGAAGTTCCCCTTTGGGCTGGTGGTGCGTCGGCAGGGCAGGCATTGATGTGGCATGTCTCGGCTATGGGGCGAGGCTGCAGCTAACCTCGGCCACAGTACCCAGCCCCCAGCACATTGGGTGCACTGTTCCCATGCACCATGTTGTGCATGGCACACAATGTGCCCACAGACTTTACAGGCATTGGTGGGCCCCACATGGGCCCCTGCCTCACCCTGTATGGGCTCATTCTCCCAGGGGCCCTGTATGGGCCCCTTTACCTTTTTGCCTGCTGACCTGTGAAAAGCTTGGCAGTCAGGCAGGTCATAGAACACACTGCCAACATTGACCGCCATGGTATCTACCACTGCAGCAGAACAGTTTTTGGAGATGCCAGCAGTCTTGTGGCGGTCAGACCACATTGCTCATAATCTGGCGGTTCAACGGCCAAGGCAGTGGTGGTCAGGCCACCGCGATGCCGGTTCGCGCACCACCAAAGTTGTGATCAGACTCTAAGTCTTAAGTGCTTGTCTGAATGGATATTCAGTAGGATATAAGAATGATTTTACCTAATCATTCTCAATACACTGGCTATTTATTTAAGTCATATTCCCCTGCCAAGCAAAATCTTTCTATAGTCCACTGAATAAAGGATCTATTATATTCTGGATTTTATACTTTGTTTTTTTTAAACAACGTGCATTCACCTAGAGAGTCTCATGAGCGATATTAATCATAATGACATTGTCTAAACCACCTACTTTTTTTCTAATTCTGTTGTGACCATTTTGTGTTTGATCCACATCCACTGTTTCTTAACTGAAATACACTTCTGATATATTAGCCTATTGCCCCATTTCTCATCTTAGTGGCAAATATATCTTTTGCTAATTAATTTCCTCATCAGGGAATATGCTCTGTTGTAATATTATGTCCCTAAAAAATTAATCACAAAATCGCTGAGTAACAAAGAGCTACAACAAGAACAGCGAATATGCTCTTTAACACCAAGAAGTCACATTTGTTAAACATCAGAGCCCATAAAATCCATTTTGGCATTTGCCAGTAGTTACAAATGTGTGCTGCCACCTCTATGTATGTTGAGAACACTTTTATTTATAACTCTAATGTACTTTTCCGTTCTTTAAATTATATGTTTCAATTTTAAGAATCATAAGCACGTTACTCACAAAGCTTTCAAAAGGGGAATATATGTCTTTTGCCCCATGTAGTATCCTCATGCCTTTAAAGCATCTTCTTGAGCACTCTCCTTTTATGTCACACTGAAAACTCAAAAAGTATTTGCATAGTACATCTATGATGTAATACCTCTACTGTTGGTTATTCCATGCATTTGGCTCAATATTTTCACAACTGGACAATTTGTACATGAATACAAGAAGAGAAAATCCAACACCATTCCCCATTGCTTGGTTTTCAGTCGGCCACCCTAATCATTCGATTCCCTGCCAGATATGTCCCTTCTGACATTCTCTACCAGTAAACCATTGATTCCCTCTGCTAAAGCAATATTTCTCAGGTGTGAAACTGAGCTATTTGGAATTTTCGCACCTGCCGACTTCCATTGCTTTCATCTAACCTGAATTCCAGAGTGTGAAAGAGTAGTGAAATGGAACGAAACGCATTGCCAGGGTACAAGTTCATTCTGCTGCTTGTGGGTTGTAGGAGAAGAAAGAACTAGGAAGCAGGATACTACCACCATCTATCTAGACTTGCTCCTTTGCAGACAATAGCCTGCCTAGGCTCAGTGGCTGCTAATCCATAATGGCGAGGGAGCGTCGCCCCACTAGCTAAGAGCCAGCAGCTGAAAAATACAATTATATTTTGTTATTGTTTTATTTTTGAGCTGCTGGCTCAGCCAGCGTGTGCAGGGAGGGATGGGGCTTGGCCATTGGAGGGGGAAGAGGAGTGGAGTGCGCTTAGGTGTACATGTCAGTTTGGCCGGCCATCTTAGGCCAGCCAAACTGAAATGCGCACTCAGGTTTCTCCAACCTGGCTGTGTTGCACAGACTGGATGGAGAAACAGCACAGACTCCAATGCATTATCTGAGCGGGAGACCAAGCCGCTCACACCAATCCTGGCACTGCTCTCATGCTAGGTATAGCACAGGAGTTTCACCAGGACTGCATGGGGATCCTGTGCTGGTGTCCCAGAGATGCCGGGACACCATCATGAGGGAGAAGCATCCGGCTAGAGGAGGACAGGTATGTTGCTTTTTTTTAAATTATTTCCCCCGCCCCTGTAACCCTCTTGAGATTTGCAGTGGCCGCCTCTGCCTGGACTAAAGAGCACACTGAGACCTGGGAGTGATCTGGGATGCCCTGCCCTCACTTGTGCAGATCTGTTTGCCTTTCACCTGAGTGTAAGAAGTGGCATGCTAGAGGAGGTATCAGTATTCCTGGAAAAAGATGCTGGAAGCAAAGTAAAGTTCGCAAAGAAATTACGTGACCAATTAGATAGGTCAATCACTTACATACGCCCACATGCCTGATGCAGCAATCAGACCAGCTGATGGGAGTGTGTGGACTGTCGTTTGTCTGGCAGTGTGTTGCGGTAGCCAGCAGCAAGTCAATATTTACAGCGTCAGCCAAGCGCCACCCTACACACATTGGCATCACTTTTTTGTTTGTTTTCAAAACAAAGAAACCACTAACTAATTAGAAATAATTACAAAACTACAAACACAAAAGCTCTAAGTACATGACAGAAATGCCAACCATGAAACTGAACACATAAAAATATAAAACGGGCAGTTTATACTCATGGTAGTTCCCAGTAATTCTTCTGGGTGTGGTAATTCCTGAAACAACCACCCACACACAGCACAGGCTTTGAAGGACAATCTTGGCAGTACATTCGAGTCTCCCTCCGGAAACCTCTTCGAGCACAGACTCTACATTTCCTAGCTGGAAAGTCATTTTTTTGGGCGTGGGAGGAATGTGCTCAGCAAAGTGGCGATCTTTAAATATAGCCACATCCTCCACCACTGCTTCTCTAGGAACTCTTGCCTGTTCCACCACAATAAGGCTCACTATCACTGACTCCTAAAATTTCACAAATGTCATCTTTGACTCTGGAGACCTATCCTTAAACACAAAGCATTAAAAGTTGCCAAGTGGAAGAGGTGAAGTGCTAACTTCTTGTACCAAACATAAGACTTACGAATAGCAATGTAAGGTTCCAACCTCTGATCAACTTTATCTACACCGCCCATGTGCTTATTATAATCTAAAATGCACACAGGTTTGCGCATTTCAGCAACCTGGCCCCAAACAGTCATGGGGGAAGTACTCTCATCATCATGGATGGTACTTAGCATGTAGACATCTCTCCTGTCTGAAAATTTCAAAGCTAGCAGCTCATCATTCCGCAAGGCACTGCACTGTCACCTCTCAAGTTTTTTACATACAAGCTCCCTTGGATAGCCTTTCCGGTTACAACAAATTGTGCCACAAGCAACAGTGTCCACTCTAAACAATTCCTTGAACAACTGCTCCAGTGTAGAAGTTATCTACATACAAATGATGACCTTTGTTGAACAGTCTCTACCAAGTTCCCACACAATTTTCTCAGTAACTCCAAAAGTGAGAGGACAACCAGAGGGGTCAATACTGGAATCCCTATCAGTGTAGACACAGAAACTATACACATATCCTGTACTACTTTCAAACAGCATAAACAATTTAATTCCATATCATGGCCTCTTGCTAGGAATGTACTGCCTAAAAAACAAACGATCCTTGAAGAGGACCAAAGACTCGTCCACAGCTAATTATTTGCCTGTAACATAGACCTCTGAAAACCAATCTACAAAATGATCAATGACAAGCCTAATCTTAAAAAGATGGTCAGAATCAGGGTGATCTCGTGGCAAGGCTAAATCATTGTCAACAAAATGCAGCATCCTAAGAAGAAGCAAATACCGATTACGACTCATGGTTGCAGGAAATATAGTTGTTGCCATAAAGGGATCAGTAGACCAATAAGAAGCCAGTGACGGCTTCCTTATCAACCCCATCAAAAGAGTTAAACCGAAAAACGTTGTCATCTCCTCCAAATTTGTGGGAATCCACTGGGTAGCTCTAGAGTGTGGCCTAAGTCTAGCAGCGTTGTACCTCAAACACTGCTCCACATACAAATTAGTCTGCTCAACAATCTCTTCCAAAAACATATCATCCATAAATAACTCATAGAAATTGACAGGCAAAAAGATCTCTGTATTATTTCTTCACCTTGGGAGACCAGTAAAGGTAGGTATCTCTGGCTGTTCCATGTTTGCGGCAACCCAGAGTTCAGTTCTTCTAACGGGAAATCTTTCAGCCCCAGGTTGCTGCACTAATGGCACATCAGTGTCCTCCTCTAAAACAGGCCCTTCATCTGCACTGAGAGTGGCTTCCTCATCAGAAGATTCTTCTCCGACAGAAACTTCACTGCCAGAATCTCTCACTTCCTCCTCTGCCTTCGATGCAGAGTCCGTCTCATAACCATGATCAGACACTGACTCACAAAGCATGCCAACAACCTGCTGAGCGGTCATCCTGCGGCTTGTCATGATCTTTCCTACGAAAAGTAACTGGACAAATGCACCACCAACAACCAGCACTGTGTAAGATAAGTAATAAAGTGTAGCTTTCTCACTAAGAGTTATAAACTCAAAAACTATACTGCTCACTTGCCTGAAAAAGCTTGACTCACCAGCAACTACTCTGCACTGACACAGCAATCACCAATGATATCCCACTTAAAAGAAAGAAAGAAAAGCAAATTAGAAATAAGACAACACAAATATCATTGTCCACAAATCTAAGGACAATTCCACACACAATCCTGTATTTGGTACACCACCTACAAACATGTAGTTCATGCATGGCAACAATACTCCTGTGGAGTAAATTGTTTTCACTTACCTAAAATAAGCAACTATGCAAACTGCAGGTCAACCACCGCAAAAACCACAAGCAGCCAGAGCAAAGAAAGCAAAAGCGTTGAACTAGAACAAAAAGGAGAAAAACAATTATCACAAATGCAAATACAACACCAACAAGCATTTAGAAATTGGTGCCTAAGTGGATTCTGACCCCCATATGGGCAGATGGGCCTACTAAAAAATAGGCCTCTCTGCCCCAAGGGGGGCAGAAAATACCTTTAGTAGTGTGTCCCCATGGGGAGTGACCCTTGCCCAAGGGGCCACCCCCAAACAAAAAAATCACACACACACACACTATCCCTGGTGCCTAAGTGGCTTCTGCCCCCCTTGGGGGCAATGGGCCTAAAAACATATAGGCTGAAGGGGGGCAGAAATGGCCCACAGTTCTATGCCCCCATTGGGGGGGGTGGGCCCTTGCCCAAGGGGCACCCCCACATAAATAAACAAATATAAAAACATCCCTGGGGTTCCAGTGGTTTCTGCCCCCATTGGGGGCCGATCAGCCTAAAACTAATAGGCAATGGCCATAAATATTATCCCTCTTAAGGGGAACGACCCTTTCCCAAGGGGCCGCCCCCCCATCCACTAAACACACACATTCCATCCCTGGTGCCTAAGTGGCTTCTGCCCCCCTTGGCCAAGGGGCCGCTCCCCGACACAGAAACAAGAAAGTGAAACAAGAAAAAGGAAATCTCTGGCGTCTAGTGGGCATTCCTTGTGCCCGATCACAATGCGATCGGGCAGCAGGAATGCTCAAAGAGAGATCGGGGGAAAGGAAAACCCTTTCCTTCCCCCCGATGCCTCTTTGTTTCAAACCCCCGACCCGCCTGAGGAGAAACGTACCTGTTTCTCCGATCGCAATCTGGAAGCAAATGGCTTCCAGTGCGACCGGCACCCTGTAATGATGTCAGCGCGGGATCGTGAGCTGACGTCATTAGGGAGGGTGGAGGGGGTGGGGTGGAAAGGGAAGAGCTCCAGGCTGGGATGTAATGGTTACGTCCTCGGCACAGGAGCACTGTACCGGTAGATGTAACCATTACATCCCCGGCACAGAAGGGGTTAAAGAAATGTGCAATAACGGGCTTCAGGAAGGTGACATTAACTGCCCCATGGAGAAGGAGTACAGTTGGAAGCTAGCAAAAAATTGAAGTTATAGATAAAGACATTGCCGTATCTAGCTACCATAAAGGCTGAAGGACTGTAGCTAGTATGAAAGTTTAACATTATAGATGTGTAACAAGCATGGTCCTAATCAGGTGCTCACTAATTGTTCAGATTTTTCTGGAGTGTGCTTCTAAACTAGTAACCTTTGATTCTTGCAGTGCAGTGCAATTTCCTTTAAACATTAAGCATAACAATAAAAACTGATATAATAAATCATGTATGTACACAGTTTGTAAAGCTTTAATAATCATAACTTTACTGGTTTCTGTGACTCTAGGGAGGTAGAAAACCAATATGCAAAAAGCCTACATCTTTTATTCACCTTGCCTTCATTAAAATTTTAGGAGCAATTTCTTCCTGATCCCATCTACAATGGTAAACATACTCTCTATCTTTGCATTCAATTAGTGCCTGATGTTACCACATTGAACAATGTAAAATGTGAGAATACAGGTTCTGCAATGCACTTATCAGAAGTAACCACTCTGTTGCCATGCCTTACGATAGTATTGGGAGGTAGTAGATCCAGAATTATTATTTGCAAATTAAGGAAAGGTGTACAGGCCATAGTGTGCCACTAAAAGAAGTCAGAATCAAGGATGTATGCTCCAATCCTTTCTAGCTACATTTAATGGAGAGAGACGGAGATGTGAAACAGCAGTATATCATTGTTGACTTGCCAAGTACTCATCACTGAATACTTCTAATTTTATCGAAGCATCTAGCCAGTAAGAAATAAGGTGGTTCATACAAGGCCTTTGGTTTGGAAAAAAACAGTGGGACAGCCATGGACACTCCAGGGTGATTGACTCTAAACAATTGATCCATGCCATACAAGAAGTCAGAGTCATGCAGGAGGAAAGGTTGAGAATTAGTGATACTTTTTATTAGTACTGCTGGCAATTCAAGTTATACAACTAGCTCCACATTCTGATTAATTCCTAATATTTTACAGTACACTGCTCTTTCTCAATACATTAAAGCACAGACAGTCAAATTAATCAAAAAATTGCCTCACAAGAAAGTGCTGAGGTGAAGCAACAACGAAGGATTGCATACCTAGAGAATTATATTAATTGATCTCTGGATACATTTTTGGTTCATTAGTAATGAAACTGTATTATGTGCCCTCTAAGTACCTTTCATGGTTATTAACCCCTTGGGTGTCCTGGACGAGGTGGTTACGTCTGCTACCGTTTGGGAAGTAACCACCACCTCCAGGAATGGGCCCCCAGGGGAAGCGCTAGTGTTCTACCCGAGGGCCTCACACCCCCCTCCCATGGGCACCCCCCTCCCATGGGCAGGGATGGAAGGGGAATCTTTTCCCCTTCTACCCGTGCCCCACCCCCCCAGTGGCATCTGATAACGTCATCACACAATCGCGTGCTGAGCTCATCAGAGGCAGTCCCCACTGCGCTGGAAGCTCAGCTTCCAGCGCAGATCGGAAGAGAAATGTAAAAGCATTTCTCTTCCGATCAAGGACCGGGGGCGAGAGAGGCATCAAAGGAAAGGAAAGATCTTTCCTTTGATGTGTCTCTGAGCATTTCTGCAGCCAAATTGTGAATCGGCCTATTGTAATGAGGCTGTTCTGCCCCAGGGGGTGTGGGGGGCAGAGGGGGCAGAAACCACTAGACACCAGAAATCATTTTTTTTGTTTTTTACTTTTTTTTAACACGTGGGGAGCAACCCCTTAGGAAAGGGTCGATCCCCTGGAGGACAAATTATCTTTAGGCCATTTCTGCTCCCCTATGGGGGCAGATCAGCCCATTTTTATTAAAACAATCTGCCCCCCGGGGGGCAGAAACCGCTAGGCACCAGGGTTTGTTTTTTGACAGATGTGGGGCGGCCCCTCAGGCAAGGGTTGCCCCCCTTGGGCAATTTTATTTTAGGCCATTGGGGCAGATCAGCCAATTTTTATTAGGTTGATATGTCCTCAAGGGGGGCAGAAACCACTAGACACCAGGGATTTGTTTTTGCATCAATTTCATGCAAGGGTAGTGACCCCATAAGCAAGGGTCATTCCCCTTGGGGGCAAATTTATTTTAGGCCATTCATGCCGCCCTTGGGAGCAGTTTGGCCTACTTCTATTAGGCTGACCTGCCCCGGGGGGGACAGAAACCACTTAGGCACCAGGGATTGGTATGTATGTTTTGTTTAGGGGGCAGCCCCTTGGGCAAGGGTCGCTCCCCATGGGGGCACATTACAGTTGGCCACATCTGCTCCCCATGGGGGCAGATTAGGCTGTTTTTTTAAGGCCCATCTGCCCCCAAAGGTGGCAGAAAGCCCACCAGAGACCAGGGAAGATTTTTTATTAAAAAAAAGAGGGTGGGGGTATGGCCATACTCCCACCCCAAATAAATGGGGACAAAGTTGTTCTGCCCACTGGTGGGCAGATGTGGCAATTACTTCCGATCCACTCCCTGGGGGGTCAGAAAGCCTACTAGATGGTAGGGAATAAAAAATAAAAAAAATGTGGGATGGTGGCTACCAACCAGCATGGGCATGGTTATGCCCCTCACACCAACTGAAGGGGATAATAGTCTTTAAGCTCTACCCACGCACACTAACACATCTTATCCCACTGCAAGCAAGAAAGTATTTGATTATTTTGGGTTTTGGTTTTACATTTGGGCCATGAGAGCTTGTTTAACTCTCTAAAACCATCCCACTTAGAATGGTGAGGGCTGCACTTTTTGGACTTTGAGAAACTGCCATGTAGAAAAATCTATGAGTCCTAGACACATCTGAAAACTAAACATCTGGGTGAGTCCAGGGTGGTGTGTTTCACACACACCCCACACCATTTCCTTACCCACAATGCCCTGAAAACCTCCAACTTTGCTGGAAATCACACATTTTTCCCAAATTTTTTTGATGGAACCTTCCGGAATCTGCATGAATCCACAAAATTCCAACCACCCAGCATTGTTGCATCTATACTGATAAAACGTCTGCCCCACTTGTCAGCCTAAAAACGTTTTTTTTCAAACTGCCCTTTTGGACCCGCTTTGGTTCCCCCTCATTTCTGACATGTTTTTGGCTCTTCCTGTCACAGGCACTTGGCCCACTTACACAAGTGAGGTATCATTTGTACCGGGAGACTGAGGGGAACGTTGGGTTGTAGGAAATTTGTTCCGGTGCAGTGATCCCACACAGAAATGTGGGGAAAAGGTGATGTTTTAGCTATATTTGAGGTTTGCTGAGGATCCTGGGTAAGAAGGATCCATTCAAGTCACACCTCCCTGGACTCCCTCGGGTGTCTAGTTTTCAGAATTGTTTGGGTTTGGTAGATTTCCCTAGATGGCTGCTGAGCCCAGGACCAAAAACGCAGGTGCCCCCTGCAAAAACAGGTAGTTTTGTAATTGATAATTTTGATGTGTCCAAATAGTGTTTTGGGGCATTTCCTGCCATGGGCACTAGGCCTACACACACAAGTGAGGTACTGGTTTTATCAAAAGTCCTGGGGGACCTCTAGGTAAATGAAAGTTTGAGGCTTCCTTCATATCCAAAACTTTGCAGCACCAAAATGTGAAGAAAACGTGTGGTTTTTTTGCCAAATTTTGAGGTTTGCCAAGTTATCCCATCCTGGCTTCCCTTAGGTGTCTAGATTTCAGAAATGTAAAGGTTTGCTAGATTTTCCTAGGTGCCGGCTGAGCTAGAGGCCAAAATCCACAGCTAGGCGCTTTGCAAAAAACAGGTACATTTTCTTTGGATAAATGTAATGCGCTCACGTTATGATTTGGGGCATTTCGTGTCGCTGGCATGAGGTCTACCCACACAAGTGAGGTACCATTTTTATCAGAAGGCTTGGGGAAATGCTGGGTGGAAGGAAATTTGTGGCTCTTCTCAGATTGCTGAATTTTCTGTCACTGAAATGTGAGGAAGAAGTGTTTTTTACCAGGTTTTGAGGTTTGCAAAGGATTCTGGGTAACAGAACCTGGTGAGAGCCGCACAAGTCACCACATCCTGGATTCCCCTAGGTGTCTAGTTTTGAAAAATGCATAGGTTATGTAGGTTTCCCGAGGTGCCGGCTGCGCTAGAGGCCAAAATCCACAGCTAGGCACTTTCCAAAAAAACACGTCAGATTTCAATGTAAAAATGTCATGTGTCTATGTTGCATTTCCTGTCATGGGCCTTAGGCCTACACATACAAGTGAGGTACCATTTTGGGGGGGAGACTTGGGGGAACACAGAATAGCAGAACAAGTGTTATTGTCCCTTATCTTTTTCTACATTTTGTCTTTCCAAATGTAAGACAATTTGTAAAAAAGACACCTATTTGAGAAATGCCCTGTAAATCACATGCTAGTATGGGGGCCCCGGATTTCATAGATATTCAAATAACCAATGCTTCTCAACACCTTATCTTGTGCCCATTGTCGAAATAGAAAGGTTTCCTTGATACCTATTTTTTTACGCTTTATATTTCAGCAAATGAATTGCAGTATACCCGGTTTACAATGAAAACCCATTGCAAGGTACAGCTCCATTATTCGCTTTGGGTACCTAGAGTCCTTGATGAATCTACCAGTCCTATATATTTAGAACTTTTCCTACTTTTCTGAAATGTTTAGCTGTCCGGGAGCCAGCATTGGTTTCACACCCATTTCTGTCACTAGCTGGAAGTAGGCGGAAAGCACAAAAAAGGTCAAAATGGGGTATGCCCAGTAAAATGCAAAAAATTAGATTTTCTGATTCAAGTCGCCTGTTCCTGAAAGCTGGGATGTTAGCACCACAAACCCTTTGTTGATGCCATTTTCAGGGGAAAAACACAAGCCTTCTTCTGAGGCCCTTTTTTTCCATTTGAAAAAAAAAAATGTTTGCTGTGTTGTGGCAAATTTCTTGGTCTCCTCCAGGGGAACCCACAAACTCTGGGTACCTCTAGAATACCTAGGATGTTTGAAAAAAAAAGGACGTAGATTTGGTGTGGGTAGCCTATGTGGACAAAAAGTTATGAGGGCCTAAGCGTGAACTTTCCAAAATAGTCGAAAAAAGGCCTGGCACCTAACTGGGAAAAGGCCTGGCAGCAAAGGGGTAAATGAGTCTAAATAAAAAGCTGAACCTTATCCTTTTCGGGAGACAGCAATGGTTAGCAATTGTATCACTAGAAAAACCTTCTGATTTCCAAGTGTTTTGTCAAGTAATTTCATTATTGTGAGAAAAAAGGTTATTGGTTGGGGAGGATGTGAGTCCTTCCTAAGTAATAAGTCCAAAATCTTGTCAGGTTCATCATACAAATTCAAACACTAAACACCCCAGTTGCTATTGCACACAGCAGACAGGCTTACCTTAAGGAAAGTGTGCAAAAACCCATGAAAAGGAAAAAATCAATGAGGGGAATCAGAGATGTGAATTTTCAAAGTGTTTTATAAAAACTGCCAATCAGATGTCACTGTACACACTTGACAGGGACTTTGGCACAGTTTTAAACAGACCATAATAGAGCAGTGGCTGGATGCAAAAAGTGAGTCATCCTGGTTACAAAGTTTACCTTTTGAGTCAGTCTTGAAAACGGAAGTCAAAAGCCTACAGGCGGGGCAAGGATGCAGACTGCATCAAATCAAATCAAATCATTAACATTTATAAAGCGCGCTACTCACCCGTGCGGGTCTCAAGGCGCTAGGGGAAAAAGGGGGGGGTTATCGCTGCTCGAACAGCCAGGTCTTTAGGAGTCTCCGGAAAGCGGAGTGTTTCTGGGTGGTCCTGAGGCTGGTGGGGAGGGAGTTCCAGGTCTTGGCCGCCAGGAAGGAGAAGGATCTCCCACCCGCTGTGGAGCGGCGGATGCGAGGGACAGCAGCGAGTGCGAGGCCAGAGGAGCGGAGGAGGCGGGTGGGGACGTAGAAGCTGAGGCGTCTGTTGAGGTATTCCGGTCCCTTGTCGTGGAGGGCTTTGTGTGCGTGGGTGAGAAGTCGGAAGGTGATCCTTTTGCTGACTGGGAGCCAGTGCAGGTGTCTCAGGTGTGCGGAGATGTGGCTACTGCGGGGTATGTCGAGGATGAGGCGGGCCGAGGCGTTTTGAATGCATCCGGCAAACGTCTCTGAACATCAAATAGACAGTGGATAAGGACCGGCTTAAGCCATTGTTTCTGGTGTGAAAAACTGATTGGGAAAATTCTCATTTCACAGCTGCCAAAGTCTTCTCTTCAGACAGATATTTCCTACACCTTCATCTTGTGAACATTTCTATCTTCAGACTAAAGGCTAGATGAATGAAGCTTTTTTGAGATCCTAAACAGCCAGAGTTGCAGAACTAGGGCATTTGGTACTGCAAAAATGCTTTTTAGGATGTACAAAGTCCAATTTGCAATTCAGTAACTTGTTACCAAATTGCATTTTGGGATTTTACAATTCAGTATTTAGAAGGGGTGTGTTGCGGTCATTCCTTACTAATATCAAATTACAATGGAAAGTACAAATGTTTTTTGACTGAAATGCGGTCACAAAACATTTGCAACATACTGACATTTGAAAATGGTGGTTACCCATTTGTAAATAGGAATGGGTCCCCAAGGGGCTCCGTCACCTTTGAGAATGGTTGGTAAATTATTTTTTTGGGAGCAGGCAATGATCCCACAGGCCACTGCCTACTCTTAAAAATTGAAACTTCAAAGTGTATTTTTTTCTTTTTAAACAGATCCCATTTTCCATTAAGGAAAAAGAGTTGTGTTTTAAAAGAAAAGATTGCTTTATTTAAAAGCAATCACAGACCTGGTGGTCTGCTCACCCCAGCAGGCCACCATCCCTGTGATGGCAGTGAATCTTAGTGGGTCCCAAACTGTGATCTATAGCAGTACTATGCATGAAGTAGGTCTATTTGCAACCCACTCTGAATTGAAAAATGAAACTTAATGAGTTTCACACAATAGGAACAGCCATTTCCTAATTGAGATTTACAGGAAATGGCAATTAAGAAATTGCTATTCCTGTCTTTGTACATCTAGCCCTTAGTCACTTTTTTGGAGCTCAAAATCCTCCAGCAGTACAAGCCTGGAGTCTGTACCCAATAAAGTTTTCTAAAAGTGTTACACCTTTATTACAAGGTCCCATAGATGTTCCAGAAAGATTTGGAAGTGCAAACATGGGCAAAGTACCAATATATTAGACTTTCTGGTGCAATTATTTTGTTTTCTGTCTCATCTAAGCATCAGAGGGCCTTAGGAACAGCTCTTAAGAGCAGGAATTCACTCAAAGAGAAGTAACCAGCAGGGCCCAGTACAGGTCCAGTTGCTACTGGTCAATTGGTCACCTCAAGAAAAAGGCTTATTGTTTTGTTCCTGTAGCCACACAGGTGGTCTTCCAAATGACCCTTGGAGTCCACTTTTCAGTCCCGCTTACAAGGAGGAGCATGCTCAGCTTCTCAGCATTGCACACAGGACACAAACAACAGGCCAAGTCATACTCTGTTCTTCCACTAGCCCAGAATGTGTGATGGTGAGCTGTTGGTGAAGTGGCACTTTTGTGGGATTCAGTAGCCACTAGGTGGTGGACACTCTAGGACTCTCCCTAACCAATAAGAAAGCAGCTCCCAAGAGCAAACCTTCCCACTTTTGCAGAACATCTGTTTGCTTTATTGCAACCTATCCCACACTGCACAATTCCAGGGAAAATTCCAACAAAGCAACACTCTTCTGCCCTGTGAGATTCCTACGAGGGGTGTGTTAAGAAAAATGAGCACTTCCCTCCTTCAAAAATATACCAGACTGGTTCCGGGACTAGTTGCCCCTCCCACTAGGCTGGCGCCAAGCTGGCTACGCCAGGGGACAACAGTTCTCTTCTTTACACTTAGCTATAAATAGGCAGGCATCAACCTGGTCCCCTTCAAGTTAATCAAATTTGTGAACTCTCCCCAGCTGCCCCTTCAGAGCTGAGAGGAATCAAACACTTCACAATCAGGTCTTCTTACCAAAAGGTCTAGACCATTATTTCTGCTCAGGTGAATTTTCACGCCTTTTTAAGGAGAAGCACTGACAAGGACAAGCTGCTGGCAGGCTAATGCTAATTGCTGTACTAAAGACAGACAACATTTAACTTTTCAAAAGTTACTTTTTTGTAAATATTTATCAAAAATTCAACTTTGCCAATAAACTGGATTTTTTATAGCTATTACATACAGTGGTTGAATCATTTATATAGTTAATCACAAACAAGAGTTCACAGAGATAGATTTTTTTTCTGAATTTTAGTTTTTCTCATATGAACAGCCACAGTAAAAATAGCTTTTGGAGGCTAGTCACTGTAGGTGCATACCAACACTATATTCATGCTTGTACCATTTTAATCTACTAGGCACCCTACAGTGAGGGCTACAAGGTTTAATTAGGGGAGACATATTTAATATATAAAGTAGGGGTCTTTCCTGTAAAAAATCTTTATTCAGAGAGGTTCGCCTGCAGGTTCAAAAGCTGCAGAATTCAGGCTACACAGGTAGGCTTGAAGCCATATTTTCTCTGTCAGCATAATTGATGGTTCAACATGAGCTGCAGTTCACTGGTGACATTTCATTTCCTAATCATTTGTGTATTTTTGTACTATGGCCTCACTGGAATTTTAAATATTCCAACTGAACATTAGTCAATTTTACAATGTTTTAGTCCTCATACCCTGGGGACTGGTCAGTTTTAAAATGCAGCAACATCAGTCAGCAGAAAATTGAGGTGATCATGCAGAACAATTTCCACTCAAATAACTGCAAATGTCACCTTATAAGTTCACATTGTCCTAATGACATGGCCTCTGGTCTAGTCTTCATATGCTGACATTGCTATTCACATAGTTGGGATACAGTGGCCTACATAAACACTTAACTGCTGTAACGGACTATTCAGCTGCCTAGTGGAATCCCATGAATACTTATTACTTGTGCTGCTATACGATGAAAAGACTATGGCCCTCATGATGGCATTGGCAGTAAATTCCACTTACCGCCACGCTGACTGTCGCCAACTTACCGCCAACGACGGCGGATATTCATTCACCATATTGTGACACATACACAGACCAATCTGTCTCTATTCAGCCACATACACAATTCCACCACACCAAAGGTCAGTGATAAAGAGGCGGTATCAAAACCCACACCATTAGGCCAACAGAACAACGCCCATCACATTATGACCCACGAATCACCACGGCAGACATTCAATGGCGGTAAACCACTGGTGGTACATACCGGCACTCAAAATACACACACAAACAAAACAACACCACATTGGAAAATTGAAACAACACACACCTGACGCCAATACACACACCACACCCACCCACTCACACCACTATAAAACACACACCTACATTAGCCACAGCCCTTTACCATTACAAACAATTTCCACCAGAGAGACAGCAAGACCACAGACACACCAGAGCCACACACTACCTACACCTATACACCACCCACGCACACCACATCACACACCCCAACACATTACCCTACACACCTTCACCTACACACCTCACACAACACCCCTGGCACCACAAAGATACCCCCGATTCACAGAGGAAGAGCTAAGGGTCATGGTGGAGGAAATCATCAGGGTAGAGCCTCAGCTATTTGGAGCACAGGTGCAGCAGATAACGATAGCTAGGAAGATGGAGCTATAGTGGAGAATCGTGGACAGGGTCTACGCTGTGGGACAGCACCCCACAACTAGGGATGACATTACGAAGAGGTGGAACAACCTACGGGGGAAGGTACATTCCATTGCAGCAAGACACCAATTTGCTGTACAGAGGACTGGCAGTTGACCCCCACCTCATCCCCCACAACTAACACGAGAGGGGCAAGTCTTGGCAATCATGCATCCTGAGGGCCTGGCTGGAGTAGGAGGAGAACTGAACTCTGGTAAGTCAACTCTTTACTACTATCATCCCCCTAACTGCATGCCACCACATACTCCCACCCCCACTCCCATCACACCACCACGTCCCACACACCCCACCATCACATCTCAGTCATCCCAGTTCCGAGCACCATATGCCATACCAATGCATGGACACCACTCACAGCCCTGCATGGAAACCTATCACAAAAACATGCACACTGGAGAGAATCAGCTATCCCACCACATACCATCGTACACAAGTGAAAGCTGCCAGGGCACATACAACCAAAGAGGGCAAGCCACTGATGCACAATATGTCAGACACAGAAACCATAACACATCATTTACATCCCCACAGGTACCCCGCCAATGTCAGCGGAGATGAGGTGCCAGCAATATCCAGTCCCCCAACCAAAGAGGCCCACAGTGATGACAGCAACTCTGGTCTTCAGGATCTGGATGACCAACCTGGCCCATCAGGAACCTCTGGACAGTCGGTTACCCAGGCCCAGTCACACACCATCACAGCACGCACCCAGCGTACCCATACATCTGTCCCCAGGACATGTCAATCAGCAGTGTGTCCACCTCTACAGGGACCCCAGGCCACACCTCCTACCCAAGACAATCAGGGACCTGGGTTCAGTGGCAGTGGGCACCCAGTTCAGGGGACAAAGGCACAGGTCAACAGGGAAACTGGAAGGACTGCTGTGCACCAGGGGGAGGACAGGCCCAAGGAACCGACCCTCCAGGAGGCACTTGCAGAGATCCTGGGAGCATATCAACATTCCCCGGACATGATGGGCCAGATCCTGGACAATGTGCAGGAGGACAGGCGGCTGCACGAGGGACAGTACCAGGGGATCAGGGAGGACTTGCAGGCCATCAACACCACCCTGGTCTCCAGAGCAGGGGTTCTGGCAGACATGGCCAATATTATGAGGGAGGTGGTCATACAACAGCGGACCCCTGCCACTAGCCAGACATCTGAACTGCCTTCCACCTCCGCTGCTGCTAGTGGACAGGAGGCCTCGCTACAGGACCAACAGGCCATCAGCACCCCTCCCCTGCAGAAGGAGAACCACCCCGCAAATATTCCCTGCGATCCAGACAGGAGCCGGAGACACTTCCCAAGACCCCCGCCAGGAAATTAGACTCTCCTGATTGTCACCCTTGTGTCCCACACAGTCACCCTGTCCACCTTGAACTGCCATTGCTCCCCTTCCTATGTCCCCTTGGACAATTCACCTGTGCTACAGAATGGAACAATTCCCTGGACTTTTCTCCATCATCACCCCATCCCATTCCACTTGCCCCTCAATATTTTAGCACTTCAGTAAACACCCTTGGAAAAAATAGACATATGGAGTATGTCAAATTTTTCAAGTATTTATTCATTTAACCAGGTTCAAACATTGCAATTCAACTGTACAGTAAATGAGCATATGTTAATGACCTGTAGCTGGCTGCAGTGATCACACCAGGAACTATTGTAAGGAACCAACATCTGTGAAATGAATTGCCAAAGGGTACAGTAAGTGGGCATAGAAGTGGGAAATAACAGCATGCCAGTGCCACAGAAATTCTAAATAATTGCAATGAAATGTGAAGTAACACTGTCTTACCTGTGTGTCATTGGAAGTATTGTCTGATGACTGCTGTTCTGTTGTCTTCATCCTCATCCTCTGCCTCCTTATCCTCACTGTCCACAGGGTCCACTGCTGCTTCACGGGCATTTCCAGCCTCCTCCTCCTGCAGAGAAGGCACATTGCAGCTCATGGCAAGGTTGTGCAACATGCAGCATGCCACTATTATCTGAAACCGAAACCTGGCCTTTAGGAGGCAAAAGGTCCGTTCTATGATCCTTCTGGTTTGCCCATGTGCCTCATTGTAACGTTCTTCTGCCCTTGTCCTGGCATTCCTCACAGGGGTTAGTAGCCAAGATAGATTGGGGTAACCAGAGTCACCTGTAACATTGAGTGACAACATTTAGCCGCACACTATCCCAAATGGCCCACACCATACCCATATGTCAACATATACTGGGTGGGGATGAGGACTCACTTATTACCCACACCCTGTGCTTCTGTAGTTGGACCATCACATTTGGGATGCTGCTATTCTTCTGGACAAAGGCATCATGCACCGACCCTGGATACTTAGCATTGACGTGGGAGATGTACTGTTCCGCCAAGCACACCATTGTACATTCATAGAGTGGAAACTCTTACGATTTCTAAACATTTTGACGGGGAGACAAATGCAATATGTGTTCCATCAATCGTCCCTATTATGTTAGGAATATGTCCCATTGCATAGAAGTCGGCCTTCACTGTGGCCAAATCTTCCACCTGGGGAAATACGATGTAGCTGCACATGTGTTTAATCAGGGTAGACAACACTCTTGTCAGCACTATTGAGAACATTGGCTGTGACATTCTTGCTGCCAGCCCCACTGTCACTTGGAAAGTACCAGTTGCCAGGAAATGGAGCACGGATAGAACTTGCACAAGAGGGGGGATCCCAGGTGAGAGATGGATAGCAGATATCTGGCTCCAATTGGGCACATAGCTCTGTGATTGTGGCCCTGTCAAGTCTATAGGTGAGGATGATGTGCCTGCCCTCCATTGTTGCCAAGTCCACCAGAGGTCTGAACACAGGGGTATATCTCCATCTCCTATTCATCCACAGAGGTAGCAATCTATGGGGCAAAAGACTGAGGAGACGGTCACAAACTGAACAATGGGGCTACAACAGAACATTGCATGCTGTTAACTTGTAATGAGTCAGTGTGAATTGTCTAGTATGTCCAAATTTAAACAGTGATGCAGAAATTATCCAAGGCCTGCCCCCCCCCTGAAATGGGGTCCGTCTGTCCTGTGTGGAGGGACAGGTGGAAGTGAGGTAATTCCGCTGACGTTGTGTGCCGTTGCAGGAGGCAGTCAGGAACCATTGTGCAACTCCTCATTGTTTATAATTGGCCCCTATGGGTTACATTGATCTACTCCGGCGGTAACGGTATGCATCGCCGTGGACGTGACCGCCATTTTATATCTGATTCCTCACTTGCTACAACAGGAGAGGACCTATACTGCATGTGCTGAGGTGATATGTGTCCGGAACCTACCATGGCCCATGTGACTGGGGAAAGGGCCCCTGCCTTCACTTTGGAGGGGTTGGAGAGACTGGTGGATGTGGTCCTACCCCAGTACGGACTGCTGTATGGGCCTCCAGGCCAACAGGTGAGTACACTGTGGACACGATGCATGTGGTATGAATGCATGGAGTGGTGTGTGTGAAGACCTCTGGGCGGCGTCTTGGTGTGTGCTGGGCCATGTGTGTGCAAATGGTGATGTGAATGGGTATGGTGGGCAATAAGTGTAACAGGCAGGACTGTCTGACTAATACTATTGTCCTGTGTGTATTTCCTCTGCAGGTCAGCGACCATCAAAAGAAGGGTATATGGCATGCCATTGCCAAGGACGTGCAGAACCTGGGGGTCTATGGCAGACGGAGCATCCACTGTCGGAAACGGTGGGAGGTCCTGACAAGCTGGGCACAGAAGACTCTAGAGGCCCAGCTGGGGATAACCTCCCAACGAGGAAGGGGTGCCCGTCGAACCCTGACCCCCCTGATGGTCTGCACACTGGCAGTGGCCTATCCAGAGCTGGATGGGTGCTTGATGGCATCACAGCAGCCACAAGGGTGTGAGTACAGTGTCCATCATTACTACTAACGCCTGGTGGGGTGGTATCCGGGTGGTGGATGTGTGTCAGTGGGTGCCCCTAGGCCAGGTCTGACATTGCAGCGTAGGTCCCCTGGTGGCAAGGGTTCTGAAGGGATAGTCCTGCTACCTAGCTCATAGGCATCCACTTCTGGTCAGGGCTGCATGGGTCCCAGGTGTACTGGAGTTGCTGGTGTGTGCCCCTCCCCAAGCCATGGTGGCTAGAAATATCACTGGTAGTGCAATGCATAGTGCGTAGGCTTGTTCCCTGTGTGTGACGGTGCTGTGTACGCCAACGGTGGTGTTGGTGCAGCCATTGACCAAGTGTATCCTTTGCCTTTTCCCCCCCTTCCTGTTTTGTGACCCTGTCCTTATGTGCATTAGCATCATCTGGCAGAGGAGCAGAGGCACCAGCGACGGAGGGAGCTGCATCCCACAGGACCGAGGAAGCAGAGTCCATGACGCTGAGGGCACCAGTGGGACAGAGGGCTAGGGGAGCACCACGGCGGAGACTGGAGGGGACAGTTCTGACACAGATACCTTCTCTGATGGAAGCTCCCTGGTGGTGGCGGACGCCTCTGTTACCACCCCAGCTATAGGTACATCCGCCACCTCCCATACCAGCACCGCCCTCCCAGCAGCCCCTCAGAGAGTTGGCTGTGCCTGCTCACCCAGGAGGGTGGGCATCTCTTCGCCCCAGGCACCTCAGGCCCTGCCCCAGTTAGCCCTGCTGCCCTGAGTGAGGAGGCTATTAACCTCCTGCGATCCATATCTGTAGGGCAGTCAACCATTGTGAATGCCATCCAGGGGCTGGCAGCCGAAATGCAACAGACCAATGCATTCCTGGAGGGCATTCACACTGGCTTGGCGGCCCAGCAGAGATCAATCCAGGCTCTGGCCTCCTCTCTGAGGGCAGCCATTGTCCCTGTTTCCACCCTCCCCCTTCCAACTTCCTCTTCCCAATCCCATTACCCTCAACCCCAGCCCATCCCAAGCACACAGCCAGACGAGCATGCACACAAGACAACACCCATGAGTGGCACAGGCAAACACAAGCACCACACTTCATCCCACAGGCACTCACACAAACACCATTCACTTGCAGACACGACAACATCCACTATCTCCACTGTCTCCCCCTCTTCCTCCTTCTCCACCTCCCACCCAGTTCTGTCTACAGTCACACCTGCATGCACTACACCATCATCCACTGCCAGCATCACCAGCACACCTAGCAGAACACACACCTCGCTGGCAGACACCAACACAACAGCTCTGCAGACATCCACTGTGTCCTCTCCCACTGTGTCTGTTCTCCCCTCCAAGGTACACAAACGCAAGCACTCAGACACCCAACAGCCATCCACCTCACAACAGCATCCAGGCCATGCACCGGCAACCAAACACAGCAGACAGACACCTCCCACAACCACTCCCTCTTCCTCCACTCCCAAACCTTCTCCCTCTCCCCACCCCAACATCCCTAAGCAGCTTTTCCTCTCCACCATTAACCTCTTCCAAACCCCCCGTCCTTCACGTCTGGCCAAGGTGGCAAAAACCTAGGCAAGCACTTCAGCCACACAGTCCACAGGCCCAGTAGTCTCCACACCCACTCGTAGTGGGAAAGGATCCAGGCCACCAGGCAGCCTCAGGGAAAGGGTGCCTGCCCCAAGTGCTGCCCTGAAGGGCAAGGAGCCATCCCCGGCTGCTGCCAAGAAGGGCAAGGAGCCATCCTCAGCTGCTGCTAAGAAGGGCAAGGACCCATACCCAACTCCTGCCAGTAAGGGCAAGGAGCCATCCTCAGCTGCTGCCAAGACGAGCATGGAGCCATCCCTAGCTGCTGCCAAGAAGAGCAAGGAGCCATCCCCAGCTGCTGCCAGGAAGGGCAAGAAACCTGCACCAGCATGCAGGAAGCCTAGTGCAGGGAATCAGTCGAAGGCCCCACCATCAACCATGGTTGTGCAGCCGTCCGGGGCTGCAGGGGATGGGCTGGAGCCTGCCCATACCAGCAGCAGCAACACTACCACCACAACCAGTGGGCAGCCGTCTGAGGCTGCAGGGGATGGGCTGGAGCTTTCCCTCACCAACAGCAGCAGCAGCACCACCACCACCACCAGTGGGCAGCCATCCAAGGCTGCATGGGATGGGCTGGAGCCTCCCCCACCACCAGCAGGACCACCACCACTCATGGGCAGCCATCCGAGGCTGCAGGGGATGGGCTGGAGCCTCCCCCCACCACCAGCAGCAGCAGCACCACCACCACCAGTGAGCAGCCATCCGAGGCTGCAGAGGATGGGCTAAGGCCTCCCCTCACCACCAGCAGCAGCATCAGCAGCGCCACGACTGAGCAGCCATCACAGCTGGCTGCCTCCGGCTGTTGTGCGGACTGCCCCTGCAAATCCTGAGAGACTGTGACCTTGCACTCCCCAGGATCAATAGTGCATGGCACAATGCCCCCTCCAGAACCAATGGGTATGGCACCCACTCACCCCATCCACCCCAAGATCGGAAGCACAGGGCACAATTCTCCCTCCAGAACCAGTGGGCAAGTCACCAACTTGAGAGACTGTGTCCTTGCACTCCCCAGGACCAAGCACAGAGCATGTTGCCCCATCCAGAGTATGTGGGCAGGTCACCAGCTTGAAAGACTGTGGCCTTGCACTCCCCAGGATCAAGCACAGGGCATATTGCCTCATCCAGGACCAGTGGTGTTGTACCATCTGCAGGTTGAGGTTCCCCCCATTCCCAGTCCTACTGAGGTGCCTGCCTATTTTCCAACTGATGCCCCTGCAGTGTTCTCTCTGTGTTGCTGCAGAAGACAAGTGGGGCCTTGGACTTTGTCATGTGGCTCTGTGGCCCACGCACATTGAGGACTGGGCTGTGTCCCTTGAACTATCCATATGTATATACCATTAGATTGATTTTTCGTATTTCTACTGTATTTATATTATTCCACTCACTTTCATCTATTCCTGTAGTCCTTGCATTATTCCAGAGGGGCACGGGGTAAAAATGTTTTATTAATGCATCTGATTGTGTGTATGGTTTTGGGGGTGGGGAGGTGTATTTTGCATGTGTGTGTCATTCTTTTTCCTCCCCCCTCCCATGTGTGCTAGGCGGCTGTACTCACCGTGGTCGTCTTCGCAATTGCTAATGAACTGATTTAGAGAATTCAATTCAGTGTCTATCAAAATCTGTCTGACACATTCAAGTGCCTGTTGCTGTGGAATATTTGTATACAGAGCTTCCAAATCCATTGTGACCAAAATGTCATTCTCTGGATTAAACGGAACACCCTCAATTTTAGAACTCAAATGACCCGTATCTCCAACATAAGAAGGGAGATCGAACACCAAAGGTTTAAGGAAATTATCCACGTATTGTGATAATGGTTCAATCGCAGAACCAATCGATTAAACTATAGGTCGCAAAGGAGGATCTCTCTGGTTCTTATGAATTTTAGGCAACCCATAAATCACAGGAAGCCGAGTGTTCTTCGGAGTAAAACACTCAAATTATTTCTGACAAATCACTCCCTGTTGTAATGCTTGATTACGTATGTCTTTAATCATAGTTTTAATATGTAGTTTTGGATTAGAAACTGCTCTTTTGTAAAAGTCCTTACACTGTAGCATTCTCATAATTTTGCCTGTATATTGCACTGTATCAAATATAGTAATACCACCCCCTTTATCACTGGGTTTGATCTAGCGTGAAAAAGCAAATATCTTTTTTCAATTTTTCAGTCTTCCTTTTTTATCAGATACTGATTAAAGGACTCAAACTCTATGGATACCTCCTCTAACTTCTTCTTAGCTTCTTCTAATGCAGTTGTCTGCTTGAGTTTCTCTTCTATTTCTTCAATCTCCTTATCCAAAAGAGACACGATCTCACGTGCAGTCACAATATTTAATAGCATCCAATCTCTGGAACATCTATTGGAAATAAAAGACCATTTTTCCAGAAAGGCTTTGATCTCCACAAAAAGGCCTGGTATATTCCTAACTTTTAATCCATTCGGAATCACACCCGCTTTGAGGTATTCCAGAATGAATTCAGCATGGGCCTCTGTTCTACATGCCTTTTTCTTCAAATTCAGTAATTTAATCCAATCATCTTTCAAATTACTTGAGAGACTGAATTCCTGTCCACCATTAGAGGTGGTTCCCACAGTTCTGGAAAAATCAGCCTCAGAAAAACTAAAGGTCTGAATAGTCTCCATAGAAATACTAATCATGTATCTACAAAACCAAAAAGAAAATACAAAAAAATCAAAGTACCCATACCCAAGAAGGAAATAGGTATGCACATCAACTAATAAAGGCAATTGGAATAATAATCCCCTACAGTAAACTACTGTAACTACAAGAAAAAAAACACACAAAAGGGGTCCCTGTCATGATTTGGAGAGAAATTCAGGGAAATCAATACAAACAAACAAAAACTCTCCTCTCAAAATACCAAAAAACAAAAAATAAAAACAAATAAAGTATAACTCAAAAATATAACAACCACTTTTAATGAAAAAAACTATATTATATTCAAAACAAACAAAACCTACCCTAATACAGATTAATTCATAAAAAAATGAACTCTAATTGACACAAATTATACATAAATCATAAACTACACACAGACAAAAATCAAGATAACACAAAACGTGACACACTCTAAACCAATCTTTACATAAACACGTGACAAATATTTAATATTTAACACAAATAATTTCATAAATATCACATATATCTACATATTAATACAATATAACAATTCATATTTGGTCATTATATATTCATGCATGGCTATAATGGAAAAAGGTTTCGGTATATATTCAATCCTTCGTACAGATCTTTAACAAATTCCTTGGCAAAAAAAAAACCTTTTTTAATTCTTAAAGGCAGTGCAAGATCACAGTGCTGTCCATTTTCTGAATAATCCAAAATCAATAATCTATCATGAGATTAATATACATAGGGTTCTCCATAGTCAACTTTAGTACTCAATGCCAACTTTGGTACTCAATGCCAACGCACGTTGCGGTGGATTTAGTCTTCCGTATATCTTTCTAATCACAGAGCCACCTTCCTCAGGGCATGAATTGGTAGAACAAAGCACCAAAGACTTTGGGGGTTATTCTAACTTTGGAGGAGTGTTAATCCGTCCAAAAAGTGACGGTAAAGTGACGGATATACCACCAGCCGTATTACGAGTTCCATAGGATATAATGGACTCGTAATACGGCTGGTGGTAAATCCGTCACTTTTCCTTCACTTTTGGGACGGATTAACACCTCCTCCAAAGTTAGAATAACCCCCTTTGTATCTTATCTAAATCAAGAGGCAATGTATTAAAAATATATTAATCGATTATATAAATGTCTGTGTAAGAGCTGCATTATAAACTATAATAATTAAATCAATATTTAAATATCTTCAAATAATAACTCAAATTTATATTTTGTTGATGTGGGTACCGAAACCTTCACCAAATAACTGAAAAAAAAAATTAATTCCTAAACAAACCAAAAATATGACCAACCCAAAACAAGATTGTGTGATACCTCAAAAAAACAATAAATGCCATACACACCCAAAGTGGACACAAACATACACACTATAACAAACCTAATCTCTCATACCTATTGATGTTTCTCCCTTTCATGTACAATTTGAATATATATTACTTCATCACTCTAAAACAGAGTAATAAACAATTACCTATCTAAAATCAAGGAATATGTGACATTTATGAAATTATTTATGTTAAATATTGAGTATTTGTTACGTGTTTATGTAAGGATTGGTTTAGAGTGTGTCATGCTTTGTGTTGTCTTGATTTTTATCTGTGTGTATTCATGTTGTGTTGTTTGTGATTTATGTATAATTTGTGTCAATTAGAGTGGATTTTGTTATTAATTAATCTGTAGGAGGGTAGGTTTTGTTTGTTTTGAATATAATATAGTGTTTTTCATAAAAAATGGTTGTTATATTTTGAGTTATACTTTACTTGTTTCTATTTTTGTGGTTTTTGGTATTTTGAGAGGAGAGTGTTTGTTTGTTTGTATTGATTTCCCTGAATTACTCTCCTGATCATGACAGGGACCCCTTTTGTCTGTTGTATCTACTAATATACCAGGAGGTAGAAAGAAAGTGGTGGCGAAGACCACGGGGAGTACTGCACCTAGGGAGGGGGGGGAGGTAAAAGACAGTTACACACACATGCGGCATGCAGCACCCCCACCCTCACCCACAACACATACACAACAACACATCCAACAACATTACAGATACACCTTGTTACCCCCTGGAAGAACGCAAGGACAAAAGGAATTGAGTTTAACCAGTGATATTTTGAATATAGGAATCGAATATTAATAAATCAGTAGATACAAATATCCACATTATGTACAGAAGGCCGTACACTGTCTCTTGACAAAATTAGAAAGAAAGGGAGCACACCGCCTACACTCCAGCAACAAAGTCCAACCCCCTTGTAAATTTCCGTGGACCTGTAAGCCCAAAAATCATTGGTGAAGCCCACACATGACACTTGTCTCAAAATGGAGAGAGCACTGCAGGAGAATCAGGTAGAAAACACACAGGCACCTCAGGGGGAAAGAAGGGGGGCACCTCAGCTGGAAGATGGTACTACGCCACTGCTCCTCGAGGGGGCTCCATGCCCAGTGCTTGGTCCTTGGGAGTACAAGGCCACAGTCAATCAAGTGGGTGGTTTGCCCACTGCTTGGTCCCGGGGAGTGCAAAGCCACAGTCTCTCAGTGGGTGGGTTGCCCACTGCTTGGTCCTGGGGAGTGCAAAGCCACAGTCTCTCAAGTGGGTAGTTTGCCCACTGCTTGGTCCTGGGGAGTGCAAGGCCACAGTCTCTCAAGTGGGTGGTTTGCCCACTGCTTGGTCCTGGGGAACGTTACAATGAGGCACATGAGCGAACTAGGCGGATTATTGAGAGGACATTCAACCTCCTGAAAGCCAGATTCCGGTGCCTCCATCTGACTCGCTGTACTACTCACCGAAGAAGGTGTGCCAGATCATCGTGGCATGCTGTATGTTGCACAACCTGGCATTGAGACGCCAGGTGCCTTTTCTGCTGGAGGATGAGCCTGGTGATGGTTTTGTGGCAGCGGTGGAGCCTGTGGACAATGAGGAAGAGGAGGCAGAGGAAGAAGATGTTGACAACAGAACAAACATTATCCTGCAGTACTTCCAGTGACACACAGATAGGAGACTGTAACTCCTCTTCAAATTTCAGTATACTTTGGAACATAGTACATAGCAGCCTCTTACCCTCTGTCTATGGACACTGACTGTTCCCTTTGGGGTTCCTTTTTTCAGATCTGTGTACCCCATACTGGCTTAGGCTAAGTGTACTGCTGGCCAACAACTGTAATACATTGGTATGTGTAAATGAACATAGACCTTGCTATGCTTTGCTAATGTTGCAGTAATACATTTGTGAATCATCAGACGACTCCAGATTTGTCTTTGTTTCAAGAGTGTTTATTGAAGGTGCTATTAAGTAAAGGGGTATGTGCAAGGGGCTGGGGTGATAGTGGAGGTAGGTCCATGGTAGAGTCCAGTCTATTTGTATCACAGGTGCATTGTCCAAGGGGGCATAGGAAGGGGAGCAATGGCAATTCAAGGTGGACAGGGTAACAGAGTGGGACAGAAGGGTGACAATCAGAAGGGATCTGTTTCCTGGTGGGGGTCTTGGCAATGTTCTCTGTCTTCTGCCTGGATCACAGGGACCATTTGCAGGGTGGTTCTCCTTCTGCAGGGGGTGGGGTGCTGGTGTCCTGTTGGTCCTGTGGCGGGGCCTCCCGTCCAATATCGCCGGCAGAGGTGGAATGCTGTTCATTGGTTTGGCTAGTGTCAGGGGCCCTTTGTTGTGCCACTGCCTCCCTCATGGTCTTGCCCATATCAGCCAGCACCCCTGCAATGGTGACCAGGATGCTGTAGATTTTTGTGAGGTCATCCCTGATCCCCATGTACTGTCCCTCCTGCAGCCGCTGGGTCTCCTGAAACTTGGCCAGTACTATGCCCATGGTCTCCTGGGAATGGTGGTATGCTCCCATGATGTCTGCGAGTGCTTCATGGAGGGTCGGTTCCCTGGGACTGTCCTCCCCCTGTAGCACAGCAGTCCTCCCAGCTTCCCTGTTGTCCTGTGCCTCTGTCCCCTGAACCGTGTAGCCACTACCACTGACCCCAGGTCCCTGGTCGTCCTGGGTTAGTGGGGTTGCCTGGGGTCCCTGTAGTGGTGGACACACAGCTGATTGACATGTCCTGGAGACAGTGGCATGGGCCCGCTGGGTGGGTGCGGTGCTGGTGTTTTCTGAGGGGGGAGGCTGTGTGGTGGTTTGGGACTGTGGCAGGGGAATTGACTGTCCAGAGGTCCCAGATGGGCCAGGTTGATCATCCTGATCCAGGCGTGCAGAGCTGTTGTCATCACTGTGGGTCTCTTCTGTGGGGGGATTGGATGTAGCTGGCACCTCCTGTCCGGTGACATTGGGTAGGGGTCCTGTTGGGATGCAAATGCATTGTTATTGGATCTGTGTGTGCCATCTTGTGCAATGGGTGTGTTTCACTTCTAGATTTGTGCTTTCCCTTTCACCTTGGCCTTGTGTGACTGCTGCTTGTGTGGGCTTGGTGGGTCTCTCTACTGGGCATGCTTTAGTGATGGGTGTCCATGCAGGTCTGTGGTAGGTCTCAATGCATTGTTGTTGCATGCAGGGCTTGGGTTTGGGAGGTGGGGGTCCACCGCCAGTCCTCTGTACTGTTATCTGGTGTCTTGATATCACGAACGCACCTTCCCCCGTAGGTCGTTCCTCCTCTTCCTGATGTCATCCCTTGTTCTTGGATGCTGTCCCACGGCGTTGACCCTGTCAACGACTCTCTGCCATAGCTCCATCTTCCTTGCAATGGAGGTGTGCTGCACCTGTGATCCGAATACCTGTGGCTCTACCCGGATGATTTCCTCCACCATGACCCTTAGCTCCCCCTCTGAAAACCTAGGGTGTCTTTGATGTGCCATGATGTGATGTGAGTGATATGTGTGTGGTGATGTCTGGGGTGATGTGCTGGGATGTATACTGTGATGTGCGTGGATGGTGTATGGGTGATGGTGTTGTGTGCCTCTGAGTGAGTGTGTGCTGTTTGCTTGTCTCTCTGTGTTTGGTCTCTTTGTTTTGGTTGTATGGGTTTGTGGGTATTGTGGGTGGGTGTTTTATATTGGATTGGGTATGTGGGAGTGGTGTGTGTATGTGTATCAGGTGTGTGTATTTTGAATTGTCCAATGTGGTTGTGTTTTGTAAGTGTGTGTGTATTTTGAGCGCAGTGATGTGTACCGCCAATGGTTTTCCGCGGATGAAAGACCGCTGCGTTGATTCGCGGGTTGTGATACTGTGGGCATATTCCTGTTGGCGTGACGGTGTGGGTTTTGCTATCGCCATTTTAACACTGACCTTTGGTGTGGCGGACTTTTGTTGGTGTCTGTATTGTGGCAGTATTCTCAGTGCGGGTCATAATACCGTGGCGGATTACCGCTGCAGTCACGGTATGCTGGCAGCCGTCAGCACGGCAGTAGGTGGCATTTACAGCCAGAGTTGTAATGAGGGACATAGTACCAAGTACACTAAGGGCCAGAGGTACAGTGTAACACTTTGAAGCCATTGCAGCACTGACTAGATTTTCACACTAGCCCCAGTACAGAAACTGTAAGTTCAAGTGTGTGGATAATGCAGGATTGTTGATTTTAACTGATTGCACATATTGGCATGCCAGTTCTGAAACAATACACCATAATGAGACCTGCCCCCTTCCCTCCAGTGCCCTTGACAAAGGCCCAATACCCCCCTTGCCAGTAAGGACATGCCCATGACCTGCGCACTACTGGCAGTGGCCCCTCAATCATTACACGTGGGTTACAATCACTACACTGGTGAGTAGTGCGCTTTACAAATTCCTGATTGATGGATTGACTACAATATCTCATGACAGGAAAATCTACCTTCTTTACAGGGACAGACCCTCTGATGTGGCACCTTCACCCCAATAGGCAACACCCATTGTGAAGCAGAGGCCTCTTGTGACACAATCTAGGGAGGTCTTACACATGCTGAGCTTTTATCCCCAGAGCCAATGTGGCCTTAAGTGGCATTTGACACGCTAGTCCATGACATGTGCACATGTTAACATGCACAGACAATCTTTTGACTCCTAGGGACAGCTGCTGTATACAGACATCATGGCTGAGTCGCAAAGAGTGTTAAATGTCCACCAATCATCATTGACAACCGACTGCAAACCAAATGAAGGCCATGACACAACATGTTGTTCATGTGAAAAAAGTGTAAACTAGCTGGTCACGCACCTGCATACCCTGTCCGCTGTTTTGTACAATAGCCCAGTTGCCCATATTGAGATGTATCTGAGAGCCCAGGGGTATGTGTAAGCCATGATTTAGTGCTTTGTTGCGAAATTAACAACAGGCTACTATAATCATGCACCCACCCTGATTGGAGTACAGCAGCACCCCCCATATGGTCAAGACATCTGAATCTTGACTTTATGAGCCCAAAACTGCGTTTAATGATGGCTTGTGTACGTCTGCGTGCCCTATTGTACCTCTACTGAGGTACAACATCTGTATGGTGTGTGGAAATGAGGGGAGAGTGCATATGCAGCATCACCGGAAGAAAAAGGAGTAACATTTGAAAAATGTCTTTCATTCATCTGTATAGTACGTGCTGTATGAATTGGTACATGCTGTGTTTGTTTGGGGCAAGAATGTGTGATTAGGATCAGCTCTGTCTGATGCTAGTGTACATGTACATACACAATTATACATCTCATACTTGTGTGGTACTTGGTACTCACCCAGTAGCCACATGTTGCCAAATTCTCCCACTGCCATCCGCCGGGCAAGAGGTTACCTGCGGAATACATGGTTGTCATGGATACTGCCTGGGAAAACTGCATGCACATCAATGAAGCTACTGCTGGCATCAGAGACACCCTGCATGTTGATGGAGTTCCAGTGGTGTTTGTTGCAGAAGATGTGTGAATTGTGGCAAGGTGGCTGGAGAGGCACATGAGTGCAATCAATTACACCCAGCACACGTGGCAAGCAGGAAATGAGGAAGAAATCCCTAGCTACCCTTTGCCTTCTGGCCAGTATATGGGGCATTCATATGTGGCGATGTGCATTCCTATTGATGCAGCTTAGTACCTGATACAGGCATCAAGACTATGTTGCCCTGGAGATGCCCACAAGGTCACCTCTGACCCTCTGGAATGACCCTGTAGCAAAGAAATGGAGAGCAGCTAGGATCTTGAAATAGGCTGGGACGGCATGGGAGCGGCAGGTTACTGAGTCAAGATCCTGCTCCCACTCATAAACCGTCTCCAAGAGGATATTATGTAGAAAACGGTATCTGGTGAGGACATCTTGGCTGGACTTCCCAAAGAGTTTTATACTTTGTCTGAAAGGGTTTGCTTGTGTCAGCTTTGCTTTTCTGTATGCAGCAAGGATGGGATTGGGGTTGGGCTGAGGATTTGCAGCTGGAGCTGGATGGGGATGGTAGGCACTCACACAGTTGTGTCATCATGCATTTCTGCCTGATCCAGCCGATTGGAGATCATCAGGCCCGTGTGCTGATAATCTTCCCCCAGTCCGGATGATCCAGCCCGACAGCACATGATATGCCCAGAGTGTGGACCTAATAATACTAGTCATAGCTTACTTTTGTGACTACCAAGAAGTCGGAAACGTATTCTTTTTGTCCAAATACGGACCAAAAGTGTAATTTTAACTTTGCGAATCGGGCCCAAAAAATGGTGGATCATTCAGGTAAGCCTCTCAAAAGGAGTTCAATTATGATCTCTGGTACCTTTTGCACATTCAGCAGATGTGAGCGAAGAACGGTGGGGAGCCCATCTGGACGAATGGGAGATTCAAGGACCTGTGTCACTAGAGAAGTCCCTTTAGTCCTCAAATTAGAGAGAGCTATCAGCTCTCTTGAGGGTTCTCTAGGGTTTCTCTACCCATATAGAGGGGAAATTAAAGTGAATACTTATCATGCAGTTGCATCACCTTTGCGCCACGCAATGGGCGCTAGGGTGACACAACTACTAAGTGAGATTTATCAAGTCACGCACGGCTACCTTGTGTGACCCTTAGCGGTTTGGTGAATCTAGAGTAACAGAACGCAGAGGAAATCACTGCATTGTGTTACTCTGCCTGAGGGAGGCATTCCATGGTTGGAGCATGGGTGTTCCATGCATACACCCATAGATTTTAGTGCAGACCCAGATTTACCATTACTTGTAAACCTAGCAATTAATCAAAATGCTATGGCTCTGCAGGCGAAATAACTTTGTTTTTCCTCGTTCTTGCTTCTTTCTATGTGTGTTTTTGTACAGGAAAGTGTCCCTTCCTGTGCAAAAACAATCCTGTCTGCAATGCAGGCACCCTTGCACCATGGTCCAAGGTTCCTCCATTGGTGCTAGGCAGCACATTGTGCATTAGCACAGGGAAAAGACAGTAATGCACCAATGTTAAGTGTGGCAGATTCATGCCCTTTCCCTATCGCACAGTGCAGCAAGATGACTTGCTGCACTGTGCTGAGTAACTGATTGATAAATATGCCTCTCATTGTTAACTGAATAGTTAATCCAGTAACAAAGAAGTATCTAAATCAATAAGGAAGCACACGGATGAAATCTCTGCCATAAATAAATTTTTCAGTGGGCAGAAGTCTACCAGGCCTCCTCAAAAGTGACTAATATTCAGGGGAAAGACAACTATCTGGCAGACTCCCAGAGTTGCAATCTTCTTCCTCAGTGAATTTCCATTGAGCATCAGAATTATTCTAGAAGATTCTAGCAAAGTTTGGCCATCCATGGTTAGATGAATTTCTTCACATTCTAACGCTCGACTTCCCCACTTTTGCTCACTGGACTGAAGGAGGGAAGATTGAGGAATGGATGCATTGGAGATTCCTTGGCCTACTTGCTTTCCCTCCAACTCTCCTCCTCCCATAGGTGCTTCAGAAGATTCGGGAGGAGAAGACATCAGTAGATCTAACAAAACTTTGTTGGTTGCTGTAACCCTGGTTTCCGACATTGCTTCAGTCCTCCCTTACTTTAACCTTCCTCTTGTTCCACCACCATCACAGTTTACCCAGTTGCTGTAGATGTTACTCAAGATGTTATATGTAGCAGTCTGAAAATTGAGAGGGTAGGCCTACAGAAACTGGGTTGTTCAGATGGGTTGCCCTATCCATTACTCTGTCCCCACATACCCACTGTAGTAATTTCCTATATATAAACATTGGAAGAATTTTGAAAAATGATTATAGGCAACTGTTGGACGTGGCTTTTTGACAGGGTCATCCCCAAACTTTTTGCCTCCTTCCTCCTATTTTTTCTGACCTGTTGTTGTTGGCTTTTGAACTCTGGGCACTTTACCACTGCTAACCAGTGCTAAAGTGCATATGCTCTCTGTGTGAATTGTACTGTTGATTGGCTATTTGCTTTTCTTGTAAGACCCTAGTAGAGTGCACTATATGTGCCTAGGGCCTGTAGATTAAATGCTACTAGTGGGCCTGCAGCACTGGTTGTGCCACCCACTTCAGTAGACCCTTAACCTTGTCTCAGGCCTGCCATTGCAAGGCCTGTGTGTGCAGTTTCCCTGCCACTTCGACTTGGCATTTAAAAGTACTTGCCAGGCCTAAATCTCCCCTTTTTCTACGTATAAGTCACCCCTAATGTGTGCCCTAGGTAACCCCTAGAGCAGGGTGCTGTGTGGGTAAAAGGCAGGACATGTACCTGTGTAGTTTATATGTCCTGGTAGTGTAAAGCTCCTAAATTCGTTTTTACACTACTGTGAGGCCTGCTCCCTTCATAGGCTAACATTGGGGCTGCCCTCATACATTGTTGAAGTGGCAGCTGCTGATCTGAAAGGAGCAGGAAGGTCATATTTAGTATGGCCAGAATGGTAATACAAAATCCTGCTGACTGGTGAAGTCGGATTTAATATTACTATTCTGGAAATGCCACTTTTAGAAAGTGAGCATTTCTTTGCACTTAAATCTTTTTGTGCCTTACAATCCACATCTGGCTAGGTTTAGTTGACAGCTCCTTGTGCATTCACTCAGACACACCCCAAACACAGTGTACTCAGCCTCACTTGCATACATCTGCATTTTGAATGGGTCTTCCTGGGCTGGGAGGGTGGAGGGCCTGCCCTCACACAAAGGACTGCCACACCCCCTACTGGGACCCTGGCAGACAGGATTGAACTGAAAGGGGACCTGGTGCACTTCTTAGCCACTCTTTGAAGTCACCCCCACTTCAAAGGCAGAATTTAGCATAAAACAGGGCCTCTGCCCTACCACCTCAGACACTTGCTGGAGAAGAAACCTGAACCAGAACCTGCATCCTGCCAAGAAGAACTGCCTGGCTTCCTAAAGGACTCACCTGTCTGCTTTCCAAGGGCTTGGATACAGCTTGCCTCCTGTTCCCTGAAGTCTCAGGGCCAAAAAGACTTCTCTTTTTCAACTGGACGCCGTGTGTGCTGAAAAATTCGACACACAGCTTGCTCTGCGGTGAAAAATTCACCGCACGCCGATCTGGAAAGATGCCACTCGACGCAACGCCTGCGGTGCGACCGGAACTTCGACGCACGGCCTTGCATGGACAACGCCGCCCGACTTCCAGAGAGGAAATCGACGCGACGTCTGCCGTGAGAAAGAAAATTCCACGCACAGCCTCCCGGAACGACGCGCAGCCAGATAACAAGCCGAGGAATCCACGCACAGACCCTGGGACATCTGGTAATCCCGCAATCCATAGAAGGAAACGGTCCGCGTGCCCGGAAAATGACGCATGTCTTCCCTGAGTGAAAACTAACGACGCAAGTCCGTTTGTGAAGGGGCGAAACCGACGCACACACCATTTTTCCTCCCGTAAAACGAAGCACGTCTCCCCGCGTGAAAAATAACGACGCAAGTCCGGGTGTGAAGGGCCGTAACTGACGCACACACCATTTTTCCACGCATCTCCTCTTTTGCGGCCCTCTGCGGAGATTTTCCACTCCAAACCAGGTACTTTGTGCTTGAAAGAGACTTTGTTTACTTTTTAAAGACTTAAGACACTTTATATCACTTTTCAGTGATATCTTTACAAATTCATATTGCATCTTTGATCGTTTTGACCTGCAAATACCCAGATAAATATTATATATTTTTCTAAACACTGTGTGGTGTATTTTCGTGGTGCTATATTGTGTTATTGTATGATTTATTGCACAAACGCTTTACACATTGCCTTCTAAGTTAAACCTGACTGCTCATGCCAAGCTACCAGAGGGTGGGCACAGGATCATTTTGGATTGTGTGTGACTTACCCTGACTAGAGTGAGGGTTCTTGCTTGGACAGAGGGTAACCTGACTGCCAACCAAAAAAAACATTTCTAACAGCAACCAATTTAGAATCCATATTTTGAAATTCTTTTAAAATTCTAGATTTTCTGAGATAAGGGTTTGGCTTCTGCTACCCTGGATGCTCAATGGTCCTCTATCTAAGGTTTCATATAACCCTGGGGTAATGTTATAGTAGTCAAACCATGGCCCATTGTTTGCGCCGGATTTGCGTCCTTTTTTTACACAAATCCAGTGCAAACTTAACTCCATATTTATATTTTGATGCTAGACCTGTGTAGCGTACAAAATATGGAGTTAATGTCATTTTAAAGATGCGTGAAACCGCCTTGCATCAATGAGATGCAAGGTAGGCGTTCCCATTAAAAAATGGACTCAAACACCAAAGCGCCATATTTATCCAAAGGGGCAAAAATGACGCACGGGTGAGAGGTGGACCAGACAAATGACACTAAACCCAATTTACACCTGGGTCAGTGCAGGCGTTAAAATGAGGTACACACACCACTACTTAAGGAAAACACACACAAGCAACATTACAGACCAACAGGACAACATGGAGGTGCTACTGATGCAGCTTACAAGACAACGCCAAGCATAGGACCAATGGCAGCAGCCACCACCACCCCAACGCGGCCCACAAAGTCAACGCAGAAGGCAGGAGAGGGTCTTCAGGAACAGGACAACCCTCCATGGCCTCAGGGAACAAGACATCATCCGGAGGTATTGACTCAACTGGCAAGCCATCCAGCAGCAGCTGCGCCATTATAAGCCACAGCTAATCTCCAGACACCACACAACATACCACCGGTGACTAAGCTGCTAGCTGTCCTGTACATGTTGACAAGTGGCTCCTTCCAGACAATGGGTGCCCTGGTCGCTGGGGTATCATAGACCTCATTCTCGGTGTTCCTGCCCAAGGTGTTAGATGCCATAATCTCCCTCACACCCGCCACATCAGCTTCCACAACACCCAGCAGAAGCAGCAGGAGATAAAACAGGGCTTCTACAAAATCCATGGCTTCCCACATGTGCTCGGTGCAATTGACTGCACCCATGTCCGGATCGTCCCACCTGCTGCAATAGAGTACCTATTCCAGAATAGAAAGCACACGCATTCCATCAGTGTGCAGGCCATAGTTGACCACCAGGGATTGTTCACTAACATCTTTGCTAAGTATCCTGAGAGTGTCCATGATTCATTCATATTCTGCCACAGCAGAATCAATCAGCACTTCCAGGACGGACAATATGGCAATGGCCTTCTCGTCGGTAAGTCAATAAACCTAGCAATATACACACAGCACAACAACCCTGTAGGAAACACAAAACACGGGCAGGCTGACACTGAGGTGAGACACTGGCAGTTATGTTGTACACCATGACACAATGGGATACACACCTCTGGACAAATGATGGCTGCCACAAACATTAGCGGCCACTCTAGAGCAACAAGGGACCAATGTCAAAGCCCACAGTGACAATGACATGGTCTGCCCTGGAAGTACAATTTGGAAGATGAACCATTTACAATTACATTAGTCCACAAAGTCAATCGGACACCCTCTCAAACAGTATGTAGCATGGAAGGGGTATGCAATGTGTGTTGCAGCAGGTCTAACACCATGAGATACATAGTATAATGATGCTGACTCACATGTAGGTGACACGGAACTACTGAGGTAGTCCCAACATCGTATATCACCCCTGGAGTGCCGTTGCCAGATTGCAATAAAGAAGCGGACTGTGCTATGAACACATATTGATGTGACACAAATGCAAACTGCACCCTGCTGCACACACTGAAAGAGCCAATTGTCCATCAAAATAGCATATGTACAGGGAGATGGCCCTTCCTGCACAGATACATCGACCTCCACAGGGCAGTTAGCCAGGTTCCCTGAAGCAAGTTTGGTAGTGTAGGTGCACAGTTGCACATGAGTTACTGGCAGAGGGAACAACAAATATGTCACACATGGGACAAGTGTGCATTGTCAATACTGAACACCTCAGTGCTGCCAGTTTGTGGAGATTTGTTGTGCACTGTCATCTAGCCAAATCAAAAGGCCTCACTGTTGAATTTCATATGCAATGACATATGTCTAAATGGATGGGATGTCCAGGCCATGTAGTGCAACCCTGTTACCGCCACATCTGAATCTATTGTGTGTGTGGAAGTATCATGTCCCCTCCAGTGAAAGCACACTAAAACATGTTGGACACTACACAACACATGGTGCATACATACTGACCTACAGTTATGAAAAGAAATCATAGATCACAGGTCAATGACCCAAACACAAGTTGTCACATCAAACAACCCGCTGCAGAATAAAACCGAACAGAAGCCCAGGATCTCACACAATATCACAAAATCACAAACACATATGAGTCACAGATGACACAAGATATCAACTGCCATGCTACATGACATTCCTGTTGCAAGCACTCACAAAATACTCACTCCTATTATATTTTGCAGCGGATCACGGTGACAGGACCCTGCCATGGATCATGACCCCATTCCCCAACCTAAGCACAGCAGCAGAGCATGCCTATAATGAGGCACATGGGAGGGCATGCACCATTGTGGAAAGGACCTTTGGCATCCTGAAGTCCAGATTCAGGTGCCTGGACATCACAGGAGGCAGCCTCCTATATGCCCCACACATTGTGTATAAAATTATACTTACCTGTGCTATCCTGCACAACATTTGTGTGAGGAGGAACATCCCTTTATATAAGCCAGAGCAAGAACTGCCCGAGGAGGAGGATGGTGGCAGGGAAAATGAGGGGGAACAGCAGAACACAGCTGCAGGAATGCGTCGCAGACAGCAAATTGTACAAATAAATTTTCACTCAATAGTCACACTACACACCTTGTTGAAATATGTAAATAAACACCTTACTTGATCACACAATCCTGCTCTAGTTTCTTCATTCTCCATCACACATACCGTAGGAATGTGAGTATTACCTCAGGGAGCATGTTACAAAAACAAATCTGACTACTTCTGATGCAACATCACATGTGAAGCGTATGATTGTACAGCAAACATCACACACATATAATAAATATTCATCTCTTGAATTTCACATCTGAAGGACAAAATCAATGGACCACAGCATATGACTAACATCCACGTTGCCAACATGGTCTACTGTAGCACATGACACACAACTATGACATCTCAAATCATAAGGTAAATAAGCGCCCCATACATGAGGCAGTGGATGTGAAATATTAGTGGAAACAGGAATGTATGAACAGACCCCTGACATTAGTAAGTGTGACATTTGCAATCTCTGCAAGGAGCTGTGTGACAAGGGGGGCATCATTTGTGAAAATGGATAGCATCAGTGTCCCAGGTATGACAAGCAATGTCCACAAGTTATGCCCTGAGCAGTCCATCCCTGGAAATAAGTCCTGCCACTGCCATGTGTTACGTTTCTGCCCTCCCATCTCTAGGAGGAGTTGTAAAAGGACTATCTGCATCCTGGGAGTCATCATTAACACTCACCCAGAGTCCCTTTCTGACTCCTGTTTGCTTCCCTTTTACATATGGCATGCTATAGAAGAACTACATTAGCTTGCATGGACTTCAGGTCCCATAATGCACTGCCTGGTAGTCGGTAAGACCTGTAATCGTCCATTGCTTCCCATGGAAAAAGTCTGGTTGTCCCTTTATACTGGATTCTCTCCTCCAGGACTTGTGAGAGACTGAAGCTGCACACACCTGTGACCTCTCTTGTGCAGCCCAGCCATGTGACTCTGCCCTTGCCTTGCTGCTGCCTGGAACTGCTTACAAGCTGCCATTCCCTGAAGCTCCTCATCATGCATTGGAGTACGATTTCTTTGTGATCCAGACCCCTTGTTGGATTGTGTTACAGTCCTGATTCAGTCTGAACCTGCTCTCTGGTTACCCAGTCCTGTTCCTGCTTGTTCCAGTCATAGTCTGCTCTCTGTTTCTGAGCCTTGTTCATGTTTGTTCTGCCAGAGCCTGCTTTCTGTTTCCCAGACTTGTTCCAGCCTTTGCCTCAGCCTGAGCCTGTTCCCTATTCCTGGCTTTGCCTCCTAGTTGGTTCTTTCGCTATCTGTTTCCTCTTGGGTTATGGTGTCCGGTAGGTGTCCTATCAGTCCTCACCTGTGTAGACGTGTTTCCCTCTGTACCTGGGTTGGCACCTGGTTTCCAGGAGGCAAATCCAGCCCCCATCCTTTGTCTAGTGTTGCATGTAGTCTATAGTGCCTAACAGTGACAGTGTGCTATGGCTGTATTCCAGGAATTGCCACGGAGTCTCCAGACTGTCCCAGAAGGGCTAGTTTTGTGTATGTAAGTACAATCCTTGTTTGTGCTTTAAGTGTCCAGACACAGAATCACTTCTGCTGCCTCCTTTCTATGTGGCTTGCGTGGTGACTATCTGTAAGATTAATCTGCACAGAGGCATTGACATTCCCTGTTGCTGTGAAAAGATCTGAGCCCTTCCCTGTGTACAACCTTAGTGATAACCCCAGCGTGTTTGTCCATTACTGACCTGTTCCATATTTGTTCACACTAAGGTTGCTCTGCCTTCACCTTTCAGTTTTCTCTGCCTTACCATAGCTGGCCCTTCCCCTTGTATGCCTTTAGCTGCTTTTCTGCTTTGTTATACTACCTCTTTGCGAGATACTCTGTGAACTCAAGGGGGGCCCCTAACAGAGTCCTGACTAGACCCGACCGAAACCATGGAGGCCAATCCTGACACAGGGTACACATGCCCACACACTTGAACTGGACACTACTGTGGAATGCACATCTGAAAATATGCAAACACATGCAACTGGGGCAGCAGGTCTACCACAGCAACACAAGTAACATTGGTAATTGTAATGAGTCAAACTGACGTGTACCAAACATGTTATGGGTGGAATGATGGCACAGTATCTTTTGTGAATTCTGTTTGTTAATGGTACCTTTATATGTGATTTTGTGTAGTTTAGTGTCTTTCATATTGTATTTGTGCTGTTGCATGTCTGTCTGGAGGTTAGATTAGTTGGGTTAGTTGGGGTTCCTAGGTTCGGACTGTAAGTTTCCTTTATTTTCCTTTTTTTTCACATTCTCAGTTTGGATTTGATGTTCAAGGACATATCGGGATGGGTGAGGCTGACCCGCATGGGGGAGGAGGAGCTTAGGGGCTTTGTGTGGCTGGTGTGCCACTTCCTTGCCTTGTTGTTGGAGATGTGTGGGCGGGTGATATAAGGGTATCACACAGAGGCGAGGTGGCTGCGGTGGGGCAAGGTGCTGTACCACCTCAAGAGAGTGTACCATACAAGCAGGAATGAGCACCAGCTAAAGCATCGCTGGGCTGACCTAGTGGCCAGAGAGCAGGATCTGCTGGACCACATGGGTGTGATGATCGGTGGCCCTGTTGGTGAGTATCACATTGGCAAATGTGTACAGTAGAATGCTCCTGAGTGACAGTAGAAGATGTCTTATCGTGCTGCATGCAACGTTTATGGGCAGGTTGAATGCAAGCAGAACAGTGTCTGTGTCTCAGTACTGAGATGGAGTCCACATGTCTATACATGTTAACAATGCAGGCCTGAGGTTTGTTGACTCATGCACGACTATCACTTAGGGCCACATGTACAGAGCTATTTTTACTTGTCACAAACGGCCTAGTTTTCAGAATTTGTGTGTTAAAGTCAAGATTTTTTTTTATTCCAATGCACATACCCAATTTTGCAATTCTCCAACCACATTGCCAAATCACAAAACAAGGTTTGCTAGTGGCCTTTAGGAAGGGGCGTTTACTATTTGTGAGTCGCAGCCCGCTGATTCATTGTGTGGTGACTGTGAATGCCCGCTTAAAACAATTGCAGTTACCACCAGTTTCAAGTTGGTGCTAACCCATTCGCAAAAGGTTAGGGGTCCCCATGGGATCCCTTCCATTTTGTGAATGCATACCAAAGAATTGTTTCAGATGAGGCAGTGGTCCCATGGACCACTGTCTCCTTTAAAAAAATATTAAAGTTATAATATTGTTTTTTGACATGCTTTCTGTTTATCCTTAATGAAATAAGGCTGCATTCTTAAAAATTAAAATACATCTCTATTTGAAAGCAGTCACAGACCCCTGTGAGTGCTGTCATTCCCATGGGGTTTGCAAAATGAGACCTACCTCATTAAAATGTATGAGGTAGGTCATTTGCTACCCCATTTGTGATTTGCAAACACTGTCATTGACAGTGTTGTACATCAGATTATCCTACTCGCAAACTGCGAGTTGCTAAGTCTCACAATGTGTGACTCACAAAACCTGATCTTCGTACCTGTGGCCCGTAGTCACACATTTCAGGTGCAATGACAAGACCTGTGCCCAAGCATTCTATCAATGATAATCAGGTATGACACTGTCAGCATACCACATTTCACTGTATCAGGACAGCAAAGCGGCCAATCCATGTTTAGCACTACATTGGTATCATTACACACACATGATCCCTGCCATTATGTTCGCAAAGGGGGCATACACGGCTTAGGGGACAATGCCAATGGGGCATTTGTTACCTACATAAAACTGTGCCACATCTGTCATGGACCACTGAATGCATGATAATTGCAGACTGAAAATTGAGCCTCATGTCCATCACACAGTAACTCAGTGTCCCTTGACGCACAAGCCACAATACCTGAGTCACTTGTATTGCAGTGCACCAGGGAAGTGCCATTGAAATTGTCACCAAAATACAAATCATAGCATGGAGTACCATCTGAAATGGATTAGCCACAAATGGTTGTAGTAGGGTTTAGCACCACATGATTGTTAGGCCCAGTGCATGTGTGCAATTGCGTGACTATCACTTACTGGAGTATCAGTGTCAATGTGAGTTTGCAGTGGTATGTCTGTTGTACTGTTTACATGCAGGACGACCAGCTCATTCATGTAAAATGTTACACACTGTGATATGTTGTCCACACGTTTGTACAGTGATCTGACATTGAGCATATATTTCCTTTCCATGTCTTACAGGTGGACCTGCCCCCTGTACCATCAGGGAAATGGCTCAATTTCAGGACCCAGACGTATCCAGTAAGTGTGATAATGTATGTCCTGTGTAGTGATTGCAGATGTTGTGTGAGTGACTCTTGTGTGTTGCACTCATTGCAAGATATGATGAGCTGGCACGTGATCTGATATCTTACTCTGCTGGATGTTGGCATAGTGTTCCATGCAAGGGTTACACATGCACAGGCAAAGAGTCATATCTTAGGAGTCCTGTGCTGTGCAATAGGAAGCAGCGTGTGAACAAGGTGATTACTAGCCACATTTAGACCCATATCTGACTTGGAAGTGCACCAGTGTCAGTATGTTGGCACAGGGTCATACCCTCATTCTCACAACACAGTGATGCATAAGTTTTCCACAAAAAATTGTGCATCCCTGTATTGTAATGTACATGTAGGACTGTATGAGTAACTGTCCCTCAGCACCTAGCCCCATAAGTTGTACTCCATTTACGTGACACTTATGTGCTATGTGATAGGCATGCATGCAGGTCACGGGCATCCAGTGCTTTTGGAATTGTGTTGGCAGATCAGGTGTTGATGGTTGTCCACAACTGGACACTTGAATGTAGATGTGAATGACCTATGGATACCTTATTCATAGGTGGCAGCCCTAATCACATGTGTTCCACTCACTAAATCCATGTACAAGTGGACATGTCTTCGTGGTTGTCCTCGACAGTTGTGATGATGTATTCCATGCCAATCACCCGTGAGGCACAGGGGTAGGGTAACAGCATATATGTAGGTAGATGTGATGGTCACAATGTAGATGACAGTCATCTCATTTAAGCATGCATGTGTCCCAAACAACACTGACCCCTTATGATTAACAACTGCATACCATCCTGCCAATTACATCTACAAGTCACTGGTCTTGTGTGCTTTGAAGTTGTCTCAGATGATAAATATTAGTCGGCCTGGCCCACGTGAAGAAGTTGCTGCCTTTGCATTGTGACATATTGCACTACATCAAGGCACAGATCACTTTAATTGGTCCAACTCTTGTTGTGCTTCGCTGTGGTGTAAAAGACATGATGGGTAGGCAGCATCACCATTACATTCATCAGGGACATTGTATTATCTGGACTGTGATTTGGACTGCATGTACAAATCGAGGCAGTGTTAAATGATCATCTGCACATGGATCACACAATGATGACACTGATGGTTGCCTCTCTCATTTTTACAGCTGCAAACATGGATGTTGCAGATATCAGGGCTTTCCAAAAGTGTGCAGTGCGATACCAACACATCTTGAATGTTGAGTCTGGGTAACGAAAGATGGTACGACGCTATCAAAGAGAGCAAGCCACAGGGGAATGGCGGGCTTTCAGCCAAGGGGGACCAGCATTGGCCACAAAGGTTGAGGCCACCACCACAACTACACAGAGTACCACAGCCGCCACCATTACATCTGCCCCACCTGCTACACCATCAACCTCTGCACCACAGACCACCACACCTGCTGCAATGGACATGTCCGCAATAGGGGAGCTCCAGAGGGACACAAAGAAGGTCCTCAAAAAGCTGGACAGCATTCAGAAGGATGTGGACAAAAACACAAGGAGACTGAAGGCCATCAAAAAGACACTGAGGAGGGCCAACCTGTGAACTCTTGGCTCCCCTCACCACTAGTTCAGTCCCCTCCTTCCTCATTCCTCATCCTGTTTTGTAGTGGGTTTAAGGGGTTTAGTGATAGGTTAGAGTAGGGTAGTTGTTTAGATAGGATAAGTAAGTTTGGGGGTGGCTTTTCATATTATGACATGTTAGTTTGTGGGTGGGTGGTAGTAAATGATGGGGATTTTGTGTATTTAAAAAAAGAAATTACTACAGAAATGAGAAGAAATATATATATTTGTTTAGTATTAGGTAGTATATGTTTAGGTTAGGATATGTTGTCCTGCATGTGTCTCATCATATAAGGGGGTGGGGGGCAAATGTTTAGAGTGTTTTGTTAAATGTGGTAAGTAAGCTTAGCATAGGGTAGTTAGGGCCAGTTGTGGATAATGTATAATTAGGATAGATTAGGTCAGTATAGGCGTGTTACATAGTTTGAAGTTCTGTTCCGTACATAGAAAATAAAAATGTAGGTACTCCCTTACTGCATGAGTCATCTGCTTGGGGCTCAGGGTCTTTGCATGAGTGTACAGTGCCAATTGTCTGTTGGCCTGTAAATTCTGTCCTGCATCCACATCCCTCTCTTGAAATGTTAATTCCCACTTCCAACTGAGCTGTCACATTGGTAGCTACAACAAATCTAAATCTCAATGCATCTGCTATCCATTGCACCCACCACTCAACGTGACTATGGTTCACATGTATTGGACAGGTAGGTGTGCTTTTTAAGCTGTAATTGTTTTGATCCTGTGTCCTGATGGTGGGCGCTGTGGGGCATCTGCCTGCAGCCTGAAGTTCATGTCAACACTGCTAAAATGAGTAGTGCCAATTTCAGATGAGGTCAAGTATACAAATTTCACGCCAATGTGTTTTACTTGTGCTCCCAGCTGATGTTATTGGCCGATCACTCTTACACAGCCATTCTTGCTGTATGTTGTGGGTGAGACTTGTATGTTTCAAAGCAAATGTCACATACACAGTGACTTGCTTGTAGGGGATGTGGCTAGCATTGATGTTCATTTTGTAGATACCTTGTGCGTAGATATCTGCCCACATTATTTCTGCACTCTGGTATTGACACTCTGTGACCATAGACACAAATCTCCATCAAAGTAGATGTGTCATATTACACAGAGACAAAGTGGGTGTGTAGGTGCTGTTTATTTTAAAGTGCTGCAGTGAAATATTTACATAGTCCAGGTCTGTGGCCCATTAGTGTAAAGCATTCTATTGTGATTGCAACATAAGTGCAAGGTTGAGGGATATGTCATTGGACATGCTGAGGTGAAGTGGCGTTCAGTGCAGGGGAACATGAATTGCCAATTGAGTAGTGAGAGACAATTGCAGTCCATAGTGGAAAGGTTAAATGTGTGTCAGTGTCGATGAAGAGTGCATGTCACCAAATGTAGCAACACTGGCATGTTGTCAAGCACAGGACAAAGGGAAATCACTGCCTATGTGGCATGGGCTGGTGCCACAGGGTAGTCCTACGAGTGAAGATGATCTGTTTCACATCTTCATTCTGTGTATGTCATTTCCTCTGCCCTTGATGATGGTGGTGAGGGGGCCACACACACTTCAGCGGTTGGATAAGTGAACACCAAATTCCCGGCAGCTGCCATCTATGGAACTACATATGGCATCACTGCAGCAAGGAGGAGCTGCTGATTATTGAGTATGGCAGCAACATCCCTGTGGTAAGCAGCCATGTCTGCCCTGAGGGAGGCCAGTTCCAGGTGCATGGAGTCTTGCTTGTTGTAAAGCATGCAGCAGCAAGATTGGGAGGGCAGGTGTTGTGGTAACTCCCTTACAGCAATGGTTAGGTCCCTCACACACTGTTGGCCTCCATGCAGTAGGGATTGTGTGACTTGTTTGGCTGCTGTCTGTTCTGCGGACGTCATCATGCACATGCACATCCCCTCAAGGCTGGCTGCCATAGTTTGCATCCCAACCGCACCTTCTTGGCCAGCTCCTGCTGTACTCCCACTACTGTCCTCTCAAAGGTGGTCCCTATGTCATCAGATTCCTCAGCTGTGTTTGAGCTGGCAGGTCGTACTATTGGGGTGATGGGTGGGTCCCCTGGGATGGCTGCTACATTATTGCTCCTCCTTGGAACTGGAGGTGGTGTTTGCAGGGTTCCCAGGACATCTCGGAGGGTTTCCTGGCTGACGGTTGTCAGCTGGTCTTCCAGGTCATCAGGGTAGTCCAGAACAGGCAGACCCACAGGAGAGCCATCATCCTCTGCAATGAGATATTGTACAGTTAGTGTTTCTGTGTTCTGCCAGTTGTAATGTGAAATCACTGACTTCCTATTGGTGGTACATTGTCATCTCGGTTCCCATGCATTGTTACTGTCATTAATGTTTGCAGTCTCTCAGCCCTATTCCCTACCTGCATGTCACATGTAGTGTGGGCAGTTTGAGCAATTGTCTGCGTCACATATTCTAGGTGTGGGTTCTGTCCAAAGTGTGGCTTGCCACCTTTTGTCCTCATCAACCCTCCCTCTGCTTCCATTTGCATGGTGAGACCTTGCAATGATTGTTGGTGTGCTGATGCCACAGCACCACACAGAACAATATGGCCCTGTCGCAGTCTAATGTTTTTCACATACACCTATGCGGTGCTGAGACCTAGCACCACACCATGCATGGCATTTCCATGAGACAATGCATGTGTTACCATTGGTAGTTTCTCATGTTGATGTTTGTGTATGTGTGCTACATTGCATTGCATCGATGGACCTGGCAGAGTTCTATTTTCTCTTGTGACTGTGCAGGTGTGTTCACCTTCCTACACACATATGTCCTACCCCTCAATGCAGTTGTCTTAGCACTATGACACCAGAGATGTTGCATGGTGGCATTGCAGCTATTGTGACACAGGCACAGGGGTAAACCCAGGGATGGCCAGCATGGGTATGATATTAATGCTGTGTACATCATTATGTATGTGACAGTGCCTGATGGTTATTGAGTCTATGGATGTGACCAGTTGACAGGAGTTGCAATTGGATGGGGATTGATCATGTAGTCATACAGAACCCTCATTTCAAGTGTGTTTGTTCCATGGGCACCTAACTGGCATTTTCTAATTGACCAGCGCACACAGCACAGGTAGTTGTGGCAAATGTTGTCAATGGGGAAAGCTGTTTGAGCCAATGCCCTGAGACTGGGCATTGTCCTCTAGTTTGCATTCTGGCAATACCAGCTGTCCTGTGACACCAGACCAGTTTTACATTCTACCGTACCCTCCTGGTCTGCTTCAGCATTTCCAGCAGCTGTGGCATGGTGGTGTCTCCCTGGATGCCCCTGCACAGCCTATGCACCTGGCATGGGCAGTGCAGGGAGTCCCATGTTGTGTCTCTGACATGCATTGTGTAGTAGGTATGTGCCTCCCCCTTCTTGCACTTGACATTTTGGTCCCCCATGCAACTTACCCTGCATATGTGTTTGTTTCCTGGTACCCTGCGCTGCCCTGTCCTGCGATACCAGTGGTGATTTCCTCTGGGAAGACAGCTGCAACCATCTCCTCCATCTCGTCCAAGTCCTCTTGCAGTGCTGGACTCCAACCTCTGGTCTGCAGAGCGGCCTTCCTGTTTCTTGCCATTTTTTCCTTTGTCCTCCGCTTGCAGTCATTCTAGCGTTTCTTGCACTCAGTGACAGTTCTTCTGACTTCTGCCACACTGTTCATCGTGTCCACAATCTGTTGCCAAATTGCCTCTCTCCTTCCCATTGGCAATTTAGAGGTGATGAAGAGTTGGTGCTGGTGCTCCATCACCTCTCTCACCAGTATTTCATGCTTCTCTGCGCTGAAGCAACACTTCCTCTTCTTCTTGTCTCTCCCCTGGGTCTTGTCTGTGTCCTTCTGCTGGTTCCTGGTTGTCTGGGGTCTCCGTGGGGTCTCTCCTGGCTTCTGGGATCCATTTTGGGGCTCCTTTGCACTGTTTGCTCCGTTTGTGTTGCTTTTTGATGCTATTCCAGAGAAAAATGGCGCATATCCGTTTTGCGATGTGTTTACATGTCGTAAACTGGATTAGAGTCAATTTTCCTGCGTTAACATAATTTTGCCTTACAATAAGACACAATGGCTAGCGTCAGGAAAAATTACTCTAACCTCTTCTTAGGGCCACCCAGCACCAAAGTATAAATATGACGCACGGGTGGCATTAAGAAATGGTGCTAGACAGCGCTAAACTTTTTGACGCAAAACTGGGTTAGTGCCGTTTTGCGTCAAAAAGTATGAATTTGGCCCAGTGTGTTAAAAAGCTACTGAGGGAATTTAGATGAATAAAAATTCCATCTGTACAGTACATAGGAAATGGTGTACGTAAGACATTGGCCCTCATTACAACCCTGGCTGTCAGTGTTAAAGCTGCGGTAAGACGGCCAAAAGGCCAGCGGTAAAAAAAATGGATTCACGACCATGGCGGAAACCGCCAACATAGACAGCCACTTTAACACTCCGACCGCCACGGCGGTACAAACAAACAGCATGGCGGTCACCGCCAACAGACAGGCGGAAGACAATGCACCGCCCACACTATTATGACAGGCCAATCCGCCACCTTTTCCGGGGAGGATTCAACGCGAACAAAAACATGGCAGAAACAGGACTTGGAAGGGGAAACACTCACCTCTACACAACCCACGAGGAAGAAGGACGCCATGGAGCCAGAACTCCAAATCCTCCCTACGATAGTATTCCTGCTCCTCTACCAGGAGCACGAAAGATGGCGGCGACGACCACGGTGAGTACTGCACCTACAACACAGGGGAGGTAAAAGAGAGTGACACACAAACGCAACACACAACACCCCCACCCTCACCCACAACACACACACCAATACATGCTGCAACAATAGATTTACAGCTCCCCACCCCCCCGGAAAGAACACAATGACAAAAGGAAATGATTGTAACGATTATAATCAATAAAAATCCATTAGTCAAAACTTTAAATACAGTATAAACAATTATGTACACCAACTATATAAACCCAGATCGTGCACCATTCAAAGTCTGTGGACCACTGGGCCCAAAATGCATGGGCGAGGCCCACACTCGATACCATACTGCAAACAGAGAAAATACTGCTGGGACACCAGATCGAAATGAAACAGGCACCTCAGGGGGAAGAGAAAGGGGGGCTCCTCAGCCAGATGAGTGCACGACGCGAGCTCCACAAGGGAGCTCCATGCCCATTGATGTATCCTGGGGAGTGCAAAGCCACAGTCTCTCAAGTCTCTCCAGTGGGTGGTTTGCCCACTGCTTTATCCTGGGGAGTGCAAAGCCACAGTCTCTCAAGTCTTTTCAGTGGGTGGGTTGCCAACTGCTGCATCCTGGGGAGTGCAAAGCCACAGTCTCCCAAGTGGATGCCTTTCTCCACTGGTTCTGGAGGGGGCTTGGTGCCCAGAGTGCTTCATCCTGCCAAGGACTGAGGTAGTGGATGTGATACTCCACTGGTTCTGGAGGGGGCTTTGTGCCCAGAGTGCTTCATCCTGCCAAGCACTGAGGTAGTGGATGCCTTTCTCCACTGGTTCTGGAGGGGGCTTTGTGCCCAGAGTGCTTCATCCTGCTAAGGACTGAGGTAGTGGATGCCTTTCTCCACTGGTTCTGGAGGGGCTTTGTGCCCAGAGTGCTTCATCCTGCCAAGGACTGAGGTAGTGGATGTGATACTCCACTGGTTCTGGAGGGGGCTTTGTGCCCAGAGTGCTTCATCCTGCCAAGGACTGAGGTAGTGGATGTGACACTCCACTGACGGTGGTACAACATGCAAGCTGGCCAGGCTCCTGGAACTGACCACCAGCCTCGTACGACTGACCACTGGGGATGGCAGCCATTCCTGCAGTGGTGCCACTGGCTCAGGATGTTGCGGGGCTGCTGGCGGTGCTGGCAGTAGTGTCAGTAGTGGCGGTGTCAGTAGCGGCGGTGCGTGCAGCGGACTCTGTGGCATCGGTGCTGGCGGTGGGTTCTGTGGCATTGGTGCAGGCAGCGGGCTCTGTGGTATCGGTGCTGGCGGCAGGCTCTGTGGAAACGGTGCTGGCAGCGGTCTTTGTGGCGGTGGTGCTGGTGGCGGGCTCACTGACTGCGGTGCTGGTGGCAGCCTCACTGACTGCGGTGCTGGCGGCGGGGTCAGTAACGGCAGTGCTGGTGGTGGGCTCACTGACTGTGGTGCTGGTGAAGGGCTCAGTGTCTGCGGTGCTGGTGAAGGGCTCAGTGTCTGCGGTGCTGGACACAGTGTCTGCAGTGCTGGCGGCAATGTCTGTGGCAGTGGTGCAGGTGGCGGTGCCGGTGGCAGTCTTGTCCGCTGTGCAGGTTGGCGTAGACGTGGACCTGCCTTTGATTTTTTGGCCCTTCCCCACCTTGGATGGTGGCGCAGCTGTCTTCCCACTTTCCACTTTTGTTTTGCCTGAGCCCTTGGTGGCAGGTGCTTTTGTCTTCTCCCTCCGGGATGTGGGCAACTTTTTCTGTTTTTGAGGTGGGGGAATGTCCTTGTCCTCGCTCCTTGGGACACTGGCAACCCTGTTGCTTGGCGCACTCCAAAATCCCGCTATTGCTGGCACCATTGTGCCCGGTGATGTGGTGGCTGAGGTGATGGGTTGGGACTGGAAAGGGGGGCTCTGGGGGGGGGGGGAGGTGTAGGGAAGAGGTCAACATTTGATAGGAAAAGCTTTTTAGACACACTGGGACGGGTAGATGGAGGGGGTTTGGGAGTGGAGGAAGAGGTACTGGATGTAGGAGGTGTACGTTTGCTGACTTTGGTTGAAGGTGCATGGGATGGAGGCTGTTGTGAGGTGGATGGCTGTTGGGTGGGTGTGTGACTGCGTTTGTGTACTTTGGGAGGAGGGCTCACAGACACACTGGGAGAGGACCCAGGGGATGCGTGAATGGTAGTGGGGGTGGTGAGTGCACGTGAGCGGTGTGTGGTGATGGGCGTGCTGGTAATGGAGGTAGTGGCTGAAGATGTAGTGCATGCAGGTGTGAGTGGAGACGAGACTGGGAACAAGGAGAGAGACGTGGAGGAGGGGGACACAGTGGAGGCAGTGGACGGGCATACATTCACCGTCCGCTCATGCAGGCCTCAGCCCCCCCTGCATCTTCCATCCACACCACTCCAAACAGGCATTGCCCATACAGCATGCTCACAGTGTACTCACCTGTTTGTCTGGAGGACCGTAGAGTTGCGTGTACTGGAGGAGGACCCCATCCACTAACTTCTCCAACTCCTCCGAAGTGAAGACAGGGGACCTTTCCCCAGACACATGAGCCATCGTCGCTTCCAGACAGTGTCATGGCTACTGACCCCAGTGAGAAATCCCAGGACAAGGGCAGAGGAACGCTACAATGAGGCACATGGGCGAACTATGAGAGTGATAGAAAGGACCTTCGGCCTCCTGAAGGCCAGGTTCCGGTGCCTCCATATGACAGGTGGTTCCCTCTAATACTCACCAAAGAAGGTGTGCCAGATCTTCGTGGCCTGCTGTATGCTGCACAACCTGGCTTTGCGATGACAGGTGCCTTTTCTGCAGGAGGATGGTCCAGAAGGAGGTCTTGTTGCAGCTGTGAATCCTGTGGACAGTGAAGAAGAGGAGGCAGAAGAAGAGGATATCGACAACAGAAACAACGTGATCCAGCAATACTTCCAGTGAGACACAGGTAAGAATACATCACTGCCTCCTACATCTCATACAATTGTTAGACCTATCATATGTCTGTCACTTTCACCCAGTGTATGGACCCTGACCTGTCACTTTGCTTTTCCATTTCACAGATGTGGGTCCCACTGTGTGACCTCTGCTATGTTACCTCATGGACTAGAGCTGTGTGACATAGGTATGTTGACAATACAATGGACATTGCTATTTTCGTTAGTTATAGCAAATACACATTTGTGAAAGCACAGACTGATTCCAGATTGTTTTGTGATTCAAGGGTGTTTATTTAAGTGCAAATTAGTGGAGGGGGTTGGAAAATGGTCAGGGGTGATGGTGGAGGAATGTCCATGGCAGAGTCCAGTTATTAGTCTCACAGGTGCATTGTCCAAAGGGGCATAGGAAGTGGAGCTAGGACAGTTGATGGATGGACAGGGTGACAAAGTGGGACAGAAGGATGACATTCCGGGTGGTCTCATTTCTTGGCGGCGGTCTTGGCATTGTTCTCTGTCTTTGTCATGGATCTCAGGGACCATTTGCGGGGTGGTTCTCCATCTGCAGGGGGTGGGGTGCTGGTGTCGTGGTCCTGTGGTGTTGCCTCCTGTCCACTAGCGCCGCTGGAGGTGGTGGGCAGTTCATCATCGAGGCTAGTGTCAGGGGCCCCTTATTGTGCCACAGTGTCCCTCCTGGTGTTCACAAGGTCCTTAAGCACCCCTACAATGGTGACCAGGATGGTGTTAATGGACTTCAAGTCCTTCCTGATCCCCAAATACTGTTCCTCCTGCAGCCGCTGGGTCTCCTGAAACTTGGCCAGTACCGTAGCCATTGTCTCCTAGGAATGATGGTACGCTCCCATGATGTTTGAGAGGGCCTTGTGGAGAGTGGATTCCCTGGGCATGTCCTCCCCCTGTCGCACAGCAGTCCTCCCAGTTCCCCGGTTTTCCTGTTCCTCTGACCCCTGAACTGTGTGTCCACTGCCACTGCCCTCAGGTCCCTGATGTTCTTGGGTTGGTGCGTTTGCCTGGGTTGCCTGAAGTGGTGGACACACTGCTGCTTGGCGTGTCCTGGGGATAGAGGTATGGGCCCGCTGGGTGGGTGCTGTGCTGGTGTTTCCTGAGGGGGGAGGCTCTGTGGTAGCATGTGCCAGTGTGTGGGGAACCCACTGTCCCGAGATCCCAGATGGGCCAGGCTGGTCATCTAGATCTAGTTGGACAGAGCTGCTTTTATCACTGTGGGCCTCTTCTGTTGGGGGATGGACATGTCTGGAACCTCCTGTCCGGTGACGTTGGGTAGGGGTTCTGCAGGGGTGTAAAGGCATGATTATTGCATCTGTGTGTGACATCGTGTGCAATGGGTGGGTGACCCTGTACCCCAGTGCTTACATTCTTGTCTAGGACCTTGTGTGATATTTGGTTTGGGGATCTGTGTGGGTATCTGTAGTGGACATGCTTTGGTGATGGATGTCCATGCTTTGGTGTTGCATGCAGGGCTGGTGTTGGGATGGGTGGTTTGTGATAGTGGTACATATGTGAGGTGTTGGAGTGATGGGGTGAGGGTGAGGGTTGGGGTATGTGATACCATGCAGGTAGGGTGGGGGATGAAGTAGTTAAGATCTGACTTACCAGAGTCCATTCCTTCTGCTACTCCTGCGAGGCCCTCAGGATGCAGTATAGCCAAGACCTGCTCCTCCCATGTTGTTAGTTGTGGGGGAGGAGGTGGGGGTCCGTCGCCAGTCCTCTGAACTGCAATCTGGTGTCTTGAGACCACGGAACGCACCTTCCCCCGTAGGTCGTTCCACCTCTTCCTGATGTCATCCTGTGTTCTTGGATGCTGTCTCACTGTGTTGACCCTTTCTACGATTCTGCGCCATAGCTCCATCTTCCTAGCTATGGAGGTGTGCTGCACCTGTGATCCGAATAGCTGTGGCTCTACCCTGAAGATTTCCTCCACCATGACCCTGAGCTCCTCCTCAGAGAACCTGGGGTGTCTTTGCATTGCCATGGTGTGGTGTGTGTGATGTGTGAGGTGGTGTGTGTTGTGATGGGTGATGGGATGTGTTTGTGTGTGCTGTGTGAGGTGCGTGGATGTTGTGTGAGTGATGGTGTTGTATGCCTGTGGATGCTAGTTTGTTGATGGTGGTGTCTCTCTCTGTGCTTCTTTCGGAATTTTTGGTAGTAAGGGTTTGTGGGTGATGTGGGTGTGTGTTTTGTATTGTATTGTGTGTGTGGGAGTGGTGTGTATATGTGTATCAGTTGTGTGTATTTTGAATTGTCCAATGTGGTTGTGTTTTGTAAATGTGTGCATATTTTGAGCGCAGCGGTGTGTACCGCCAATGGACTACTGCGGTTGAAAGACCGCCGCATGGATTTGTGGGTCGTGATAGTGTGGGTGTATTCCTGTTGGTGTGACGGTGGAGGTTTTGGTATTGCCAGTTTATCACTGACCTTTGGTGTGGCGGACTTGTGTGGGTGTCTGGATTTTGGCAGATTCCGGCCTCTGGGTCGTAATAGCTGTAGCGGATTTCCACGGCTGCAGCGGTGTGTTGGCGGTAAGCGGCATTTACCACCAATGTTGTAATGAGGGCCATTGTGATGTAAAAGGGTTAATTAGCTTATGAAGTATTGATGAATAGAAATGCATGCAGAAAACCTATGTACCACTCTGAGATTGTAGATATTCTTGCGATGCTTGTTTTTGCCATTTCTATTAGACACAATTTACTGCCAAGGTACATGTTTACTGTACCAGGCCGAGGTATGAGTATCATGGGAGGCATACTGTTGAGGCAGTACTGACTTCTAATGGACCTGAGAGTATTTTGATGGCTCTGGGAGGATAATTCATTGGTACCAGTGAGAGCAAACCTGTGTTAGCAAAAACCTGTGTTAGCAAACCTGTGTTAGCACTACCACAAGATCCACTGGCACAGGAAGAAAATGATGTTGTGTAAGACAGCTTTTAGTGCATGAAAAGGAGGCGGTACCTCAGTGAAGCTCACAGACGGAGTCAGCCAGATTGCTGCCGTGCCCACAGCTTCTGCTCTGTTGCACAGTTCTTAAACAGAGATAAAGGTTGGCATGGGCTTTTTGGTGCTGAGTGCTAAAGTTAAGTTTTAAGGGGTGATGGGCCAGATTCTCCTGCTCTATCTTGATTTATGTTATGTTATGTTATGCGTATTTATATAGCGCCTAACTGCCAAAAGGCCTCGTAGCGCTTCAAATGCCATCGCAAAGATGAAACTATTTCTATTCGTTGAAGAATTTAGATTTTAAATAACCATGTTTTCAGGTCCTTCCTAAAGGAAGTTTCTTGAGAATTAGATCTTATACTGAAAGGCAGGTTGTTCCACAGCACATCACCTTGATATGCCAGTGATCTTCCTCCCCATCTTGCCTTCCTAGCCGACTGTACCATGATCAGGTTAGCTGATGAGGATCTGAGTGGCCTAGCTGGAACATAGATCTGTGCCAGTGTTTTAAGCATTTCAGGACCCTTATTAAAGATGGCCCTGTGAATATGACAAAGGGCCTTGAACTGAATTCTCTCTGCAACCGGAAGCCAGTGTAAGGAGACGATTCCTGCCCTTATAGAATATTGTTTGGGGATGTTTAAAAGTAGGCGTGCCGCAGCATTCTGTACTCTTTGCAGTCTTTGGATAACAAATTTAGGAGATCCTATAAACAAGGCGTTGCCATAGTCAATTCGCGAGCCTATCACCGCCTGGATGACCAATCTTCTAGCCAAAAAAGGGAATATTGTTAGAACCTTTCGAAGCATCCTAAGCAGGGCAAATGAGGTTCCTGCTATTCTATTGGCATGTTGTGCCATTGATAATAGGGGATCCAACCAGACGCCCAAGCTTTTAATAAGGCTTTTGGGAGGAGGCAGAGTGGAGGCTCCGTCTAGATTGCTGGACATAGCTAGGGGTCTATTATTCCCAAAGTACATCACCTCTGTTTTTTCGTTGTTAAGCTTCATTTTACTACCCGCCATCCATGTAGCCACTGTTTCGAGGCATGGTCCTAATGCCGTGCCCAGGTCTGGACGAGCTTTCGAGAAGGAGACAACTAGTTGGGTATCGTCTGCATATGAGACCAATTTTACTCCAAATGGTTCTACGATCCCTGCCAAAGGCCTCATATAGACATTAAAGAGTAGCGGACTCAGCGCTGAACCTTGAGGAACACCGCAAGTACTGAAGGTGCGCTTAGAGATGTAGGATCTATCCAGCACCTGAAAGGATCTACCATATACATATGAGCTGATCCATTCTAGTGCCGTGCCCGCGATTCCACATTCCCGCAATCTAGTTGCGAGAATGCTTAGATCAACTGTATCAAATGCTGCGCTCAGATCTAAAAGGATGATTGCGGTCTCACATCCGTTATCCATCCTTTTTTTTGCTTCCTCCGTGATGGCAATCACTGCGGTTTCTGTTCCATGTTTAGGTCAAAAACCCATCTGAGTATGATGTAAGAGTTTTTCTTCCTCCAGAAGCGTTGACAGCTGGCTATGTACATGCTTCTCTGTCAGTTTAGCCATTAAGGGTAGCAGCGAGATTGGTCTATAATTATTCAATAGTTTAGAATCTGCATTGGGTTTTTTCAGCAGAGGTTTCACAATTGCTTGTTTCCATGAATCTGGTACCCTACCCGAAACTAATGAGGTGTTAATCAGTTTAGTGATTAATGGGCCTAAAATGGGTAATCCCATAGTTAAAATCTGGGGGGGCGCAGGGTCCAACGGAGATCCTGATTTTATTGAATTCAGTGATTTTACCACTATATCCAAACTAATGGGCATAAAATTTGTAAATCGGATATCCTTCTGCTCCTCAGGAATATATCCTACAGAATTATTGTTGTGCTTTTGATTCATTGCATTGCAGGTTATTCAAGACTGTTACTGCTTATACTATTGTTGTGATAATACTGCATTTACCTACACACGTAACCAGTCTGCTACTCTTATGCCATCATTGCTAAAATATGTACTTGTGCTAATGTTTTTTAAAGTCATATTGTATCAGCTACATGTGTGATGCATGTTACTGAGGGGGTCATTACGAGTGTCTTAAGACCGCCACATTAGAACCCTGGTGGTTACACCGCCAGTGAACCACCAGCTCCACCAGGATCATGGATCCCGGTGACCTGGCGGACATCGTAATCCGCCAGGGCAGCGCTGCAAGCAGTGCTGCCCTGTGGATTACAACCTTGTTCTCCGCCACCCTTTTCATGGAGATCATACTGCCATGAAATGGCTGGCGGAAAACAGGTCAAAGGGCCACAGAGGGACCCATGCACTTCGCATGGGCAGTGCAGGGGTCCCCCGGCCAAGCACCCTCACAATGCTCACTGTCTGCTTTGTAAACAGTGAGCATTGAAAGGGTGCTGGTACACCCTGCTGTCTACAGTATTGCCACTGGCTGGATTACAAGACAGAGAGAATGCTGTAGCCTGTTTCCCACAGACCTAGTGAAAAACTCATAATGACTCCGGCAGGGAGGTTGATACAAAGCGGCGGCCACCCTGTCAGTAGTTTGGTGGATGGGTTTTCCCATCAGCCAAACTCAAAATGACCCAGTGTCGTTATTGAGTAGCACCTAATTGAGATTGCTCGGGCTGATTGCCAGCAACTAGCCTAATACGCCATCCCATGTTCTTCCTCCCTGGGATCTGTAAACTATACTAAAAGGTTTTTGTTTACAACTTTTTGAGCCTCTCAACTCAGCTCTATTCAATGCACAAAGTAAAAGTGGCACTTTTGGTAGCAATCACCTTCACAAGTAGGTTAGGGAAGATTGGGACTAAAATGGCCCTTAGCCATATATAAAGTTATTTGAGGATAGGGTGGTGTTAATATTAAACCTAAACTTTAAACGTAAAGTACAAATTTGATTTCATGTAAACGAAGACATTGTCTTATATTTCTGCATGTCAAAGGAGACTAGATTTGTCTGGCCAGGAGTCATTTAAGTATTTGGATGCCCTCTTTGTATCTTATGGTCCTGGTAACAAGGGCAAGTAGCCATCCACAGCTTCCCCTAGAAAGTGGGTGAGACAGGTTATACCTTAGGCTCATTTATCTATGGAAGTTCCTATCCCTAGGACCATTTGGGTACATCTGTGAGAGGCGTGGCAGCGTCCTGAGATGGGGCACATGGGGTCTCCCTGATCCATATTTGGTGACCGATGCCATGGTCACACATTGATACCTTTGTTAAGAATTGCCATTTTTATTTGAATATTAATGTAGTGGTGTCTGGTTAGGAGGTTCTCAAGACTGTTATAGCACCCATCTGTTACTGTATCAATACAATTATTTTTTATCAGCATGGTTGTAAATCTCAGACCCTACAGAATGTGGGGTAATTTGATAAATCCTAACTTGATTATTACTTTGTTGGTGAGGAATAGTAAAGGAATAATGATTAATTCCTTACTGGTAATCTTCATTACCCTGGTCCATAGTCCTCCCAGTCAGAGTACTGTATCTCTTCCCCTGTCCCACTATCATTTTCTGAGGCACTTGGGCTCTGTCACAACAGGGAATGTGGTCGGGCAGAGTCTTTATAATCAGGTGCTTCCATGCCAAACTGAAGTTATTGGTAAGGATTGTGACAAGGAGAACTATGGATCAGAAGATTACCATTGGGCAATTAAGAAATTCACTTTACCCAGGTATGTCAAAGCTGCATATAGTCCACTACACAGCAGAATATATGAAATTGTCATGCCATAGAACTCACAACGATGAACCATGTGACAGATGCATAGAAGAAGCCAGCTCGATTTCAGTGAATACCACAGTGAAATGTAACTACTTATGTTTTATGTTCAAATGCCAACAAAGGTCATTTTACTGGTACCGGCATAAGAAAATATTCCTCCATCATCTAGAGAGGGTATTTCACTTACGAGTCTTTACTTGTTGTGCACAGCCCTGTTGTGGTTGGCAACTATTTATTGGCAGGCAGGGTCTAGGCAGGTTTGAAGGAAAACTGTGGACTTTCATGCCCAAATTATTCTGGGACATTGAACCCCTCTCTGTTTTAGTGGAGGGTGGAACTATCAGTGTTTCACTCTGCTCAATTTTGCAGCTTTACTTGCAAACTCTGCACGACTCCGCACAGTTCCTCTAATGGGTGAACATGGGCAAGACCCACTGCGTCCTCTGATTTTTAGCACCAGGAGCTCATTCCGCACTGAGAACTGTGCAAACTTCTCTACCCGGGTGCCAGATGGCACTGCTGCTTTAGTTGACTTTGCTGTCGCTTGAGTAGATTTTCTACTCAAGCAACAGATTTCTCTCTGTGAATAGTTGCAACCACCCATACTGGCAAAATCTAACTGGGTGCCCACCTAAGCACCAAAAATGGTGCTAGGGCATGCCTAATATTGCTGGCCAACTTACTGTACAAGTCATGCACAAGAAAAAAGTCCTCCATGCAGCGGTTGGTGGAATTTGGCTGGAACTCCATGTTACGAGCGGAATGCAGAATGCTCAAAATTCCTCCAACTCCACCCGGTAAATTTTATCTCCCACTCCTATTTTTAAGACTCTTGGAAATACTTGTGCTTTCTAAATTTCTGAGCTCGAGAACGTTAGACTAACTCCTAGAAGTGTTGTGTCTTGCATTGTGCGGTACATAAACTGTCTCACTACACACTTCTTTTTTTAAATCAAAGCATTTAATACAGACAGTATCACGGAGGAGAACCTGGCAAGTGAGAAGAAAACTTCGATCATTCATTAATGTTGTACATTATCCGCAATGGATTCTCTGACGCATTAACATTAAATTGTTCTTATCCTCTTTTGTAGGACTACACTGTGAAAGCCGACGATGGAATCCACGTTATGAGAAACCTAAGAGAACAAAGATGCAAACATATACTTTACTTGTAAGATGTCTTTTAGCATCATGGTCGGATATAAATGTGTTTAGACTTACTTTGGACCCACTTTAAGTTGGATAAATCTGGAAGGCCATTCAAGTTTAGATTTTTTTTGTGCATCCCCCAAATCATCGGATGTTCTGAAGCCAATGACACTATTACTAAACCAGCTTACTCATTGTACAGCCGCCGATTTCCCTCTGAAGCAAGAACGCTAACAGACACCTTTTAAATACCTCAACGTGTGTGCTGCCGATGGTATCCTCTGACAACGAGCTCAATAGTCTGAAACTGCCTGCCAATGAAGAAACTTTCACTTCAAGTGAGATTGCATTTCCCCTTCACTGGGGAATAGCTAACCTGCGTGTGATGCAGCCGTCTAGTTCTGAAATCGAAGCAATTCTATTTTCAACACAGACGGTTAAAAATGAACTTTAAAGCAGTTAAGGGACATAACGTGAGCATTTCTCTTTCAGATGGTACAACCTTCAAAGAGAATCATTCTGCCTTTTCGAAAAAACATCATTAATTCAATTGTTGTTTGGCGTTTCTATGTGTTCGAATTGTTTTCGAATCAATGAAAGGCTATATAAATGAACCACTTGGTGAACCCTTTTCATCCTGCTTATGGTTGCCGTGGAAACCCGGGAGTAAGATGTTCCAGTTTCTCTCGGTTTACTGTAGGTAAATTGTCACCAATAATTCTCGAATCTCTATCATTGTAAAGGAAAAATTAGGATTATGTTGTTTAGAATAAATCCCATTAAACTACATTTGTATTTTCTGCAAGCTGTTAAAGGTATAGTTGCACTGTGCACGTTTGTTTTTGAAAGGGAGTGTAAATCAATATATTTCATTAAAAATTGTGCACAAAATTCAGTGTCCTTTACGGGAAAATGTGTCTGGTTAGGTAACTACTGTATCAAATTATTTACCTATTTATTGCTAAAACAATACATACCATAAATCACATATTTGAAACGGCAGGTACACATATCACCATTAATAGTAGATTAATATACGGTTACTTTAAAATTAACTTCTATTCATTGCGATCACGTTGTTAGGATCTTTCCCACACAACTGTCTTTAATGTGCATATTAGAGTGTATTTAATGCGTGGCGGATACCAAACGTCTCCCAACCCTGCTCATGTGGGCGAATATAAGGTTGGCACATTTGCCCAAAAATATCCCATACAATCATGCAAAGGACTCTCCAGTTGCACGCGTCTCCTCTCGTTCCATCAAACAGTAGCAACTCAATGGCCATTCTTTCTGTTTATTCTACAAGTGAAGGTTTACTGTAGTATAATAAAACATTCCCTCATGGGGTGAGTACCAATCTTTTCCCTCCACCATTTGTGTGTGCTCAAAGACCTCGTACTTCCGTTTCCCACTTCTTTCTTGTTTCCATGTGGTTGTATCATTTCATTATAACAATATTCCACAGTTCATTTCAATGTTTTTTTCTTCCTTCATATAAATCTGAATCTTAAAAATGTTTCCATGTCGGTGTAAGAACCTTCACAACACAATTTTCTTTTGACTTCCCAATCCTAAATGCATTTAGGAATCTGATTTTTAAAAAGGAGGCATGAAAACATTGAATTGAGCAGTGGAATATTGGTTTAATGAACTAAAGTAACCGTATGAAAAAGATTAAGAAATGGGAAAATCAAGTACGAGGTGGTACCCAAAGAGAGAGGACTCTCCCCCTATTTGGAAACGTGCATTGTATTATATGAATGGAGCCCAGTGATCAGTGAGACTTGTGCTTAAGTGCATGAGGAAGTGGATGGCATTTTTGATTATATAATTGGTATATTAAAAATAATAATTTTAATACGTCAGGATTGCTCCATGGATTATAACGACTAGTGTTTAATGTTGTCTCATCCTGATCCATTCAACTGCTATCTCAGCTAGTGTACTGCTTTTTAGGTAGAGTGGTTGAAGCTGAATACCACTTTGTTTATTACAGTTTAAGTATTCAGCTGCTGAATGTTACCTTCTTAAAGAAAGCTGTCATGTCAAAAACTCATGTCTAAAGATTTCATTCTCTTCCTACTCATGGCCAAACAGAGGGCCCGATTCACAAAGGTAAACTTAAACCAAAAGTCTAAATTTAGTCCAAAAGTGTAAGTTTAGACCTAAAGTCTAACTTTACTCATAGTAAAGTTAGACTTTTGGTCTAGGTTTACCATTTTTGTCTAAGTTTAGACTAAAAGTGTAAATTTAGACCAAAATTGCAAATGTACTCATAGTAAAGTTAGATTTTTGTTCTAAGTTTACATCTTTGGTCTAAACATTTGGTCTAAATGCTACCCCAATTGTGTGCTCCATTCCTGTCACGAGCACTAAGCCTAGGCACACCAGTGGGGTAGCGTTTTTATCTGGACAAGTTGGGGAACGCTAGGTGGTAAGCATTTTGTGGATCCCTGCATATTTCTGTACTTTACGTCACAGAAATGCAAAGAAAAATAATGCTTTTATTCAAACTTTTACCTTTGCAGGGCATTCTGGGGAAATAAACTTTGGGGAATCCTCACAAGCGATACTTTCCTGGACTGCTCTTGATGTCTATTTTTCACAAATGTCTGGGTTTGATAGGTTTCCCTAAATGGTTCTTGATCCGAGGACTAATTAGTACATTCATCTTAGTTATCATTATCGCCACGTTTTGGGACCTTTCCAGTCGCGGTCTACCCGCACAACTGAGGTAACATTTTTATCGGGAGACCTGAGAGAATCCTGATTGGAAGAAAGTTTGTTGCTCCCCTCAGATTCCAGAACTTTGCATCACTGAAAGGTGAGGAAAATGTGTTTTCTAGACAAATGTTGAAGTTTGCAAAGGATTCTGGGTGAAAGAGCCCCACAAGTTACCCCATTCTAGATTCCCCTAGGTGTCTAGTTTTTAAAAATACATAGGTCTGCTAGGTTTCCCTATGTGCCGGCTGAGCTAAAGCCCAAAATCCACAGCTTGGCACTTTGCAAAAAACGCATCCGTTTCATTGGAAAAACGTGATTTGTCCACGTAGTGTTTTGGGGCATTACCTGCTGCGGGCATTAAGACTACCCATACAAGTGAGGAACCGTTTTTATTGGGAGACTTGAGGGAATGCTGGTGGAAGAAAGTTTGTGGGTCCCCTCAGATTTCAGAAGTTCCATCAATTAAATTTGAGGAAAAAAAGTTGTTTGCCAAATTTTGAGGTTTGCAAAGGATTCTGGGTGATAGAATCTAGTGGGAGACGCACCCTATCCTGGAATTCCCTAGGTGTCTAGTTTTAAAAAATGTGTGGCTTTGGTAGGTTTTCCTAAGTGGCGGCAGAGTTAGATCCTAAAGTCCACAACTAGGTAGTTTGCAAAAAATGCATGAGTTTTCAATAGAAAAATGCATTTTGGGGCGTTTCCTGTTGCAGGGACTAGGTCTACCCACACAGGTGAAATGCCATTATCATCAGGAGACTTGGGGGAATACAGAATAGAAGAAGAAGTGTTATTGCCATCTGTCTTTCTCTACATCTGTGCCTTCCAAATGTAGGAAAATGTGTAAGAAACAAGTTATTTTGAGAATTGCCCTGTAATTCACATGCTAGTATGGGTACCCCCAAATTCAGAGATGGGAAAATAACCACTGCTTCTAAATTCCATAACCTGTGCCCATTGTGGAAATTCATAGGATTACAAGAAACCTATTTTTCACTCTTTATATTTTGCCATTGAATTGCTGTAAACCAGGCATACAATGAAAACCCATTGCAAGGTGCAACCCATTCATTGGCTCTGGATATCTTGGGTTCTTGAAGAACCTACAAGCCCTATATATCCCCACAACCAGAAGGGTCCAGCAGACATAACAGTATATTGCTGTTAAAAATCTACCATAGCTGGAAAAAGTTACTGAAGAAAACGTGACTGAAATGGCTGTTTTTTTAACTCAATGTCAATATTTTTTCATTTTAATTGTGACTTTCTATAGGAAAACCGTGAAGGGTCTACACAAATGATCCCTTGCTGAATTTAGAATTTTGTTTTCTTTTCAGAAATGTTTAGTTGTCCGGGATCCACCATTGGTTTCACACCCATTTCTGTCACTAGCTGGAAGGAGGCTGAAAGCACAATTCATAGGAAAAATGGGGTATGTCCCCATAAAATGCCTAAACTGTGCTGAAAAATGTGGTTTTCTGATTTAAGTCTGCCTGTTCCTGAAAGCTGGGAAGATGGTGATTTTAGCACTGCAAACCCTTTGTTGATCTCAATTGTAGGGAAAAAAACAGATGCTTTCTTCTGCAGCACTTTTTTTCCCCATTTCCCCCCCAAAAAAACACATTTTAGATCATTTCCCGATCTCCTCCAAGGGAACCCACAAACTATGGGTAACATTAGAATCCCCAGGATGCTGAAAAAAAGGATGCAAATTTGGCGTGGATAGCTTATGTGGACAAAAATTTAGGGGGAGTCTAAGCGTGAACTACCCCAAACAGACAGAAAAGAGCTCAGCACTGGGGGGTGGTAAGGCTCAGCAACTAAGGGGTTAATAAAGGTATACATCACTGTTGTCCCCTATAATCACCTCGATTTTTTCTGGAATTGAAACATTTTCTTCACCTCATTCATAACAATTAGTTAACAATTACTTTCACTATGGAGAACCTCATTTGAAATGAGCATCATAATCAGATGACATTTTCCTTTTTGTCTCCAATCAAGATCTCTGAATACCAATCTTATTAAATTAATTCTCTCTCTTCTCATCCATTTCTAGTTAAGAACGTAACGCTGACAAAACTGAAATACTTCCCTTCAGCACATTTTGTACCAAACACTTATTTGTGTCTTCTGGATTTATCTAAAATTCTTCCAAGATCAAGCATTTGGGTCTTTGGTTCACTGACTCTCTCAATGAGATAGTTCATATCAACCTTAAAGAAGTTTTATCTAAATAGGAGTCCCTACTTCTGAGTTAGGATGCTCTCTCCTTATCCTGGTGGGGTCACTTAAATTATATTAAATCAATGGTCTTGAACATTATACTGTACACCATTTCAATGATAATGGCCAAAATTCCCCTCACTCTATTTTAGAAACTTGACTCTTTTTCCTCTGCTTTTTTGTGGAAGAAAAACAGGTCTCTACTTTCTTTGAGTCAATTAAAAAAAGAAATAGGAACAAGTGGTTCAATTCCTAGATATCCTTCAGTCAAAAGACCTTCTCTTTACGTCAGGCTTCACCTTTCACCCCAATATGACTCGATATTGAGAAAACCTTAATTTCTCTCGGTTGGAATCAAGGGGGCTTCTGGCCCCTACCTACACCAGTGACCTTAGGGAACTACATGCCCCATCATTCCTAGTGCCAGAAGGCACCCAGGCTGACTAAGTGCACAATAGGTTCCCACAAACGTGCCACAAAGTGCTCTCTGCACTCCTGCTACACAAGGGAGGGCCATGGATGAATTTGAAAGGAAATTCAGACCAATAGATGAACAACAAATGACGATTGAGGAGGCCACTGGGAAATTTATGCAATCTACACTGCGCACAATAATGCTTTTGGCACCTCATATGACTGCACCACAACCAGGCCCCCGGCATTGAGATATATACTCTTGCAAACGATAGGGGTTCATAGCACTTGGAACAGCAGCCCATTAGCACGGGTAATGCCAACTTCCTGCACCACCTGGAAGTGACTTGTGGGGGATAACCGATCCTTATGCTCAGGAGAGAAGAGGGGAAGTGATTTGGGAGGGTATGAGATGCAGGGATGACGTAGGTAATGTCCCCAATTGTCTAGGGAATCAACTTGATTACACAGTACTAAAGTTCCATCCCAAAGCTTGCCCATCATTAGCAGTATTAACACATGTTTCAGGTTTATCACTGAATTATGCAGAATTGTGTATCCAACTGGAAAATAAGGTCCATTGGCTGCATTTGCGTGCAAATATTCACCATTAAATGTTTTTCACCATACTTATGGTACAGAGGGTGGGGTGGTTTGGTTCACTGCCTAAACAATTTACAAATGACTGTGTGATCATTAACTTTAGTTTTGCTTTCATTGCCCATTGATTTTTTTTTTACTTAAATGTTGGTGGAATAATGCTGACTGGTAGGGCCTTATGTCCATTGAGTTTCTTTTATTGTCCTGCATGCGCTGAACTGATCTCCATACCAGCACAAGGAACCAGAAGGTTTTACCCTAGAATCAGGCACAGAGTGGTTCCACCAAGGTTTTCATCCCTGCAGAAAGTGGGCCATTCACCAATGGCAGAGAATGATGACTCACTGGGCTGGACCCTTGTGTACCATAGTCCCCTCACACCACAATCAACTTGCTAAGCAGTAGTGTCAAGCACCCACAGTATGGGGTGTTATAATCTTCCTAGTAAACAAAAAGTCCCTGTATGGTCCATTTCACAAACACCTGAGACATTTCAGTTTGAGCCTGCAATTGCAGTCTCTGTCCCATTGAAAGTGAGTAACCAAGATGTGATGGAAGAACAAGTCATAGTGTTATTGCAGAGGGAGAATTGTTTCTCCCCTAGGGTCAAAACAGCTTCTCCCTCTGCATTAGGAGACCATTCCTCGGCAGGTTTGCTGAGAGGAAAGCACTATTCCCCTAAGGAAACATCTGCCACCCCATTTTTGTTCTCTGCAAACAGTGTGCTGCACATTTCGAGCTAGAATACTGCAGGGATTGGGCAATTCAACATGGGAGCAATATCTAGATATGCACCAAACATGTTTGTTCGAAGAAACCTGGTGCCTATACCCAATTTGTAAAAATGGCTATTGGAGCTTCTGGATCTCTACTAGTAGATCGGCGGTAGGGTGGCCATCTGGTGGCCTGTTTGCATGGGTAAGCGTGACACTCTTATGTAGGCTAGTTTTTTCTTTAGACAAGGGTGTATCCATAGTGCTAATAACTATGTATGTGAGAAACGAAGGGAAAAGTTGTGAGTCTGCTACATTACATACACTGGATAATTTTCTTACAGGTTACATAGGGCCCCTTATACGATCATCATGGGTGATTTTATTCTTACTCTTGAGCCTAGCTCCATCACCCAGGATCTGTCCGATGAAAGAGATGAAATATGGGGCATCCTGGTGTTGAGAGCCCCACCGATGAGACTAGTATCGAGTGCAGCTTTACAGGCACTGGATATTACTTTGGCTCATGGGCTACATGTGTGCAGTGGTCACTCGTCCTCTGATACCATTCCTGCTCCCACACTCAGGCATGGGTCCTATTAAAGCCACATTGCCTACATTCTGCTGGATATTAGATTATGGAAACAATGGCAGATATGGAGGTAATTGAGCAAAATAAAAGTGACCATGAAGCCCCAGCTTTTTCCATAGGGAAATTACTAACATTAGCCACTGTACCACAATCTGGGAACTGCAAACAGCAACTTAAGGTGACCAATAACTGTAAGAATGTTAAACGTTAAATAGGAGGCTATAAAAACTCCCCCTGGTGGAACAAGCAAACTGTTAAAGGCCTTTACTGTACACATGGAGGCTACGGTCATAAACTGGAATGATGGTGGGAGGGTCATTAAGGAACTCGTTCAATTCTTCACCGTACTGATGGACCTTCTTGTATCTAGGTCTGCCAGTGCAGGTAAACAGACCTCCGGTGGTGGGTAGCTTAATGATAGTTGTAGGAAGCCTACGCAAAACCTATTAATAGTGATCAAAGTGGGGAACTGTAGAGAGATCAGGGTAGCCAGAGCTGGATATAGGTAGGAACTTAAACAGACAAAAAGTTATTTAAATGGCAAGATGTGGGTAGATTACTCGAAGCAGCTTGGACTAACAACCAGAGAAGCTTCTGGTGACTTGTCAGTAACAATAATGGGAATTTGTATTCTTCTACCAGATCTTCCATACTCCCATGTGAATGGAGTGCACGTTTCAGTAATCTCTACTCTTGTTCACCTGATGCTGATCACTCCCCAGACAAGATTGCTTCTGATATCCCTGAGGATGAGGTATATGTTCCATTGAGTTTATACTTGCACAAACCACACTAGCACTTAATGCACTTAAACAAGATAAAGCCACAGGCTTGGTTAAAATCCGAATTGACTTATAAATCCAATATTAGCATCTGGGTCCCGTACATTAATACAATCACCAATACAATTGCCGCTGGTGCACCAATACCTGCAATGTGGAAGGGGGCAGAGATTGTGCCCATATTGAAAAAGGCAAATCCCAGGGATCCCTCCAATTACGCCAGATTAGCTTTCTGGACACTCTCTGGTATCTTTTTTGTATGCAAAGTCTGAACCAATTAGTGGAGTGGATTGATGAGAACAAGGCAATCTCAAATCTTCAAGCGGGGCTTAAAGCCCTAACAAGCTTGATTGATCAAGTATTTAGATGTATGCAGATCAAGTGGAAAACAGTGGATCTAGGAGGTGGAGATCTATTTGTGGCTTTTTTAGATCTCTGCGTGGTGTTTCTTTAGGTACCAAGAGGAAAGCTGTGGGCTACTTTTCAGGGATTGGGGGTCCTGATTGAATTGCTAAGTATCATGGTACACTTTCACGAAGTAAACTACGCCAAGATGTGCTATGGCACCAAGGGCGAATTAACGGACCCAGTAAATGTTAATAAGGGGGTCCGACTCTTTCTTTGATATATTAATAACTGTGTTACTTATGTAACAAAGTGTGTCAATGACTCCCCTTCATTATCTAGACAAAATATTCCACGCTTGTTCTATGCAGATGACACCCTCTTACTATCTAAAACTATGGTTGGACTCCAAAATCTGGTGAATAGTTTTTGTGCATTTTGCTTTGGAAGTAAATGCTGCAAAGACCAAGCTAATGGCATATTCCAAGAGGATGAGATGAAATGGAGTGATTATGCTGAACAGTGAGGCACTGGAATGGGTCTCAGAGATCAATTATTTGGGTGTCAGATTAGTGGACTCTTGATAATGGCTCCTTCAAAATACTAAAAGTTTGCATGTTACAAGCCATAGAGCAGGGGCAATTATCACAATGTCAAAAAAAGCGCCGTGATTTCCTTTTAATCCTGCGACAAAAAAATCTAGAACGCAGGTATGTGAAGCTGCCCGCTGTGGTGCAAGATTTTGGGCTTAGTGCAATCTGCACACTTTGGGTACAAAGGAGAACAACTTCCATTTTAGGGATCAGGCAGGGGGCTTCCTTGTTACCCTTATCATTAAATCTTGGGATCCACCCTATTGCAGAGCTTGCAGCTTTAAGACCACTTCTATATTGTGTCTGTATTTGTACCGCCTAAAAACTTCAAAGTTATAGGTCCGGCCTCAGTGCTGTCATGCAGCCCAAGCTGGCACTATAGAGGATCGACTAGCTTAAGAACTTGAGGGAATCATGGATCGAGTTATGTAGGTTTGGTAGAGTTCTTTGAAGATCCAGGTCCCATCCCAACTAATGGTGCCTTAACAGTTAGACAGAGATACTGAGAGAAGTCATGCTCTAGAATTCAGCAGGTAAGCTGCAGGTACTCTTGCTGGTATCTTTCTAATGCATAAATTAGATCTTAAAGCTGATGAGTTCCTTTATTACATTTGCCCAGCAAGAGCTCACACTCTTTTCCACTAGTTCAGACATGGAACCCTGCCCCTAGCTACTTTCATTGCCTGTTGGGCTTCTTCTGTAGATGGTTCTAAAAGCTGTAAATTTTGTACAGCTCATGATAAAACAGAGGAGCACCTGTTTTTTTCCGCCCTAAATATGCCACACCGAGGCGCACGTGAATTGCTTCATTATGTAGGAGCCTGACAATTACAGACTGTGTTAATGCTTTAAGGATCTGCAAGAGTGATTCCACCTCAGTGGTAGTTGTGGCAGTCTCTAAATTTCTTTTGGCTGCTTGGACCATAATGTTAAAAGGGCTTTTGAAATTAAAATGAACTAGCTATATGGGCTCACAGCATGATTGCAAAGTGTCCACTGTTTTAGTTTCTTGATTGTACATGATTTTATGTATGTTGCTAAATCTTAGTTTTAATTATTCATGTGATACTATTTGAGTTGTATCTAAATATTTTTAATGGTGAAATGTTGGACCACTATTTTTATATCTTGTATGATGATGAAATAATTTGTTTCAAACTATCAATAAACTTCACTCCTCTCTCTTTTTGAGAGATTATTTATTTTTCTTCATGTCTCTTTGTTGTCACTCCCGCAGTGCTAAACCTTATCAATTCATTATCATCTCATCTCCCTTTGTCCTTCAACTCTCACAAGAAATGTCTTCAGTTACCCTTATGGCATATCACATTTATTTACCCTAAAATGGGCTGTTTTACATGAAGTCATGGAAAGACATTATCAGGTTTTCTACTCTCTTCTATTCTCTTTCAGGATAACAATAATGACTCCTTTCCTCAATTTCAATCAAGATATCATTGCCACAATTAATTTTAGTCTTGATTCTCACTTACAATAAACATTGTGCTGGATGCTCTCTAGTCTTTAGAAGACTCTCAAGAATAATTTTCTATTACTCATAGACTGTCACAACTTTTACTTTTTAATCCTAAAGCCTCTCCTATTTATTAATTGCTTTTATATTCACTTCTATTCATGCCTAAATCTAAGATTGAACTACTACTGGAGAACACTATTGGTCTTACCTGGACAATTTATTTTTTATTTTATTTTTGTGATGTTCTTTATTTATAGTGTAGACTTCATATTACTCCCCCCATGTCTACTAGATTTTCCCAGGCAACCACAAATCATTGTTGGTCATGTAATAAGCCAAGTAGGCATTTATTACATATACTATTTTGGTGTCCAAATAATTTAGCATTTTGGCACAAAGTGTGGAATCAAAACATGGTTGATTTTTCATGCTTCATCTTCTTCTAGTACCACTAACATATTTCTTGAAATCCTCACTGATCCCAATGATTCAATCTTATGCCACCATATGTTTTTGGACCTTTAATTGGTTATTGCTTTTCAGTGAAAACCCATCAACTAGAAGTGATTTTGAAATATGTAATTCAAAGTATAGTGGTATGTGGTTTGCTATCATCATAGATTGGACAGAGCTTTTGTGGGTTCCTCTAATTTCTAAAACCAATAGAGAAGCATTTTGGCTCCCACTAACAATTTACTTGAACACTGTTTGCAAAAACGTTTTGGGTATATCTCATGTCACATGGGAGAATTTTAAATCACCTTCAACATGTACTGCCTATATATTCATGTGCTAATTGCTTTGTCTTTTATTTACTGCTCTAAAACTATCTTTATTACTGATATCATTCATTCTTATCAGTTTTTACAACTACAACTGTTTCTAACTGGTCTTCACAATTCTATTATTTTCTCTTTCTGTTTTCTTTTCCTTTTGTATCTTTATTTTTCCTATAACACCTTTATTGCTATAAAAGTAAAAATAAGCATTAGTATGTTAATTTGGTAATATAGCTTCACCTATATTATATTTTTCTCATGCCTTTATCGTTCCTTCATGTTGTTGTAGGATATACTGTTTATGTTGTGAATCTTGGATTTGTTTTTTTGTGGTTAAATAAAGCTGTCTATGTCAAAAGCTGATTCTTTGACCAGTACTATTGTATTTTTAGCTTTTCTAGAGTGCTTAATACCAAAAAGTATCAAAGCACTAATGAACAGAAGGAGAAAAAGGCAAAAGCAAGAGCTGGGAGGCCCATCCTAACTCCTAGCAGCACCATTACCAGATCGTAAAAGAGTAAAGAACCATGTTTTCAGATGTTTCCGAAACCCTAGGTATATCGCCTTATTGCAGATATACTCCGGGAAGAAATTCCACAGCCTACCAGCTGCAATCAAGAAAGTCTGCGCCACCACCTGACTTTCTTAGCCCATGTTACCACCACCGTACATCAGCCAGCTGATCTCAAGTATCTCCTGGGCAAATACCAGTTCACAGAAGCCATCAGGTAACCTGAGTCGCAGCCATAAAGAGTTTTATGCAGCAGACATATGGCCTTAAAGGATACCCGTTTCTCAATGGGCAGCCAATGAAGATGACACAGCTCACCAGAGACAGAGAAATGTTTAGACAGTCCCAGAACAAAACATGCAGCAGCGTTCTGGATGATTTGCAGTTTGTCTAGAGAGAGTGGGTAGATATTTCAATACAAGGCATTACAGGAGTCCAGACGAGATGAAATATGAGCCAGGACTATAGACACCCTGAGCTCTTTAGGCAACAAAGGCAAGAGTTTCTTTAAAATATATATCATCCAAAAACATGAGCTGGCTGTTCCATTCACCTAGGTGTCAAATGTTAAGGCGTTATCAAACATCACACCCAGGTTTTTGGATGCTGTTAGTGGCACCTCAAGTGCACCACAATTCTCAGGCCACCACCATTCAGTCCAGATGGAACTATCCCTTTCAAACACAACAATCTCTGTTTTTTCCCCATTCAGTTTCAGCCAATTCCTGTTCATCCATCCACAGACTTCCTGCATACCAGCCTGAAACCTGTCCGTGACCTCATTCCAATCATTCATGCAGGAAACAATGATCTGGTATCCAAAATATTATACTAGTTTTGCTAGGGGCATCACATAAAGATTGAATATGGTTGAGCTCAAATATGACCCCTAGGTAACACAGCAGGGAAGCTGAAAGCTGGCAGGCCTGAAATCACTAAAGCTCACTGTAATTAATCTTTCACACAAGAATGATCGCAGCAACCTCTGTGCCTCATCTCTCAAAACCCACCTGCTGCAGCCTTTGCACTATCAGGTCTGAGGATATGGTGTCAAAGGCTGCAGATCTTGCAGAACCAGTATAGCAAAGCCTCCATGATCCACTTGCCTGTGGACAATATCCGCAGTGGCAAGGAGAGCAGATTACGTACCATGTTTCTTCCTTAACTCATTCTGCGAGGGGTCCAGGAGGTCGTGATCATGGAGAAATTTGCCAAAATCCTGGCTTACATACCTCTTCATAATCTTAGTTGAAACAGGTAACAGCGAAATTTGGCAAAGATATTTCATGTCAATAGGTTTCTTTTTCAGTGGAATCATGACCACTTCCTTCCACACCTGGGGATATATCGTTGTCTGCAGTACTGCTGCAAATGTTTTTTCCAGAGCCACCGCTATGAGGTCTCGAGCAGCCTGCACACACTAAGCGGGCAAGGATCGTCTGGGGAACCAGAAGCAGTCCCCAAGAACAGGGTCTTGATCTTAGAGGCAGGCAGCAGGGAAAATCTGGTCAAACCTATGGGGACAGGATGTTCCATAGCTGACCCAGCTTCCCTTTGACATGGCTGGGATATAGAAACAGAGGAATCCTCCTCAGGGGAAGGAAAATCTGCATTAATCTTCAAAATTTTGGGGGTCATTACAAGTTCAGCGGTCTCATGACTGCCATGTTGGCGGTGGCAGTCGTACCACCAACAGGGTGGGGGAGAAGACCGCCAAATTATGACCATGAGGGTATTCCCAACAGTATACAGCCAATCCAACGCCTGCGCCACCAGTGCTGTCAGGCTACCACAGACAACAGTAGCCACCTGTAGGCCGGCGGAGCCCATGTTCCCACCAGACAGATTACAAGGCTGCACAACGCCAAGGTTTCTGACACAGTTACACCACCACGGAAATCTTGGTAGAAACCAACTCTATAAAAGAAGACACTCACCTTCAGGAGCACATACCCATCTAGAGCCTCCAAGGAACCTGAACTACACATCTTTCTGCTGCTCTTGCTCGCCCAATGACTCCAGAACCAGCATCAACGATGACAGCAGCCATGAGTACACACACTTACTTGTCACTCTTGCAAAATGCCAATGTACCTACGCACAGACAACATACGCATCTGGAAGGGGTGGCAAGGGTGACACACACCTGTAACCTCACACTGACACACAAACCCACAGACAGCCACATACGCACATAGGTAGTACACACACTACGGTTTCTCACACACACACACACACACATTTCAAAAACACACACCGACCCCCAGACACACAGCACCACTAAATGACACAACTACACCACATCTGCAACACCTCAAAAGCACCATTAAGCATCCACACACCTCCAGTTGACAAATCATATATACAACACAACGTAACAATACCAGAGAAGGAATACACACCATCACGCATCCATACAACAAGGCATACGTCATACCCCTCAAACACCCATCACAACAGATCTGACATACCAATCACCACACACAGTCATGTACACAGTACAGTCGCACAAAGGCACACAACACTGCAAATAACAAATGTCAACACAATCACAACACACAATATAAACACAAATATATGTCCCTGATTTATACATGCCCATCACCCAAAACACACCCATCACTGCAGGACAACTTCAAAGCACACATCCACACAAGCTGCCCAGACACAACTGGTAGCAAAGCCACCACACACACTTACTAACACACAGCCAATAAATGAATAAATATATATCCATAAATATGTACACAGATTAAGGCCATAGACCAGTCTAAACACATATGTGCAACATGCACATATGGCACTTCCAAGCGCCCCAACTTGACCCCTGACTGCCATGTAACCTCCACAGATATGCACATTAAGGGGGCAGACATACACCTCAGGGACTGGGGGGACCAAAGAGGGGGTTTGAGCTTAGGTTTGGGCGGGAGATCTTTGGGCTTGAGCCTAGGAGGAGGGGCTTATATCAAGGCTTAGGGGAGGGTTGTGAACTCTTGGGAGGGGTCTACTACTTGCAGTGGGGCAGGTGAGGTCTTGGAGGTGGAAGGGCTGGACTTGGAACAGGACACTGAGCGTTTTGGGGTATCACAGCGTGGGAGAGGAGTGGGAAAAAGGGAAAGCTCAGAAAGGAAAGCCTTCTTTAACACACAGGGATGGTCATGACTAAAGGGTTTGGGGGTGGAGGGAGAGGGAGTGGTTGTAAAGAGGTGTGTTGGTGGATGTCTTGGGTGCATGTGTGTGCGAGGTATGCTTGTGGGTGCTGGGTGTCTGTTGGGTGGGTGAATGTGGGTGTTTATGTGTCTTGGGAGGAGGGGGTGTGGAGGTGCTGGGAGATGCCATGGTGGACGGGTGACTGTCTGAGGGTGTGATGACTGCAGGCATGATGCATGTGCTATATGTAGGCATGCCTGTGGTTGTGGTGTCTGCTGATGTGGTGACTTGGATGGACGTCTGAGAGTCTGCTATTGTGCTGACTGTGGGTAGGATAGGAGTTGTTGCTGGATCAGTGAATGTTGTTGTGGTGTCTGTAGGTGTGTCTGGTGTTGATGGGAGTAGTGGGGGAGTCAGTGCAGGTAGTGAGTGTTGGTTTGTCTGCATGTGGGTGTTCTTTGTGTGCATGTCATTGACGGGTCTTGTGGTCCTTGTGTTTATCAACATTACCTTTGGATGTTGAGGTGAATGCATGCTTATCTGTTTGTGTGCTTTGGCTGGGTCGGGAAAGTGGGGTTTTGGATTGGGAAGAGGAAGGTGTAGGGGGGACGGAAGTAAAAGGGTGACTGGCTTCCATCAGTGTGGAGGTCAGAGCCTGAAGGGATCTCTGTAGGCCAGCCAGTTCACAGTGAATTCCCTAAGGATTGCATTACTCTCCGGGACTTGAGCTTCCAGTCCCTAGATGGCATTCACAATGGTCGACTGACCCACAGAGATCAACCTCAGGAGGTCAATAGCCTCCTCACAGAGGGCAGCAGGGCTGACAGGGTCAGAGCTGCTTGCAGCAAAGGAGATGCCCACCCTCCTGATTGAGCGGGCATGGACAACTGGGTTGGGAGCTACAGGGAGGGTGGTGGTAGTAAGGGTGGTGGAGGCAAAGATGGTGCTGGGGTGGTCCCAGATGGGTCTGCCATTTCCAGGGAGTGTCCACTAGAGGAGAATTCCAAGTATGATGGTCCTGTCTCCCCTGTGGCACTCTTCACACCCTCGGCCACTTGGTCCCTCACTGTCGGTGGTATCAGCGCTATGGGTGCCATGGCCAGCAGCATCCCCACTCACCTGCGCCAAGTCTCCTTCACCTGCCAATGCTGATGCACACAAATAGTGAGAGACGGAGGGAGAAATAGATAAGGAGAGAGAGGGTCATCACATTCAAACATTACAACATGCACAACTGTAGGTATACATCTCGTGGCTAGGCAATCCCATTTAGAAAAGCACATATCTTACATCATGTCACAACTTGTTACTTCTATCCACCCCTTTATGTCTTCTCTCTCACAGACATCATAATCCATATAAGGTAGCACAACTGGAACATTCCATCAAATAACCTGCAAAGCTATGTCAACACAATCATCATGCCCTGGCTAAAGCTGATGTTCTATCCTAATCCTGGTTATAACTCTTCATACTCCTATCAGCTTTAGGAAAAGCAATTGAATGATCACATCATATCATGCATGTTCCAATTCAACACCTGACCAGTCCATGTCCCTTTGTGAATGGCTCAGAATTTTTTTTTTCAGAGCAGGCAGTGGTCCTATGGACTACTGCCTGCTCTGAAAAAATGAAACAAAAACGTTTCATTTTTTCGTGTGGATTGCAATTCGTTTTCCTTTAAGGAAAACGGGCTTCAATAAAAAATAAAAAAATGCTTTATTAAAAAGCAGTCAAAGACATGGTGGTCTGCTGTCTCCAGCAGGCCACCATCCCTGTGAGTGCTGCGAATTGCAAGGGGGTCACAAATTTCGACCCACCTCATTAATGTTAATGAGGTGGGTCTTTGCGACCCCCTTGCGATTTGCAGATGGTGTCAGGGACACCATCCTGCATCTGAGTTTGCGAATTGCAAATTGCGAGTCGCTCAGACTCCCAATTTGCAAGTCGCAATCTCAGACTTACCTACATCTGGCCCATGGTCCCACACGACTGCCATTGCACTTACAACATATCCAACAAAAACAACACCTGTATGACCAAAAGTAGTTCAGCCAAACCACAACATCTCAAAGTAGGAAGTGACCCAAAACCATTTCCTGTCCAACCTGTCCACATAAGCTAGGCTAAGGGTAGCAATGATTGTCCCATTCAACAACATCTGTTCCTAAGTAACCATTGTGACATGATGTACACGACTAACACTGTATGTTGCCCTAGTAGCGGTAGGCTATCGGCACCTAAGCATGGACAGTGCACTTTTTCAGAGGGTGGGGCAGACCTATCACTTACCTCCTCTAAAAAAGGGCATTGGGATAACAGTGAATCACCTTCAGTTCAATGGCATGGTAAGGCCAAATATTAACAATCAGACAGCCATAGTTGAATGTCCTTCCATTACAACCTTTACATACCCCAGTGCATGAACATGAAGGGACAATGGGGACAGCTCCACAAACCTATATGCTCAGTCCTATTCTGGCCATAACTCTTGACTGATTGAGATGCCAGCCTCACATGGAGTCCATACCTGTACCAGGACAAAAGGTAACTAGGCCCTGCACCAAATATGTCAGGCACTCAGTAGGAAATACAGGTGATCTACACAGATGGGAATGGTCTGACACCTTAGAGCTACATACTTACATATTCAGATGTATGGACCTGGAAATAGTAGATGGGTAGGATGATACAGCAGCTTTCATACATATATATGGATGGGTGGAGTCACACATGTGGCTATGTCAATTTTGCATCTCCAAATGCAGTCATAGATATACCTTGACACAGGTGATCTAAACATACACATTGCCAACCCTAATGCCAGATCTCACTTATTAGTCAGGCAATGTGAGTACTATATATTCCCACTAGTCTACATACATGTAGCACCTACTACATTGTCACAGCTGCTAAGGTGTGACAACAAACACATAATACCAGAGCCAAGTACAAGAAAACAGTCATTACTTACCCCCTTATAGCTGCTGTACTGCCCTCAAATGCCCATCCACCTCAGAGTAGGCCACTGCCAAAATGCAGGCCATTAGGGTGGTCGGGGTCCGACGGTCACACCTCCCTTGTTGGGAGGACATCCCTAGCTGGGTCTCAGCGGTCTTCTGGACCCAGAGTCTCAGGTCCTCCTACCACTGCTTCACCGACTGTGGACCTCCAGGGTCCACACTTGCTTGCCGATGGCCCGCCAAATCCCCTTCTTCTGATGGGCGTTGACCTGCATGGATGACACAGACAAAAGGAGAAATTCATGTACACATGCACCATATCAATAGGAGTAGTCAGTACACATCAGTCACATCAGGCAGGCACATATACCCATCCTCTCTGCTCACAGGGTTTCACAGTATGCCATCTGCTTGCATCTACACCCTCACAAGTTCACATGCCCGATGTAACATCAAACACAACACCTATCACACATGGCTCGGGCATTGGACTCACCTGCTCCTCTGATGCCCCATATAGCTGTCTATACAGGGGTAGGACCTCCTCCACTAGCCTCTCAAGCTCTTCCGGGGTGAAGGCTGGGGCCCTACCACCTTCAGGATGTGGCATGATGGTTCCCACAGGCAGCACCCAGCAGCTCACATCGTGGAGGTCTTGCTGGCAACAGTGTCAGGAGCCAAGTGAGAAATACTGCAGAAAATGGCAGTCACAGCCACCACGTACAGGACCATCGCCCCCAGCAGTCATGACCATTAGCCAAAGTCTGCCAAAGGCAGCAATGTTAACCAATGGCAAGTTGCATGGTGGTTGCGACTGCCTACCGCCATGACGACTTCCAGCGGTGGACGTAGGTCACTTCCAACTGTCCACCATTATAGGTCAGGTCTAGGCCATTTTGGGCACATGTCATCAATGGATGTGCTTACTTATCTGCGTCAATCACTTGCTCCCCCAAAATGCTGTGTATCCATATGTAGTGCCATCATGGTTGTGCAACATATTATGCAAAATTTAACAAAAAGATGTTTTGAGGGAGTATATATGGTGAGAACTATGTAAAGCTACTCTGAGGTGCATTGGCCATGGGCAGATATTGATAAAATCCAAAACATATGTATGATTAGTGCAGGACAGCTAAGTCTTACACACATGCACACTCACATTAATTTTGTACGTACAATCCTATTTACATGTTAACTAATGTGCAGCAATGTGGGAGAAACAGGTGCATATCTATGGGCTGTACTGTATATGTCAGAAGTGCTACGCATCCTCTACAGATGCTAGGTGTCAGATAATGTACAATGTGTTAATGATGTGTGCATACTGCATTACTCACATTATATTCTCTTCTCTCAATATAGTTATCCTATCATGAGGAGCATGAGACAACCACCAGTGTACCATCTACTAGTTGACCTGGAAACCATGGAGGAAAGGCATGTTATCCAGACTTATCGTCTGAATAATCAGACCATCATGGATCTTTGTACTCAGGTGGAGCCAGATCTGATTCCTTTCATTCACAGTCCCTATGGCTTTCCTCCAATCATTCAAGTTTTGTCAGTGCTACACTTCCTGGCCACAGAATACTGTTGCCTTAACAGCAGGGATGTCTCAGCCCATGGTCAGTCTGGTGTTGAAGGATGTACTGTGTGCATTGTTGAACCACCTGGACAGCTACATCAGGTTTCCCTAACAAGCTGATTTGGCCCATGTGAAGGCAGACCTTTATGAGATGGGACACATTCCTCATGTGTTAGGAGCCGTTGATGGCACCCATGTAGCCCTGGTCCCTCCCAGTACCAATGAACAGGTGTATAGAAACAGGAAGGGCTGCCACTCAATCAACATGCAGGTGGTGTGTCTGGCAGACAAGTACATCTCACAAGTCACAGCCACGTTTCTAGGATCTGTGCATGATTCCTACATCATGCGGAGAAGCAATGTCCCACATCTGATGCCACGACTACAAACAGAGAGGGCCTGGCTGCTTGGTAGGTTTGCATTGTAGTGTGTTTGTGTGTTATGTCTCCTGTCATCACAATATAGCCAGTCGCAGGAACTATTAACGAGTGTTAGAAATGGGGTTTCTGGTTGGCTAGGGTATGCACCTAAGCCAGGCAGAATCCACCCACCCACCCACTCTAGTCAGGGCAAGGGATTTACAGGTCAAAGATAACTCCTGCTCACCCCCTTGGTAGCTTGGCACTAGCAGTCAGGCTTATCCCAGAGGCAACATGTAAAGTGTTTGCACAACACACACAACACATGTGACACAATAAATACACCATAAAGGAACACAACACCAAGTTATGTAAAAATAAACTGTTTTGCACAAAAGATCAGGGACATGATCCAGTTCTACACCAATCTGAACCCTCTGACTATGCTCCCCACACAATCTAAGCTAACCCATGTAGATATCCTAGTTTTCTGTGGACAGAACCAGGTCCCATGCCACCCTGGGGCTTCTGGTCTCTGAAACCTCTCTGAGTGGGAAGCGGTAGCCCCAGGTGCATAGCATCCTCTTTCCACTCTACTTCCCACCAGTTCAGGGGTTCTACCCTGCTACTGGTCCTCAAGCCTAGGGACTGGTCCCATAGCCTAACTAGGGGTCAGGGGGAGTCCTCCCTCCCACTGCTTCTCCTTCTAGGGTTCTGCACCCTCCGTTTAGGAGTGGTACCACCAGAATTCAGAACTGCCAGGGCGCTGGAATCAGTCGTCTTTTTCAGCTTACCCACCAGTACAGGGGAGCCCCTCTGTAGCTGGGTTGCCACCGCAGGGTCCTCCCCTTCTGGTTGAACTGGGGTCAGTGAAGAGTCCTTCCTCCTCCTGCCCCTTTTTCTAGAGTTGAGCACCCTCCCACCAGGAGTGATACCCCTAGAAGTATTGGTAGAGAGGCTGGGGACAGCTGTGTCCACCTCCAGGCCAAGGCGGTTACCCTGGACCTGGTTCTCCAACCTAGGGTCTGTACCCTTGGGATGGCCATGAGTTAGGGACAAGACCTCCCTCTCCCTCAAACTCTTGCCCTCAGAAGTAGTGTTCCTAGGGGACAAAATGGTAGTGACGCTCAGGACAGCTGTCTCTACTTCCAGGTCAAGGGGTTTGCCCTGGACCCTGTTTCCCCACCTAGGGTCTGTACCCTTGGGTGGGACTGGAGTTAGGGGAGAGATGCCCCCCTCCCGTAAACCCCTCAGTGAAAGCGTCTGTGCCCCCCTCTGTGGGGTGGTACTACTGGTCAGCAGAGTTCCCAGTCATCCCTTCCACTCCTCCTGACACTAGGAGATCCCTTTTAGTGGATACCTCTTTGGTATAGACTTAGTTCCCGCCCTGGGGCACCCTCTGGGTTCCGTCCAGGACCTGTGGCGGGGTACAGGACCATCTAGAACCAGGACCCTCTCTACTCAGAACCTCACCTGGTTTACCCTGACCCTTCCCCACCCCCACCCCCTGATGGGGTGAAACTGAGCCATTTGTTTGGGTCACTCCCCAGTACTTTATGAGTTCCTATAGCACTTAGCCGGAAGTCAGCCTCCTTTGTAAGCTCTCTGAGGTCAGAGACAGGTGTTGGCATAGCCTTGGAAAACAGCAATGGAACATGTGCTCTCTTAAAATGAAACTGAACTTCCCTGCATAAGTTTTTGCTGTGCTACTCTCCGCCCATCCTTCTAGTGCTTTGAAACAATTCCCCACAAAATCCTCTCAAGACTGGTTAGACCGCTTTCTGCTGCCTCTGAACCTCAACCTGTACTCTTAAGGGGTGATACCATACCTTTCTATCAGGGCCTTGCTGGTGAGGGTATACTCCTGCCTGTCACTCACTACTAGGACCAGTAGGGCATCCCTCCCTATTTCAGGAATATAAGCTCCCTAGGTCAGTCCCCCAATCCTTCTCAGGGATCCTACGCCCAACTAGAGCTTCCTCATACTCCCTCAGCCACTGATATATGTCACCCCCCTTCTTGAGCCCAGGCACGAGGTCTGAAGGTACGTAAGGATTGTGCCTTACACTACAATCAATGCTGCCACCACTGGACTCCACCTGCAGTGCTGGTAAGTCCAGATTTGTCAGACTGCCCCGTAGAGTGAGTTTTTCCCTGGCAAAGGCCCTTTCAACCTCAGCCATCCTCTCCTGGACTAAGACCTTCGCTACCTCAGCCCTTTTCTCTTCTACAGCCAGCCTGGCTAGCTGAAGCCTCAGGTCCCTCTCTGGTTGTTATATCGGGGCCGCTTTGGGGAACCAGCGATCTCTGGGGGTGTCGGGCCCCTCCTGGGGCTCTCACCTAAATAGGTGCCTACTAATTCTGCCCCCCCCCACAGGCCACAATTGACCCTCCTGGGGGGAGCTGGTGTGAGGCTGTTAGGATGATGGGGGCATCTGCACCCCAAGAGCAGTGGCCGGGCTAAAGGAACTCCCTCTCTCCCGTGCCCTACAATAATGTAGGCAGCCACCCGCGTCCACGAGGGGGTTGCCAGAAAGACAGGGGAGAGGTAATCACCTCCCCCTGCAGCTGCGCTCCTCCTGGGGTGGCTGCAGCAACCTCCAGTGTTCCCACTCGTCTCTAAGGGCCGCTGCGGTGATGTGCGCACCAGTTGGAGCTGGCTTGTGTCCCGGGGGCACTAACAGGAGTGCACTGGCTCCAATCTTCATCGTGGTGGTGTCTTTGGAACATGTTCAAGAGCGCGGTCCTCATTAGTAGAACACCTAGATCGCTGTGGTGAATCCCTCCATGACAATGCGCTGACCAAAGGGCTGGGGGCAATTTTTAAGAGCCCGGGTCGGGCGGGGATTTGTTTCCTCAGACCAAGCACTTTCCCAGCGCTTGAGTCAAGCTACACACGGCATCCTTCACGTGCTATGGCCCCACATAGAGTGCTCCTCCTGCACTACTTCAGTGCAGGAAAACCAGGGATGCAGTGGAGACGGGCCACAGCACCCCACCCCTGGAGAGAAGAAATGGAGGCACAAGCGGCAGGGCCCAGCAACAGGCCAGCACAAGAAATATGCAGTCAGTGGCAAGTTCTCCTGGTGACCCAGCACCACAGCAGCAGTCCAAGGCAATTCCTGGTGAGTCTTTCCAGCAGCGTTATGTGTTAAATTCCAAGTATGTTTCTTGTCTAAACTGTGGGAAAAAATCCCTTGTACTTATACTCAGTTTTGCAAAGCATTTCCAATGGAGAGGAGAGGGTGCTTCAACCAACCACAACTGGTTTTGGGAGTGTCCCCTCTCTCATCCAGCACAATCCCCAATCAGTTGGGGGTAAACAACCCCTTTGTATGAGGTCAGGGCACAGTCTTTACAGATGCATGTGCCCCGCCTTCCCCTTCCCAGGAAAACCCTTCAAAATGTCGATGCACCTCTGTGACACCTCCATCCTCCCTTTGTACAGGATCTCCGAGAAGTATGCACAAGGTCCTACTGTCACTCTGCCCAGAGGTGGATTGGAGTCAAGCTGTAAAACACCAGGGTCATAAGCACAGAGAAATGCTCACTTTCTAGAAGTGACATTTCTGTAATGATAATATATATTCCACTTACACCAGTAAGCAGCATGTCTGCTGTAAGAAATGGGGTCTTTGGTTGGCAGTCAGGTTACCCCTTGTCCTAGCAAGGACCCGCACTCTAGTCAGGATAAAAGAGAATCACCCTCAGCTAACCCCTGCTTACCACCTGGTAGGTTGGCATGAACAGTAGGCTTAATTTCAGAGTGCTAGGTGTAAAGTATTTGTACCAACACACAGAGTAACTTAATGAAAACACTATAAATTGACACAACACATGTTTAGAAAAAATAGGAAATATTTATTTAAACAAAACAAAACCAAAATGACAAAAATCCACAATACACAAGTCAAGTTATCAATTAAAAAGCAAAAAGAGTCTTCATGTAGCTTTAAACACCCACTAACACTGTTAGCGTGAAAATGTACCTTAGGTGCGTCAAAAATAAACCCACACGGACGAGGGTGCATCAAAAAGGGCTTGCGATGCGTCGATTTCAATCACGAGCAAGACCTTGCGTCGTTTCTCCTTTTGTCGAGTCGGGAACGTCGTTTTTTCTCTCTGCAGGAGAGCGATGTGTCAATCCGGTCAGCACTCTCGGTTCCGGGCAGGCCTTGCATTGTTTTTACATGCCCAGCGGTACTTGCGTCGGAAATCCAGCCGCACGATGATCTGAAAACCACATAGTTTCCCCAGCTCCCGGCCTCAATTCTTCGGTCATATTGCAGACGAGCATAAATTTTCAGCTGTGAAGCTGGCGACACGTCAATTTTTCAGCCGCAGATCAGAATCACGTCGATCTTTTCCCCGCACGGCGTTCTGTGCGTGGATTTCTTCCTCTTAGGCTGCCAGCTTCTCCTTTCAGGGTCCCAGGAACTGGATGGGCACCACTTGGCTGAGTAGGAGTCTCTCCGGAGCCTCCAGATGCTGGCAGAGGGAAGTCTTTGCTGTCCCTTAGACTTCAAACAACAGGAGGCAAGCTCTAAATCAAGCCCTTGGAGATCTTCACAAGATAGAAGGCACACAGTTCTCTTATTCTGGCAGAAGCAGCAACTGCAGGATAGCTCCACAAAGCACAGTCACAGGCAGGGCTTCTTCCTCAGCTCTTCTCCAGCCAGAGGTTCCTCTAGGTTTCCAGAAGTGTTCTAAAATCTATGGTTTTGGGTGCCCTTCTTATACTCATTTTGCCATTTGAAGTAGGCCTACTTTAAAGCAAAGTCTCTCTTGTTTGTGAAATCCTGCCTTGCCCAGGCCAGGCCCAGACACACACCAGGGGGCTGGAGACTGCATTGTGTGAGGGCAGGCACAGCCTTTGCAGGTGTGAGTGACCACTCCTCCCCTCCCTCCTAGCACAGATAGCTCATCAGGAAATGCAAACTATACCACAGCTCCCTTTGTGTCACTGTCTAGTGAGAGGTGCAACTAGCCCAACTGTCAAACTGACCCAGAAAGGGAACCCTCAAACCGGTAGAGTCACAGAAATTGTATAAGCAAGAAAATGCTCACTTTCTAATAGTGGCATTTTCAAACACACAATCTTAAAATCAACTTAACAAAAATATGTATTTTTAAATTGTGAGCTCAGAGACCCCAATCTCCACATGTCTATCTGCTCCAAAGGGAATCTACACTTTAATCATATTTAAATGTAGCCCCCATGTTAACCTATAAGAGGGACAAGCCTTGCAACAGTGAAAAACAAATGTAGCAATATTTCACTGTCAGGACATATAAAGCACATTACTTTGGCCCTCATTACAACATTGGCGGTAAATTCCGCTTACCGTCGTGCAGAAGACCGCCAACACACCGCTGCGGCCGCAGAATTCCGCTACAGCTATTACGACCCACAGGCCGGAATCCACCAAAATCCAAACACCCACACAAGCCCACCACACCAAAGGTCAATGATAAACTGGCGATAACTAAACCTCCACCATCACGGCAACAGGAATACGCCCACACTATCACGACCCATGAATCCACTCGCCGGTCTTTCAACCGCGGTATTCCATTGGCGGTACACACCGCTGCGCTCAAAATACACACACATTTACAAAACACAACCACATTGGACAAATCGAAATACACACACCTGGTACACATAAACACACAACTCCCACACACCCAATACAATATAAAACACACACCCACATCACCCACAAACCCTTACGACCAGAATTGCGACAGAAGGCCAGAGAGAGACACCACCATCAACAAACTAGCATCCACAGGCACTCAACACCATCACTGACACAACATCCACGCACCTCACACAACACACACAACACACACAAACACAACCCCTCACACATCACAACACACACCACCTTACACATCAACCACACCACCCCATGGCAAGGCAAAGACACCCCAGGTTTTCTGAGGAGGAGCTCAGGCTCATGGTGGAGGAAATCATCTGGGTAGAGTCACAGCTATTCGGATGACAGGTGCAGCACATCTCCATAGCTAGGAAGATGGAGCTATGGCGCAGAATCGTAGACAGGGTTAACGCAGTGGGACAGCATCCAAGAACACGGGATGACATCTGGAAGAGGTGGAACGACCCCTGGGAGAAGGTGCATTCCGTGGTCTCAAGACCCCAGATTGCAATTCAGAGGACTGGCGGCGGACCCCCACCTCCTCCCCCACAACTAACAACATGGGAGGAGCAGGTCTTCGATATACTGCATCCTAAGGGTCTCGCAGGAGTAGCTGGAGGAATGGACTCTGGTAAGTCAAATTTTAACTACCATATCACCCACCCTACCTGCATGCTATCACATAACCCCACCCTCACCCATACCCCACATATGTCCAACTATCACAAACCACCCATCCCAACACCAAGCCCTGCATGCAACACCAAAGCATGGACACCCATCACCAAAGCATGTCCACTACAGATACCATCACAGACCCAAAAACAATTATCACACAAGGTCCTACACAAGAATGTAAGCACTGGGGTACAGGGTCACCCACCCATTGCACACCATGGCACACACAGATGCAATAATCATGCCTTTACACCCCTGCAGGACCACTACCCAATGTCACCAGACAGGAGGTTCCAGACATGTACACCCCCCCACAGAAGAGGCCCACAGTGATGACAGCAGCTCTGTCCAACTGGCTCTAGATGACCAGCCCGGCCCGTCTGGGACCTCTGGACAGTCGGTTCCCCTGACACAGCCACAAGCCACCACAGAGCCTCCCCCCTCAGAAAACCCCAGTATAGCACCCACCCAGCGGGTCCATACCTCTGTCCCCAGGACACGTCAAGCAGCAGTGTTTCCACCACTACAGGGAACCCAGGAAAACCCACAAACCCAAGAACATCAGGGACCTGGGGGCAGTGGCAGTGGGCACACAGTTCAGAGGCACAGGAAAACCGGGGAACTGGGAGGTCTGCTGTGCGACAGGGGGAGGACAGGCCCAGGGAACCTACTCTCCATGAGGCCCTCTCCAACATCATGGGAGCGTACCATCATTCCCAGGAGACGATGGCAACGGTACTCGCCAAGTTTCAGGAGACCCAGCGGCTGCAGGAGCAACAGTATTTGGGGTTCAGGGAGGAACTCAACTCCATCAACACCACCCTGGTCACCATTGTAGGGGTGCTGAAGGACCTTGTGAACACCAGGTGGGACACTGTGGCACAACAAGGGGCCCCTGATACTAGCCTGGATGACGAACTGCCCACCACCTCTGCCGGCGCTAGTAGACAGGAGGCACCGCCACAGGACTACGACTCCAGCACCCCACCCCCTGCAGTTGGAGAACCACCCCGCAAACGGTCCCTGAGATCCAGGCACAAGACAGAGAACAATGCCAAGACCCCAACCAAGATATGAGACCACCCTGAATGTCATCCTTCTGTCCCACTTTGTCACCCTGTCCATCCTTAAACTGCCCTAACTCCACTTTGGACAATGCACCTGTGAGACAAATAGACTGGACTCTGCCATGGACATTCCTCCACCATCACCCCTGACTGTTTTCTAACCCCCTCCACTATTTTGCACTTAAATAAACACCCTTGAATCACAAAACAATCTGGAGTCAGTCTCTGCTTTCACAAATGTGTATTTGCAATAACTGAGGAAAATAGCAATGTCCATTTTATTGTCAACATACCTATGTCACACAGCTCTATTATATGTGGTAACATAGCAGAGGTCACACGTGGGACCCACATCTGTGAAACTGAAAGGCAAAGTGACAGGTCAGGGTCCATACACTGGGTGAAAGTGACAGACATATGATAGGTCCAACAATTTTATCAGATGTAGGAGACAGTGATGTCTTCTTACCTGTGTCTCACTGGAAGTACTGCTGGATCAGGTTGTTTCAGTTGTTGATATCCTCTTCTTCTGCCTCCTCTTCTTCACTGTCCACAGGCTCCACAGCTGCCACAAGATCTCCTTCTGGACCATCTTCCTGCAGAAAAGGCACCTGTCGTCGCAAAGCCAAGTTGTGCAGCATACAGCAGGCCACGAAGATCTGGCACACCTTCTTTGGTGAGTAATACAGAGAACCACCTGTCATATGGAGCCACCAGAACCTGGCCTTCAGGAGGCCGAAGGTCCTTTCTATCACTCTCCTAGTTCACACATGTGCCTCGTTGTAGCGTTCCTCTGCCCTTGTCCTGGGATTTCTCACTGGGGTCAGTAGCCATGACAGGTTTGGGTAACTAGAGTCACCTGCAAATGTCGAGGGACAACTGTTAGACAAACACTAACCCTTAGAGACAACCCCAGACCCAGACAACTATTCACAGGGTATAGGGTCCTTGTCCTCACCTATTAGCCACACACGGTGCCTCTGGACTTGCCCCATCACGTAAGGGATGCTGCTATTCCTCAGAATGTGAGTGTCATGCACTAAGCCAGGAAACTTGGCGTTCACATGGGAGATGTACTGGTCGGCCAAACACACCATCTGCACATTCATAGAATGGTAGCTCTTCTGGTTTCTGTACACCTGTTCACTCCTGCGGGGGGACCAAGGCCACATGTGTCCCATCAATGGCACCTATGATGTTGAGGATATGTCCCAGGGCATAGAAGTCACCTTTCACTGTAGGCAAATCCTCCACCTAAGGGAACACGATTTAGCTGCACATGTGTTTCAGCAGGGCAGACAACACTCTGGAAAACACGTTTGAGAACATTGGCTGGGACATCCCTGATGCTATGGCCACTGTTGTTTGAAAAGACCCACTTGCCAGGAAATGGAGTACTGACAGGACCTGCACTAGAGGAGGTATTCCTGTGGGATGGCGAATAGTTGACATCAGGTCTGGCTCCAACTGAGCACACAGTTCCCAGATTGTGGCACAATCAAGTCTGTAGGTGACTATTACATGTCTCTCTTCCATTGTCAACAGGTCCACCAGCGGTCTGAACCCCAGAGGATGCCGCCATCTCCTCACCTGCCCCAGCAGACGTGCTCTATGGAGGAGAACAGCGAGCACTGAGTCAGCCAACACTGAGGTAATAAAATAAACATTTTATTGCACACATTTGTCCATCCGCTATGTGCCTGTCTTTGTGTGTATGCAAGGCCTAGATATGTGTGACGCATTTAAAAGTAATGCCATGTGGCCCAATGAAATGGGGGCTACCTGACCTGTAATGTGGGACAAGGGGATATGAGGTAACTGCGCTGGCTTTGTACACCGTCACGGTAGGCAGTCCTGCATTGGTTAACATTGGGCCCTATGGGCCCCAGGAGCCAATGACGATGTACGCCGGCGGTGACGGTACGCACCGCTGCGGACGTGACCGCCATTTTCTGTCTGTTCACTCACTTGATACCTGATCTTCGACAGGAGAGGACCTACACTGCAAGTGCTGCTGTGACCTCAGTCTGGAAGTGACGATGACTCATGTGTCTGGGGAAAGGGCCCCTGCCTTCACATTGGAAGAGTTGGATAAACTAGTGGATGGGGTCCTCCCCCAGTACACGCTACTCTACGGTCCTCCAGACAAACAGGTGAGTACACTGTGAGCATGCTGTATGGGTAATGCCTGTTTGGAGTGGTGTGGATGGAAGATACGGGGGGATGAGGCCTGCATGATCGGACGGTGAGTGTATGTGCATCAGGGCAAGGGTGGGAACGTGGGACAATGACTGTGACGGTCCGGACAGTTAAAGTTTTTCCTTTTCCCCTGTACTATCCCTGTAGGTCAGCGCCCACCAGAAGAAGGATATTCGGCGTGCCATCGCCAAGGACGTCCGGACCCTGCGGGTTCACCACAGATGGAACACCCACTGCCGTAAAAGATGGGAGGACATTCGCTGCTGGAGCAAGAGGACGGCGGAGGCCCAGCTGGGGATGGCCTCCCAACGTGGCAGGGGTGCCCGTCGCACCGTGACCCCCCTGATGTTCCGGATGCTGGCGGTGGCTTATCCAGCGTTGGATGGGCAGTTCAGGGCATCACAGCAGCCACAAGGGGGTGAGTACCATCACATCCTTCTGACTCTGCGCGCATTGGAGGTGTCTGGGTGGGGGAGGTGGGCAGTGGGTTCCCCTAGGCTAGGGCGAGCTTTGTAGGCAAGGACCCTTTGTGAGGCAGGCTAAGTGGCACCCCAACTCCACCAGTGGTAAGAGCCATCAACACCTAGTCAGGCTCATGTGACTTCCATGTGTGCAGCAATCGGGCATAGACCATGTACCCCATGTCCCTGTGATTAATTAGGTAACTCTAAGTGCATGGAGTAGTGCAGAGGGCTGCTGTGTCTGTAGTGTCCGCCAACGGTAGCGGTATTGTATGAACTGAACATGTCTTTCTTCATTCTCCCCCCCCCCCCTTTTTGTGGTCTCCCTGTTCTTGTGTGCATTAGAATCATCAGGCGGAGGAGCTGTGTCACCGGAGCAAGATGGAGCTGCATCCCACATGGTCCTGGAGGGCAAGACAACGGAGTTGGAAGTCACCTGTGGGACGGAGGGCGCGGGGAGCTCCGCGGCGGGGACAGGAGCAGAGACCAGCGACACCGACTCCTCCTCTGATGGGAGCTCCCTTGCGGTGGCGAGCCCCTCTGTGCCCAACGCATCTACTGGTACAGCTGCCACCACCCCTACCAGCACTGCCCTCCCAGCAGCCCCTCAGCGTGTGTCCCGTGGCCGCTCATCCAGGAGGGTGGGCAGCTCCTTCGCCCCAGGCACCTCAGGCCCTGCCCCAGTCAGCCCTGCTCCCCTCAGTGAGGAGGCCATTGACCTCCTGAGATCCCTCACTGTTGGGCAGTCTACCATCCAGGGTGTAGAGAGGCAGTTGCAACAGACAAATGCATACCTGAAGGGCATTCATTCTGGCCAGGCAGCCCAACAGCGAGCATTTCAGGCTCTGACCTCAGCACTGATGGCAGACATTGTCCCTGTGTCCACCAACTTCCTCCACCCAGACCCAATCCCCAGTACCTCAGCCTATCCCAAGCACACCATCAGACCAGCATGCACACACCTCAACACACAAGGGTGGCTCTGGCAAACATAAGCACCACACATCCCACAGGCACTCACACAAGCATCATACCCATGCACACATACCAACATCCACTGCCTCCACTGTGTCTCCCTCCTCCACGTCTCCCTCCTCCCTCCCTGTCACGACTCCACTCACACCTGCATGCACTACATCTTCAGCCACTACCTCCATCACCACCACGCCCATCACCACACACCACTCACGTGCTCTCACAACCCAACTACTATTCACACATCCCCTGTGTCCTCTCCCAGTGTGTCTGTGAGCCCTCCTCCCAAAGTACACAAACGCAGTCACACACCCACCCAACAGCCATCCACCTCACAACTGCCTCCAGCCCATGCACCTTCACCCAAAGTCAGCAAACGAACACCTCCTACAACCACTACCTCTTCCTCCACTCCCAAACCCCCTCCATCTACCCGTCCCAGTGTGGCTAAAAAGCTTTTCCTATCAAATCTTGACCTCTTCTCTACACCTCCCCCACCCCGTCCGTCACCTAGGGCCCACCTTTCACGGTCCAAACCCAGCACCTCAGCCACCACATCAATGGGCACGGTGGTGCCAGCAATAGCCAGATTTTGGAGTTTGCCAAGCAACAGGACTGCCAGTGTCCCAAGGAGCGAGGCCAAGGACATCCCCCCACCTCCAAAACAGAAAAAGTTGCCCACATCCCGGAGGGAGAAGGCCAAAACACCTGCAACCAAGGGCTCAGGCAAGACAACTGTTGGAAGTGGCAAGACAGCTGCGCCACCATGCAAGGTGGGGAAGGGCCTGAAAATGAAAGGCAAGTCAACGTCGCCGCCAACCTGCAAGGCGGACAAGACCACCACCGGCACCGCCACATGCACCGCCGCCACAGACACCGCAGCCAGAACCCCAGCTACTGAGCCCTTCACCAGCACCGCAGACACTGTGCCCTTCAGCAGCAACGCAGTCAGTGAGCCCGCCACCCGCACCGCCGCTACTGACACTGCCGCCAGCACCGCAGTCTGTGAGCCCGCCACCAGCACCGCCGCTACTGACACTGCCGCCAGCACAGCAGTAGGTGAGCCAGCCATCAGCACGGCAGTCAGTGAACCAGCCACCAGCACAGCAGTCAGTGAGCCAGCCACCTGCACCGCAGTCAGTGAGACCGCCACCAGCACCGCCACCACAATGACCACCGCAAGCACCGCCGCTACTGACCCCGCCGCCAGCACCACCAGCGGCCCCGCAACATCCTGAGCCAGTGGCACCACCCCAGACATGGCTGCCATCCCCAGTTGTCATTCGTACAAGGCTGGTGGTAAGTTCCAGGGGCCTGGGCAGCTTGCATGTTGCACCACCATCAGTGGAGTGTAACATCCACTACCTCAGTCCTTGGTAGGATGAAGCACTCTGGGCACAAAGCCCCCTCCAGAACCAGTGGAGTATCACATCCACTACCTCAGTCCTTGGCAGGATAAAGCACTCGGGCACAAAGCCCCCTCCAGAACTACTAGAGAAAGACATCCACCACCTCTATCCTTGGCAGGATGAAGCACTCTGGGCACAAAGCCCTCTCCAGAACCAGTGGAGTATCACATCCACTACCTCAGTCCTTGGCAGGATGAAGCACCCTGGGCACAAAGCCCCCTCCAGAACCAGTGGAGACTGTTATCCACTTGAGAGACTGTGGATTTTCACACCCCAGGATAAAGCAGTGGGCAACCCACCCACTGGAGAGACTTGAGAGACTGTGGCTTTGCACTCCCCAGGATAAAGCAGTGGGCAACCCACCCACTGGAGAGACTTGAGAGATTGTGACTTTGCACTCCCCAGGATAAAGCAGTGGGCAACCCACCCACTGGAGAGACTTGAGAGACTGTGGCTTTGCACTCCCCAGGATACATCAATGGGAATGGAGCCCCCTCGTGGAGCTGATGTTGTGCACTTATCCGGCTGAGGTGCACCCCCTTCCCTTCCCCCTGAGGGGCCTGTTTTATTTCGATCTGATGCCAATGCAGTGTTCTCTCCGTTTCGATCGGGTATCGAGTGTGGGCCTCGCCCATGCATTTTGGGCCCAGTGGTCCACGGACTATATAGATGCAGTACCTGGACTTGAATTCTTTGTGTACATAATTGTTTATAGTGTATATAATTTTTTGACTAATGGATTTTCCTTGATTACAATGGTTACAATCATTTCCTTTTGTCATTGCGTTCTTCCAGGGGGGATTGGGGGGTGTAAATGCAATGTTGCAGCATGTATTTGTGTGTATGTTGTTGTGGGTGAGGGTGTTGCGTGCTGCCTGTGTGTGTCACTCTCTTTTCTCTCCCCCCTCCCCTGTGTTGTAGGTGCAGTACTCACCGTGGTCGTCGCTGCCGTCGTTCAGGCTCCATGGCGTCCTGGTTCCTCGTGGGGTGTGTAGAGGTGAGTGTTTCCCTTCCAAGTCCTGTTTCCGCCGTGTTTTTGTTTGCGTTGAATCCACCACGGAAAAGGTGGCGGATTAGCCTGTCATAATATTGTGGGCGGTACATTGTCTTCCGCCTGTCTGTTGACGGTGACCGCCAAGCTGTTTGTTTGTACCGCCGTGGTGGTCGGAATGCTAAAGTGGCTGTCTATGTTGGTGGTTTCCACCATAGTCATAATTCCATTTTTTTTACCGCCGGCTTGTTGGCGGTTTTACCGCTGCTTTACCACCGACTGCCAGGGTTGTAATGAGGGCCTATATGTCCTACCTTAACCATACACTGCACCCTGCCATTGGGGCTACCTAGGGCATACCTTAGGGGTGCCCTACATGTAAGAAAAGGGAAGGTTTAGGCCTGGCAAGTGGGTACACTTGCCAAGTTGAATTTACAGTTAAAAACTGCACACACAGATATTGCAGTGGCTGGTCTGAGACATGATTATAGAGCTACTTGGGTGGGTGGCACAAGCAGTGCTGCAGGCCTACTAGTAGCATTTGATTTACAGGCCCTGGGCACCTCTAGTGCACTTTACTAGGGACTTACTAGTAAGTCAAATATACCAATCATGGATAAACCATAAAAGTTACACAGAGAACATATGCACTTAGGACAGGTTTGCAGTGGTAAAGTTCTCAGAGTTCAAAAGTCAACAGAAACAGGTCAGAAAAAATAGGAGGAAGGAGGCAAAAAGTCTGTGGATGACCCAGCATAAGAAAAAAAGTCCAACACCTGCGCTACCCCTCTTAAATCAGACAATACCCCCTAGACATAAGGCAGGGCATTTCCAATGCAATCCTATGAGAAGGCAGCCCTCACAGCAGTGAGAAACCAAATAGGCTGTTTGTCACTACCAGGACAGGCCATGCTACTTGGCACATGTCCTGCCTTCTACATACATAGCGCCCTGCCCATAGGGTTAGCTAAGGCTTACCTTAGGGGTGACTTACATGTAGTAAAAGGGGAGTTCTGGGCCTGGCAAGTAGATTTAGATGCCAGGACCCTGTGGCAGCAAACTGTTTACGCAGGTCCTGCGCTAGCATGTCTGAGACAGGTTTGAAAGGCTACTTCAGTGGGTGTGCAAAGCAGTGCTGCAGGCCCACTGGTAGCATTTAATTTACAGGCCTTGGGTATAGAGATACCACTGTATAAGGGACTTACAAGTAAATTAAGTGTGCCAATGAGGTATAAGCCAATCATACCAAGTTTACAAGTCAGAGCGCTGATTACCCGTGGTAAAGTACCTAGAGTCATATCGTCAGCCAAAAAGGGTCAGAAAATAAGGAGAAGGCAAAAAGTTTGGGGAATGACCCTGTAGAAAGGGCCAGGTCCAACAATGAGTTATTCTACCCTTGTGTTCACATGTGACTCAGGCTATCCAAACTGTCCTTGGCTGTTGACACTAGTGAGGTGCCCAGCCACACCAGGGGAACTCCATTACAATGAGGCCCACAGGAGCCCAAGGCGTGTAACTGAGCAAACATTTGGGCTCCTAAAGACAAGATTCTGGTGCTTGGACCTATCTAGAGAAGCCCTCCTCTACTTGCCCCACAAGGTATGCCAAATAATCGTAGCCTGCTGCATGCTCTACAATCTAGCACTGAGACGTCAGATACCTTTGATAGCAGATGAGGGGGAGGCAGCTGGACCAGTGGCTGGAAGCACTGATATTACAAGTGATGAAGAGGCAGAAGAAAAAAGGAGCAGGTGACTCTAAGGCAGATCTCATCAATCAGTACTGCCACTGACATGCAGGTATGTGAAGTGAACCTTTTGATGTGTTGATGTGCACAACTTGGAGTAGGGGGCTGCCATCACACCTCCTGACTTGATTCATCAGTGGGGGTGTCATGAGCTCCGATGCCTATGTGTGAGTTGGGGATGGAGACTGATAGATTGTAAAGTGGACAGTACAATATGGCCTGCTATGTCATGTATTGTTACATCTGATCCTAACATACACTTTTGTAATGGACTACTCAATATTGAGGTATGTTTCTTACATTCTCCTATCCTCTTTTCCTTCCACTCACTGAAATTGCTATTTAGTGGTTGGCTCTGCAACCTAGGCTTGAGATATTCATTGTCAGTAGCTAATGGTAATTGCTGACAGACTTAAGAGGTATACCTGACAGCTGGTAAAATGGATTTAGTTACAGTGGGATGGTACCTTGTTGTGCTTCCTTCTTACACATGTGGTTGTGATTGCTTAGTCCTTTCCTATTACCAGTGAGATTGGGGGGTTTGTGAAATGGTGTATTATGTGTCAGTTGAAGTTTGTGGCCCATGTGTGATGTTAGATCATGGCCTCTGGCTTCACTTTGTGATGACCATGGGACCTAGCTGTGTATGTATTCTGATGTTGCTGTCCAAGGTGCAGGTAACTGTATACTGATAAACTGAGTGCCAATCCTGTGGGTATGGGGCCTATGTTAGTGTATGGTTAAAGTACTGAGTTCCTCAGTAGTGATGTTCTTTGTGTGTTCCATTGGATATTTGATCATGTTGCTATAATATGGGTATGTGAAGAGCCTGTACCTGGTGATATATAGTTCCAATCTGGGTGCCCCTGCTTTGTAGGTAGTTGACCATGGGCATGTGCATTGTATGCCACCATGCCATCCATCCTGATGGTCCTTTCTGTCACTCTGTATTTGCAGATTGGTATATTGGCTATACTGTTGTGTTGTTCTGGATTTCAACCTCTTTTTCATCTGTCCTGTGGCATTTCTGTTGTCATGTGTCTCCTGCTGAGGGAGCTTCTGTCTGATCATCATTACACTGGCTGTTTAATGCAGGGGACAAGACAAAGTACAGTTGGAAAGCATGACAATTGTTGATATATTATGAAAAACATATACAGTAGATGTGTTCAATTGTGATTTATTATGGATAGCAGAATAATAAATGCACAAATTAAAAGTGCACACATGTAAATTTAGGGTGATGAGTGAGGTCATGGTAGATGGATTCATCAGATTAGCTGCTACACCAGTTGGTTACACAGGTCCAGTGTCCTTGTACCATTGGAAAATAGTTATATCTCAGAACAGTCTACACAGTAGCTCAGTGGCACACAAGGGTGACAAATCAGGAGAGATGTACTTCCCAGAAGTGGGTTTGGTCTTAACATCTGCATTAGCCGAATGTCTGGCTGGACGTCCACATTTGCGGGGGGTTCTTCAGCTACAGAGGGAGGGGCGTCTGAGACATGTAGTTCCCCTGTCAGGACCTCCATTTCACTAGCTGCTGCAGATGTTGATGAGGCAGATGTCACGTTGCTAGTGGAAGGGGCCTGGTGGTGTGTTGAGAAACCAATCAGGGTGGTATTGATGTCCCTCAACACCCCTGCAATGGAAGCCATGTGGGGATTTTGTGCCTGCCACTGCTGCATGACTTCCTGGTTGTATTCCCTCTGCAGTCTTTGATTTTCCCCCAACAATTATTATTTGGCCCATCCTGTCCTGGGAACTTTGTTATGCTCCCAGGATTTGGGAGATGGTTTCGTGGTCAGTGGAGTCCTGTTGAGGCTCCATCCTGTGGCCCACAGCATCGCTCCCACGCACCGTACCCCCAGTTGCCTGTGTCCCTGGCACAGTGTGCCCACTCCCAGTGGTAGCAAGTCCTTCATTGTCAGGGATGTTAAGGTTCAACTCAGGTTCCTGTACTGTAGGGCACACAATTGATTGAACAGTCCTTGGGACACAGGCTTGGCGGTGAATGGTTGTCTGTGATGTGGATGCACCAGGGGTGGAGTTAGAGGAGGTTGATGTGGGCAGCGTGAGGCAGGGAGTCATTGACTGACCAGGTATTTCAGATGAGCCAGGTTGTTTGTCATTGTCCAGACATCCAGGTGTATTGTCCTCACTGGGGCCTTCATCCTGAGGGGGACTGGCAGTCTTAGGTATCCTCTCCATTGTGGAAATGGCAGGGTTACTTGTGGAGGGAGTGAGATGCAGAGTTCAGGTTAGCATGTGTGTCTGGTTGCCTCTTTGTGAGATGTAGACAGTGGGATTACATGATTCCCTGTAATGAAATTGACAGATGCTGCACAGCATACCTTTGTTGTGCATACAACTCTGTGACTTGATTTTCATACTCCATGTTGGGAGCTGTCATACAGGTTAGGTATAGATTGCACTGCAGATGGGTTCTGGTTTTGTCTGATAATTGACATGACTGGTCACCTCTGTTACATGGTAAATAGTCAGGCTTGCTAGATGTCACACATTTATGCTACACAATGCACAATGGTGTCCTAGTGTGAGTATGCAAGGGCAATAGTCCTGTATCCAGATGTTGTTCATGTGCATCGACTCAGCCATCTTACTTTCCAACCAAGGTCAGTCTATTTTTGGTTTGGGATATTTGATATGTGGCCATTAAGAATGGTCACTAAGCTTTAGGTATGTTTTGCTTTGTTTGCAATTGTGTGTGTGTGCCATTGCACTGGTGTCATTGACATGTACTGGTCCTCACTAGAACAATCTAGATGGTGTAGCTAGTACTTTGATTGTACATGCATTACATGTGATGTTTTGTGCACATTCCAGGTTTTCACAATGATGGGTTAGTTCATTCTGAGTGTCGCAGTGATATGATTAGCCAGTAGTTAACGTGCCATTGCCAAGGGCTGTGAGGGCAGTTGGGCTGAGTAGAGTGGGAGCATGCAGGAAAGGGGCATTAGGTGATTAGGTGGGAGGTGTAGTTGGACATTTAGTTAATTAGGGAGTATTTGAGTGGTGAGGAAGCATGCAGGACAAGACAAATGTGTGACATTCCTGTTGTGGGTTCTTACCAGACTCCAGTCCCCCAGGTATTCCAGTTAGGCCCTCAGGATGCAGTATGTCCATAACCTTCTCCTCCCATGATGTGAACTGTGGGGAAGAGGTGTTGGCCCTCCGCCTGTCTTCTGCACGGCTATCTGGTGGCGTGATGCAATGGAATGCACCTTCCCACTGAGGTTGTTTCACCTCTTCCTGTGTGTGGATGGCTGCCTACTGAATTGACCCTGTTGACTATCCTTTGCCATAACTCAATTTTCCTGGCAATTGATGTTTGTTGGACCTGTGCTCCAAACAGTTGCAGCTGTACCTTCACAATTTCATTCTCCATGATCCACAACTCGTTGTCAGTGAAACATGAGTGTTTTTGTGGGGACATGGTAGTGGTTGCGTAGACGGTGTGTTGGGATGTTGTAAGTTTAATGGTGCAGTGATGGGTAATTGTTGATGGATTGTGAGTGTGAGACGATTGTGGCGGATTGTGTGTGCTAGTGATGTGTGTATTGTGTTAGTTGTGCTGATGTGGGGTGTGTGCTGAGTGTGATATGTACGTTTGCCTATTATGTAAAGGTGCTATATCTATAATATTTCATTCTCTCTGTGTATCTGAATGGTGCTCTGGATGCAAAGGACTGTGGGTTGTGTAGGGGTGTGTTATACAGTGCAGTGAGTAGGTGTTTCAGGAGTGTGGATGTGTGTCAGATGTGGGGTATTCAAGCTATCCAAGGTGGTGTGGTGTTCTGACTGATTTGAGTTCTGACCGCAGCGGTTCGCCCCACCAATGGTTTTCCTCATTGGAATAACTGCTGTGGTGATTTGTGGCTCATAATCTGGTGGGTGGATTTTTGTTGGGATGGTGGTGCTGGCTGTGGGACAGTGTCCTGGTGGGTTTGGATTTTTGGCTGAATTTTGGTGGTCTTCACAGTATGACTCTTAATATAGTGGTCAGATTACTGCCAACATGGCAGCCTTTTGGAGGCCGCCACCACGGCGGTCTTCCCAAATGACCGCCATACTTATAAAGAGGCCCTTTATCCTTAAACCACTGAGCAATTTTGTTACAGAAACCTTAAGAATTCTCCACGCCTTACTGCTGCCATGGAGACATAAGGTAAAGAACCATAATAAAAAGTTTCCTAGGCACATTGACGGAAGCTCTAATCTTCTGAGTGAAAAATACTTATTTACCATCATTAATTGCTGATTTATATTTAGCAGTCAACTCTTTAAGTCTAAGTTTTTATATCAAACCCGCGGACAATCTCCATTTCCTCTCATGCCTTCTGCTTTGCTCTTGCAGCTCTTTCAACTGTTTTGAGTACCACGGAGCTAAGGGTTTCCTCATACCATTTACATTTGCTTGGGACTTCTTCTTCCACTGCTAACCTGACACAATTATTAGAGTTCTCCCCTGGGAGACCTTGTTCTAGTAACCTCAGACTCGTATCCAACCTGCACTCCATCTTAGCTGGACTTAAACCTTACCTTTGTCCTGGTCTCAAACAGTGATCAGTTGCTCCCAGTTAGCACTTTTTACTTTTCAGTGCTTAAGTGCTAAAATTTAATTTAGAATTTAGAAATTCATATCTCCTGTTCCCCTTGTTCATCTTTTGTTGTTCAGGTGTTATTCGGTTCATTAAAATGTTCTTAATTTTCATGAATTGGAGTTGGATTTTTATCATTTTTTGCTTTCACCTATTGAACTGTTTTGGTACTTCTAAATCCTTTATACATTTTCTCAAGTTAGACCTGTCTTCTCTGTGCCCTAGCTACCAGGGAATGAGATCAGGTTTAGATTATTGAAACCTTTACTGGACTCAACAAGAATAATGACACTTTCTCATTCCATTGATATATAAATTGTTTTGAAAAAGATGTTGAGAACTGAAGGGGCCTTATGTACTATTCCAACTGCAATCAAATTTCAGGGAAGATGATGGATATTAAAGCGGTTAGATTATTCTTCCCACTCCCACACAACCCATTTGCAGGACAGTATTAGACAGTAAAAGGACAATATTTTCCATTTTCACTCCAATCAAAACCATTTTGGGAGAGATGTTGGATATTAAGGGGGTGGAACTTACTGTTCCAATTCCAAGCTAAACAAATATGGGGAAAATGTTCAAGACTAAGGGATTGGAATTGCAACCCCTACTACAATTTAAACCATTTTGAGGAAGGTGTTTCATTAAAGTGGTTCAATTTACCATTCCCACTCCAATCTAAATCATTTTTGGGAAGGTGTTGTGCACTAAAGGGGTAATATTTAGCATTACCACAAGACAATTTATTATGTTTAAAATCACAAATACCAAAATAAACAAATAAATGTAAATTACAATACATAGGGCCTCATTACGACACTGGTGGTCTTGAGACCACCAGCCTTGCAGTGGCTGTCAGGACTGCCACTTCTGTGGAGGTCTGACTGCCATGTTAAGATCATGGCCATTAGACCGTCATGGCACCACCGGAATCCATGTTCATGATGAACTGGTGGTGGCAGAGATAGCAATTAGCCAGGATAGCGTTCCATGCAGTGCCCCCCTGCTGTTTATGACCTTGTTCCCCGCCAGCCTTTTCATAACAGTTTTAACATATTGAAAAGGCTGTCCGAGAACAGGTGCAGGTGGCCACAGGGGGGGTCCCCTGCCCAGCACCATTGCAATGTTCACTGCCGGCTGTGTAGAACATTGCAAAGGTGCTGGTGCACCTGCAGTGGCAGCATTGCTGCTCGCTCGATTATGAGCCGGCGACAATGCTGCCACCTGATTCCCGCTAGGCTGGTGGGCAAAAACCTCTGTTTCTGCCTGCCAGCCGATCGGGAAACTCTAAATGGGTCCAACCTAGGGTGGCAGCAACCTCCCCATCCACCGAATTCCTATTCAGGCCCTTAGTTACAATTGACATAAATAATCAAATAAATAAACATACAACAATATAAACATATCAAAACATATGAATAACATTTAAAAACAAATGCTAACTGCTACTTAAAATTATATATAAATTATATATAAATAAAATGTTGTAAAAAATGAATATTGAAGCAGGAGGAATGTTTAAAAGCTAACAACTTTACTAACAATATAAATAGCATAAAAATTACAGTAACAACTTATAGATTTAATTTACATTTTTGCTAGAATAAAAAATAATGTTCTTTCAAACAAATAAATATAATATTAAAATACATTAATATACATAAAAAATAAACCAATATAGCCATACAGTAACAACACATACGGACAAATGTAAGCAATTTTTTTACGAATTGTTACTAAAATGTTTAACTATTACAAATTGAAATAGCATTAAATGCTATTAACAAATACATAAACATCCACCATACTATTTCTCCTATGAGCCTAATAGCCCACTAATGAAATGTTGCTGATTATTTCTTACATACATACCTTTTATTATCAAAGCAAAGTAAAATTAAAGTTGCAATTTTTGTTTAATAAGAAAATGAATGCACATTTATACCTAAACTTAAATAAATATGAAAATAATACATTTTTTACTTTTTCCAATTTACTTAGCATAAACCCAATATATGGACACAATAATGTAACCTTAAAATAAAATAAATAATACTTATGTTTAAAATAAATTTAGAAATAAGAACATTTAAACATAGATGTACCTTTACTTATAGATATTGAAAATGTAAACAATGTAAAATGACTAAAACTAATAAATTACATTTAAAGAAATGTACCAAACATACTATAAAAATCTCCCCTTCCTTTTCTCCGACAAGTTCAACATCCTGACAAAATGGAAAAAACTACTCACTGCTACTGTTATTCATGACCCTTGAGAGAGCTAAACGAAAGCTTGGAAATTAGTCACGACCCAGATCCATGCCATTTTACACCTAGTATGATCTTACAAAAACTAGGTGAAAAGGCTCACAATTGGACATCTAAGGTGTCAAACCAAGCCAAACAATGCCACATCTCTAACCGATCACTGGTGGTAATTCTTTGTGTAAGCATTCTCTCTGGCCAGATCATTGCAAGTGCAGAGGGTGTCCTAAACCATAAAGTCACCCTTGCTTCCACCCAGTCAAAAGGCAACAATTTGGTTACATATGTTGGTTTGCTCAACACCAACTTTTCACACAACCTCTGCACAGGTTCCAAGCATGATCCGCACAAAAGAGCTCCTTTTTCTCAGATTGACAGAAACATGGTTCATAGCTATTTATGTCAAACTCATTGATGAGCAGATTTCCCAAGACTACACAGATTTCATGAGAGCGGAAGCTTGGTTATTACCACCTGCATGGAAATGTCAAATTCACAGTGTACCTCCTTTGTATATAATGCAACTGGATATGCTGTAGATTCGAACATGCTTATTAGTAGTTGCAGTAGGATGCTGCCATCATTTGATAAGGCTTAATTTCCATATGTTTTCCTCAATCTAGCCTTTCTCCTGATATTCTGATATTGGAGACATTCAAAAATGGGCATATAACCCAAATTAAATGCATTAGCCCATTGTTTCAACCAAGTTTTGAATTGCCCAAACTACATAGCAAACCCCACTTTAGATGTAAGTGTCCTTCACAATATCAAAACTTCTGTTACTAACCCAGAGCTGGTTATGGAGTCCTTAATATCCTTTTGGCTCACAGGCATGCATATCATTCTCATCCTGAAAGCAAGATGAGAACAATCCCAAGCCAAATGGGACACATAGGGCACGCCAGAAATATCAGTAGAGATTTCAACAATACATATACCATGGATGTAAACAATGCATTCACCACCTCACATACGAAATCCATAAGAGAAATGTTCCACAACAACTGTGCCAATTAATTTAACAAGTTGGCCCCTCCCAAACAAGTTAAAACAAAGTCAGGGAGTAAATTGTGTAAATAATGCAGTACTTCTAGAAGTCCAAAGCTATGGAAAGACGTTATGATCACATCCCTGCTTAGAAATGTTTGCCAGAAACAGAGACTTTGGCCAACTACCATTCAACTCCAACCTATTTTCCTTACCAACACCTTAGAAAAGCACTAACAAATGAACTAGAAAACTTTCTGGAGCAATAACATACAATACTTAACAGCCAGTTGGCTTTAGACTCTCAAGAAATACTCTGAAACCAGTGTGGTGAGCATTAAAGAGTAAACACTGCAGTGGATAAAGATCTGAATCCATTCTAATTCTACTCTATCTCTCAGCCACATATGAGATTATGAGTCACTCAACAGTATTAAAAAAAATGCATACTCTCTGAGAGATGATTAGAAAGTACCTGTTTCTTCCCCATTGATTACATCCAACTAACATATGTAAATTCTGTGACTTCTTCTGCACGGATTACGTTCTATGAAGTACCATCAGGTTCTTCACTCTAATCACTATTATTCAATCTATCCATCCAACCACTAGCCCATGTTTTTGAATGTTTTTGGCACTGTTTGAATAAAATCTTAAAACTTCTTAAAATGACCATTGGTTGCCTGAATAAAATCTTAAACCTTCTTAAAATGACCATTGGTTGCCAGAACTGCACCATTATTTTATGAAGTCAAAAACAGAGATTCTTCATTTTGGTCGAACAGTTCAGAAATCTACCTGCTCTGAGTGGCCCATGACCTTGGGAATCCTCCTCCCACAGACATAAAGGAAAAATACCTAGGAATTTTGTTGAACATTTGCTTGCCCTTTTGAATGTAAATCAGTATGTGATATAGGGTGTAACTCTCCAGCTTTTGTATCTAAATAAAGCCATTTTGCTATTTCATTCCTCACATGTACTGTGGTGTTCAGCGAATTATGGGCAACAAGATTGGACTACTGTAATATAGTATACAATGGTCACACAAAAAACAAATATAAAAGAATAGCTGCAAAACCATGCTGCATGCCTATCTCTAAAAGCTTTGAAAGTGTTAGCATATCAAGCCAGCATTGAAATTGCCACACAAATTGCCGGTAGTAGACAGATTTATGTTTAAAGTTCCATGCATGGTATACAAAGTGTACAAATACACAGTATACAAAGTGTAAAATATACTAGGAGCATACAAATAATATCCTCTTTTAATACCCAAACAAAATCTTCATTCAGCCATATAGCATTGAATCACCTAGCAAGTGTTTAAGAGAATAAAGCATGAAAGCAGAATCAAATGAGCTCAACGTAAAGCTATGGAATGCTATTCGACCAAGATTGAGGTAAGAACTATCCGCACTTCAGGAAACTACTAAAGATGGAAAATATTCAGATCAACTTTTGTCTAGACTTCAGAACTATTGGCAGTAAGGTAGGAATTCAGAGCTCCATCCGAAAATCAATTAGCCTCCTGCTTTACCATCAATAGACTCTAATTTGAAACTGAACAGAACTTGAGCCTGTTCTTAACACTTTGGTAGCTTGGCAGAAAAGCATCTAGGCTTAACTTAGAAGCAATATGTAAAGTATTTATTTAGCACACATACAGCAATAAAGTGAAAACACAACACAAGAAAAATCCCACACCAATTTAGAAAAGTAGTGCATGTTTTATTTATTAATTTGACACCAAAATGACAGAAATCCAATCAGTAGAACCAGAGTTCTCATTTTTTAAAAGTGCAAATTAGCCCCTAAAAGATTAAAGTGCCAACCATGAGCATCTAGTCACACAGTACTGAGAAAAATTCCGAATATATGGCTGATCGCAATTGAGCCCAGGTCGAATACCGGAAGTGGAGAGGGCTTGGCCTCCACTTACCCGTGGACTTAGAAGAAATTTCAAAGGAAAATATCGGAGAAGGTAAAATCGGTGTTCAAGGAGGATGCATTGTGAGGAGGAGCTGCTAACTAAAATCAAAGTGAATAATCATTCATTTGAATTCAGTGCCTGATTTAGATCTTGGTGGGACTACCACTGTCCTGCGGCTGCGGCAGTCTAGCCACATTTAAATTTATGGCAGTTCAACCTCTGTCTTCATTAATGGAGGGTACTCCATCTCACAAGCAGAACCTGATGCGGCAGACTTGAATGCTGGTGTATAGCACTCCATCACCATCAGGACTGCGGGATGGCATCAACCATATTTAAATAACACAGTCTTGCTGTCGATTTACCAGCCGCATTCCCTTGACCGTTGTGTGACCCATTCAGCATTGTAGTATGGCTTCTTTTTACTCCATTGATTTTTAGTAATTGCTTATTCACAGTTTGATCAGTCAACAATTTCCAATCGTGCTCTGTAGTAATTATACACAATTTACTTTTTAGTGTTCATTTGATGACCAATGCCATTAACTGTAACAGGTTGTACTATAGTCTGTTTTTTTAGCCTACAAGTTTGAATAGTTTAGTTCTCAATTCCCCGGGCTACTGTGTTGGAATTAATGTCCGCTACATGTAATGTACACTTTCTAAATCACTGTGACAGGCTGTCCGGAACCCGCTCGCACACCCTGCCGACTTGTGCTGCCGCTGCCTGTGGTGTGCCGGAACACCACAGAATCACCACCAATGGGAGAGGCACGACAGGGACGACGCAGGAAGGCGGGGAAATAAGAAGGTCGGCATCGGGACCCAAAGAGGAGAAGGAATTGGGAGAGAAGGCGGACCAAGGTGAAGAGGAGCGGGATGGCGGAACGAGAGACCAAGAGGACACCGAGGCGGAACCCCAGATCAGAGAATCTGGGGTCCTGGAGAGAGATTTCTCCACGACCAGAGAATTAGGGATGACGAAGACAACGAAGGAGACTGGAACAATGCAGCGACCTGGGAGGCAGAGTGCAACAGCCCGCCACGCTTCTGGAGAAGCGTGGCAGACCCAGGTGTGTGAAAGCGCCGTAGTTCGGGGAAGGGAGGACAGGTGGAGCAGACACCAAGAAACAAGGGAGGATGGGTGGAGCAGACACCAAGAAACAAGGGAGGACGGGTGGAGCAGTTACAAAGGAACAAGGGAGGGGATAAAGAAGAAAAGGGAAGTGAAAGCACAACTACGGAGTAAAATAAAAGGCACGGGTGAGGTGAGGGGAATCTCAAAACAGCATATAGGAAATAAGACGGGCAGCAGGTCATACCATTATATAAAGGGAAAAAACGTTAAACAACAGTTGACAGGACCCCAAAAGAAATAGTGCAGAAAGAGAAAAGAAAACAGGAAAAGACTAAGAGAAAAACCTTGACAGGAAGGGAAAGAAAAGAGGAGGCTAATACAGAGAAGGAAAGCACAGAAAACAGAAAGAGAGAGAAAAGAAAGAAGAGACAGAAGAAGAGGGACAGCAAGGAACAGTTAGGAAAAGAGGAAAAATCAAACCACTTACTGCTATTTTCCTTCTTTTCCCCACATGCGCTTCCTGGGAGACCTATGAAATGGAGAGAAGCGAGGAAGAAGTTAAGCACCAGGAACCGAAGTAGCCCCACAGAGAAAGACGAAGGGACAAAGAGAGAAAACCAGCAAGCACCAATCCACATTAATAAACAATAAACATCACTAAGCTATTGGACTACCGACTCCTGCGTCATTCTTTGTACTTCATTGTGCTACAATAACATTGTTGCATTCAAGGACATTTATCTAACATTTTGACTGGCATTTGCATCCATGTAAATTAACCTGCATGTGAAAATTAATAAAAATCACACAAAGGCCTAATACTTCCATTAATCAACCTTTTAACTTTTAGGTTGATTCATGTGTAGCTGAAGACACATTTGAGGTACAATCCAGACTTTTAATTTCATATTGTGTGTAATTCATCTTAGGTCCAACTCCCAGGGACATTGAACCACCATCTGCAACTGAAGACACCTCAACTCCAGACCTGGATCATGCCTTCAGTGAGGACACCACTTCTGCAATTCCAGATGATGTGGAGCTGCCTGTTTCATCTGGTCTCTCTGGGCAGACAGCTCCAGTGAGACTCACATGCCCACACCTACACCTCCAACCCCTGCTGCAACAACACCTCACCCAGCAGGTACATCCACTTCCTGTGTCCAGAGGAATACTACAACCATCTTTTGCCCCCTAATCCAGTCTGCTGTTGAGCAAACACCACCACCATCTCCAGTTCTACCAGGACCCAGTGGGATGGGGCATACTGCCTCAGGGGCACAGGTTAGTGGGGCCAGGGGTTATAGGAGGGAATCTGTGGTCTAGCAAAGTTAGGCCACTGGGTACACTGTCACCCAGACCACCATTGACCGAGTCTTGGGAGCAATACAGCAGTCCCCATATGATGGCCCTCGCCCTTACCTCAATCAATCAATCAATCAATCAGATATTTGTAGAGCGTGCTACTCACCCGCTAAGGTCTTGTGGCGCAGAGGGGGGGTGCTACTGCTCGAATAGCCAGGTCTTGAGGTGTTTCCTGAAGGTCAGTAGGTCCTGGTTCTGTTGCAGGTGGATGGGGAGGGAGATCCAGGTCTTGGCGGCGAGGTGAGAGAACGATCTGCCGCCGGCTGTGGTTCTGCAGATGTGAGGAACGGTGGGGAGGGCGAGGTTGGCGGAGAGGAGTTGGCGGTTGAGAGCATAGAAGGTGAGACGCTCATTGAGGTAGGCAGGGCCTGCGTTGTGGAGCACTTTGTGGGGGTGGGTGAGGAGCTTGAAGGTGATCCTCTTGTTGATGGGAAGCCAGTGTATATCTCTCAGATGGGCTGAGATGTGGTTATGGCGTGGGATGTTGAGGATGATGCATGCGGAGGCATTCTGTATACGTTGTAGTTTTTTCAGGAGCTTGGCCACGGTTCCCGCGTAGAGAGCGTTGCGGTAGTCCAGTCTGCTGCTAATGAGGGACGGGTGACCGTCCTTCTGGTTTTGGTGGGGATCCACCTGAAGATCTTGCAGAGCATGCAGAGGGTGTTGAAGCAGGAAGATTTGATGGCGTTGATTTGCTGGGTCAATGTGAGCGATAAGTCCAGGATGAAACCTAGGTTGCGTGCATGGTTGGTGGGTGTCGGTGCAGTTCCTAGGGTAGCTGGCCACAAGGAGTCATCCGGCCAGCGGATTGGTTGGAGCTGAGGATGAGGATCTCCGACTTGTCTGAGTTCAGTTTTAGGCGGCTGTTCTCCATCCAGCTGGCAATGGCCTTTATTCCGTCTTAGAGGTTGATTTTGGCGGTGGCAGGGTCCTTGGTGAGTGAGAGGATCAGCTGGGTGTTGTCAGCGTAGGAGATGATGTTGAGGTTGTGTGACCGGACGATGTTGGCGAGCAGTGCCATGTAGATGTTGAAAAGGGTCGGCTGAGTGATCCTTGGGGAACGCCGCAGATGGTTTCGGTGGCTCCAGAGAGGAAGGGAGGGAGGTGGACTCTCTGGTTTCTGCAGGAGAGGAAGGAGGTGATCCAGTCCAGGGCTTTGTGGTGGATTCCTGTGTCATGGAGGCGTGTGCAAAGGGTGTGGTGGCACACTTTGTCGAAGGCAGCCAAGAAGTCTAGGAGGATGAGGGCCGTGGTTTCCCCATTGTCGAGCATGGTCCTGATGACGTCCGTCACAGAAGTCAGATTGAGAAGTGTCCAGCGTGTTGTTGTCTTCAAGGAAGCGGGTCAGTAGTTCTTGAGATCTCTTGGGTCTGCTTTGGGTATCTTTAGCAGGGCGTTGACTTCAGCATGCTTCCAGCTTTCCGGGAAGGTGGCGGTCTCAAAGGAGCTGTTGATGATCATTTGGAGTTGGGGGGGCCATGATGGAGCTTGCTCTGTTGAAAACATGGTGGGGGCAGGGGTCAGAGGGGGAACCGGAGTGGATGGTTCTCATGGTTTTGATGGTATCCTCGTCATTGATGTGGGTCCAGGAGAGCAGTAGGTTGGTGTGGCTGGGGTCCTGTGAGTCGGGGTTTGTGGTGACAGCGATTGACGTGGGGGTTGAGGTGTTAAAGCTGTTGTGGATGTCCGTGATCTTGCGGTGAAAGAAGGAGGAGAGGGAGTCGCAGATATAAAGCAGGTGCAGAGGGGGCAAAATGTAGAGATGCAAAATCATAACTCAAACTTCTGCTCTCTGACTGGGGTAATGTTGACATTTACCATCATATGTGCAGGGTCTTACCTGTACCATCCACCGCTGTTTGTGGTTCTTCAATACCAGGACAAAATACACCTACCTCAGCCACAGACAGGGAGGGCGTGCCACAGTATGAAACTGCTCCATCCACCCCAGGCCCTTCAACTGTGGACCCCCGTTCTCTCCGGGAGGTAATGTTCATTCATGGCACAAGGAGAGAATGGCAAGACCTCCACCACAACATCCAAGAGATGCCAAACCTAATTTCCTCCAGCATGTGTCTACCATTCAGTGTGTGGATTATTAATGGTCACATTTACCTTTTTTGAGGACAGTTGTATTTTGTACATAGCACTTCAAACTATTTTAGCTCATCAAACATAGTTTCATCCACCATGATGGACTTTGTCCTTTTTTTTGTTTTTCCTTTGGCTTTATGTTTCAAACTATTTTATTTAATCTGTGTTAATAAAATAAATTCACATAACACAAAGTCAAAGACTGGTGTTGTATTTATTTTGGTATTTCTTTTTTATGTCTCCCATCCACCATTGTTTCAAAAAACTATTAATCAATACAATTCAAACACAAATAGGGTATAACAGTTGTTATGTGTTTCTCATTTGAAAAAAAGGTAAAAACAAAAAAAAGAACAGGAATATCAATGTATTGTGAAATCCACGTGTAAGTAACAATTCTTTGTCAAAATGTAGATAACTTTTACACACCATGCATAACCCAATTACTCCATTTAGAAGATGATTTTGCAAGCCCTTGAAACCATGGAAGAATGGGAAATACTTCAAATAAACAACTGAAATAAGCAGACTATTGTTGATTCATGTCACCAGCTGGAGCCAAACATCTTGCCTCACAACGTGAATTCCACATCAATTACACTAATAATCAAAATCATGTCACTACTACATTTTGTGACCACAGGATCTTTTCAGTACACTGTGGCAGTATTTGGAGGCATGGCACACCCAATATTCAGTGGTGTCCCATAAAATGTTCTCTCTACAATTATGAGATATATCAACAGCTTCATACAAAATACAAAATAAAGATTTAATCAATGTAAAGGGAGATCAGTATGCTATGGCTTGACATACACATGCGGTTAGAGCACGATAAGCAGCACATAGGCCCTCATTACAACCTTGGCGGTCGGTGTTAAAGTGGCGGTAATACCGCCAACAGGCCGGCAGTAAAAAAAATGGGATCACGACCACGGCGGAAACTGCCAACACAGACAGCCATTTTAACACTCTGACCGCCACGGAGGTAGCAACAAACACCGCTGTGGTAACCGCCAACAGGCAGGCGGAGGACAATGTACCCCCCACCACATCACAAATCGCCAATCCACCAGCTTTTCCGGGGCAGTACCAACGCCATCAAAAGCACGGCGGAAACAGGAATTGGAAGGGAAACCACTCACCTCTCGACATTCAACGAAGAACCAGGACGCCATGGAGCTCGAGCTGCAGGTCCTGCCGATGGTGGTCTACCTCCTCATACACAAGGAATATCAAAGGCGGCATCGACAACCACGCTGAGTACTGCACCTAGCACACAGAGGATGGGGGAGGAAAAAGAGAGTGACACACACACGCAACACCCCCACTCCCACCCTCACCCACAACACCACACACACAAACACATGCAACAACAGTACATTTACACCCCGTTACCCCCTGGAAAAACGCAAGGACAAAAGGGATTTCGTGAAATAAGTGAAATTTTTGAAATATGCAGATATATGTAACAAATAGAAAAACAGTATATACAAATATTTACAATATGTACAGAAGGCCGTACACTGTCCTTTGCAAATGTCCGTGGCCCACTGGGCCAAAAATCATGGGCCAAGCCCACACGACTCCGGCCTCAATACAGAGAGAACTCTGCAGGGGCATCAGGTCGAAAACACACAGGCACCTCAGGGGGATGGTGAGGGGGAGGCACCTCAGCCGGAAGATGGAAGAATGCCACTGCTCCTGTAGGGGGTTCCATGCCTGCTGTTAGGTCCTGGGGAGTGCAAAGCCACAGTCTCTCAAGTGGGTGGTTTGCCCACTGCTTGCTCCTGGGGAGTGCAAGGCCACAGTCTCTCAAGTGGGTGGCTTCTCCACTGGTTCTGGAGGGGGCTTTGTGCCCAGTGTGCTTCATCCTGCCAAGGATTGGGTGAGTGGATGCAGTTCTCCACAGGTTCTGGAGGGGGCTTTGTGCCCAGTGTGCTTCATCCTGCAAAGGATTGGGTGAGTGGATGCAGTTCTCAACTGGTTGTGGAGGGGGCTTTGTTTTCAGTGATGCAGCACTTGGGGTGTTGCAGTTCACATTCCCTCACCTGGGTGTCTGAGGCATGAGATTTGCAGGGAACAGGCAGCATGATAGTCCATGAAGGCAGGGCCAGACTCAATCCTGCGGCGACTAAGGCTGCAAACTGGTGGTAGTGCCGGTGCTGGTGGGGGTGTTACCAGTGGTGGTTGGAGGCTCCAGCCCGTCTCCTGCAGCCTCGGACGGACGCACACTGGGGCAGGTGCTGCTGGTAATGGTCCTACTGTCAGCAGTGCAGGTGGCGGTGTTTTCGGCGGTGCTTGCTGCGAGGATGCTGGCGGTGCTGTCCGTGGTGCAGGTGCTGGTTCTGCAAGTGGTGGAGGGAGGCACCAGCCCGTCTCCTGCAGCCTCGGACAGCTGCCCACTGGGGATGCTGCTGCTGAAAGTAGTGGTGGCAGCGGCTGGTCAGGTGGCGGTGCAGGTGACGGTGCTTGCGGCAGTGCTTGTGGTGGTGCTGGCCGCTGTACAGGTGGCGGGCTGTCGGTTCTGATGGTGGGCAGCAGGCCCTCACCTGGAGCCTCCGAGGCCTGAAGTGCCTTGCCTTTGCTTTTCTGCCTCTTCCTCACCTTGGCAGATGCTTCTGGCACCTTGGCTCTGTCAGCTGGAGTTTTGGAGGAGGCCTTGCTGGGTAGGTCGTGCCCCTTGGTCTTGCTGCATGCTGGCCCCTTCTTCACCTTGGCAGGTGGCGGAATTGTTTGGTCCTTTGCAGGGGTCAGTGGCACACTGCCTGGCCTGACGGGTGCCCCCTTTGATCCTCTGGGAGTTGCAGGTACCACAGCGGATGCCGACTTGGTGGCTGAGGTGCTGGCCTGGGATCTGGACACCCTGGCCCGAGGTGAAGGTGAAGGAACTACTGTTGGCGGACACAACACACAGGGAGCAGCCTTATGCACTAGGCCATGCCCAACCATTTCCTAAGACAGTCACCAGCTCGTGGGGTACAATGCCTAACACCAGCGTCTGCACACCAGAAACCCACAGGACCCTGCCCAGTATTAGATGGCCACTTACACTATTGGGGAAGGAGTGCACCATAGCCTGCCCAACAAGGGACCTATCCTGCCATGATCGCCCTGGCATAGTGTAGGAAGTTGGCTATGCATGTACTATCTCAAAGTGAGAGATAGTTTTCACAGAGTCCAAGGGTTCCCCTTATAGCTAAGATAGTGGCAATATTAGATCATTCTAATGCTCTATTTTTGTGAAAGTGTGGTCGAGCAGTAGGCTTATCAGAGGGTAGTGTTAAGCATTTGTTGTACACACACAGGCAATAAATGAAGAACGCACACTCAAATACTTAACTCCAGGCCAGTAGTTTTTATATAGAAACATATTTTTTCTTAATTTATTTCTAAAACCATAAGTTCAAGATTTGAACTAAATATATAAAATGCAAAGTACTCGACATAGGTAAGTTAGGAAATTTGAATTAGAGAAATATTATATACAGTTTTTATTAAAATGGCAATAAGCTATTTTAAAAGTAGACACACTGCAAAAATCAACAGTTCCTGGGGGAGGTAAGTATTGGTTAGATTGTGAGGTAAGTAAGACATTTACAAGTCTCACTTCCTGAGCATAGGCAGCCCACCGTTGGGGGTTAAGGGCAACCCCAAAGTTACCACACCAGCAGCTCAGGGCCGGTCAGGTGCAGAGGTCAAAGTGGTGCCCAAAACACATAGGTGCCTATGAGAACAGGGGTGCTCTGGTTCCGGTTTGACAGCAGGTAAGTAGCTGCGTTTTCGAGGGGCAGACCAGGGGGGTTTTGTAGAGGACTGGGGGGACACAAGTAGGCACACAAAACACACCCTCTGCGGCACAGGGACGGCCGGGTGCAGTGTGCAAAGCAGGCATCGGTTTTGTATTGGTTTCAAAGGAGGGACCCGGGGGTCACTCTAGCGGTGCAGACAGGGCACAGGGGGGCTTCTCGGGCCAGCCACCACCTGGGCTAGGCAGAGAGTCACCTGGAGGTCACTCCTGCACTGAGGTTTGGTTCCTTCTGGTCCTGGGGGCTGCGGGTGCAGTGCTTGATCCAGGCGTTGGGTCCCTTGTTACAGGCAGTCACGGTCAGGGGGAGCCTCTGGATTCTCTCTGCAGGCATCACTGTGGGGGCCCAGAGGGGTTATCTCGGGCTATTCACAGGGTTGCAGTCGCCTGGGAGTCCTCCTTGTGGTGTTTGTTCTCTGGATCTCGAGCCGGGGGCGTTGGGTGCAGAGTGTGAAGTCTCACGCTTCTGGCGGATAGAGTGAGGTCTTTGAAAGTTGTAGAAAAGTTTCAAGAATGTTGCTGTTTGTTGAGCAGAGCCGCTGCTCACAGGAGTTTCTTGGTCCTGAGGTTCAGGGCAGTCCTCTGAGGCTTCAGAGGTCGCTGGTCCCTGTTGGATGCATCGCTGTTGCAGTTTTTCAAGTCAGGAGACAGGCCGGTAGTGCTGGGGCCAAAGCAAATGTCGTCTTTCGTCGTCTCTGCAGGCTTGCCGGTCAGCAGTCCTTTTTCTTTAGTTCAGGTTGTAAGAATCTGATTTCCTGGGTTCTGGGGTGCACCTAAATAGTAAATTTACGGGTGTGTTTAGGTCTGGGAGGGCAGAAGCCAATGGCTACTGTCCTGGAGGGTGGCTACACCCTCTTTGTGCCTCCTCCCTGAGTGGAGGGGGGCACATCCCTAATCCTATTGGGGGAATCCTCCAAACTTAAAATGGAGGATTTCTAAATACAGAGGTCACCTCAGCTAGGGACACCTTAGGGGCTGTCTTGACTGGTGGGTGGCTCCTCCTTGTTTTTCTCATTATCTCCTCCAGCCTTGCTTCCAAACATGGGGGCAGTGGCCAGAGGGGTGGGCATCTCCACTAGTTGGAATGCCCTGTGGTGCTGTAACAAAAGGGGTGAGCCTTTGAGGCTCACCACCAGGTGTTACAGTTCCTGTAAGGGGAGGTGAGAAGCACCTCCACCCAGTACAGGCTTTGTTCCTGGCCACAGAGTGACAAAGGCACTCTCCCCATGTGGCCAGCAACTCGTCTGATTGTGGCAGGCTGGCAGAAACTAGTCAGCCTAACACTAGAAGTTGGATTGGTATTCAGGGGGCATCTCTAAGATGCCGTCTTGGTGCATTTTACAATAAATTCCACACTGACATCAGTGTGCATTTATTGTGCTGAGAAGTCTGATACCAAACTTTCCAGATTTCAGTTCAGCCTTTATGGAACTGTGGAGTTTGTGTTTGACAAACTCCCAGACCATATACTCTTATGGATACCCTGCACTTACAATGTCTAAGGTTTTGCTTAGACACTACAGGGACATAGTGCTCATGCACATATGTCTTCTCCTGTGGTATAGTGCACCCTGCCTTAGGGCTGTAAGGCCTGCTAGAGGGGTGACTTACCTATGCCACAGGCAATGTGAGGTTGGCATGGCACCCTGAGGGGAATGCCATGTCGACTTAGTCTTTTTCTCCCCACCAGCACACACAAGCTGTGAGGCAGTGTGCATGCGCTGAGTGAGGGGTCCCCAGGGTGGCGTAAGATATGCTGCAGCCCTTAGAGACCTTCCCTGGCATCAGGGCCCTTGGTACCAGGGGTACCATTTACAAGGGACTTATCTGAGTGCCAGTGCTGTGCCAATTGTGGAAGCAAAGGTACAGTTTAGGAAAAGAACACTGGTGATAGGGCCTGGTTAGCAGGGTCCCATCACACTTTCAATCATAACTTGGCATCAGCAAAAGGCAAAAAGTCAGGAGGTAACCATGCCAAGGAGGCATTTCCTTACACCTAAGGGCACCCACAGCCCCCACCCCAAATCCAGGTACCTCCTCACATGCGCAAAGTCAGCTTTCAGAATCTGTACTCACCCCCTTGTGTCTGCTGTGCTGCCATCAAGCGCCCATCCAACTCCGGATAGGCCACCGCCAGGATGCGGAACATCAGGGGGGTCATGGTGCGAGGGGCACGCCTTCCTCGTTGGGAGGCCAGCCCCAGATGGGCCTCCGCAGTCTTCTTTGACCAGCGGCGCAGGTCCCCCCCATCTCTTGTGGCAGTGGGTGCTCTGCCTGTGAAGGACCCCCAGGGTCCGACCTCCTTGGTGATGGCACGCAAAATATCCTTTTTCTGGTGGGCGCTGACCTGCATGGAAAAGACAGCAGAAAAGGGAATTATTCTCCCGTCCAGACCATCAGACTCATTGGCCACCAGTTCCTACCCATCCCCTGATGCACATAAAATGACCACCTTACATGCTGCACTCTGGCCAGGACGCCTCAGCCCCCCCAACATGTGGCTTACATCCACAGCACTCCATACATTCATGGCCCACACATCATGCTCACAGTGTACTCACCTGTTTGTCTGGAGGACTGTAGAGTAAAGTGTACAGGGGTAGGACCCCATCCACCAGTTTCTCCAAATCCTCCGCAATGAAGGCAGGGGCCCTTTCCCCAGACACATGAGAAATTGTCGCTTCCAGACACAGGTCACAGCAGCACTTGCAGTGTAGGTCCTCTCCTGTTGAAGGTCAGGTAGCAAGTGGGTGAATAGAAAGAAAATGGCGGTCATGTCCGCAGCGATGCATACCGTCACCGCCGGCGTACATCGCCATTGGCTCCTGGAACCCATAGGGCCCAATGATAACCAATGCGAAGTTGCACGGCAGTCATCAACCGCCTACCGCGATGGCACACAACGCCAGCGCAATTACCTCATTTCCACTTCTCCCTCCTCACAGGTCAGGCAGCCGCCATTTCAGGGGGGCACAGGGTATGGCACCTAACTGTGTCACATCATACATTGGCACGGCAACTGATTCTAGGATTCACAATTTTTTTCTGTAAAGTTAAAAAAACAGCATTAGTGTAATAGATGGGGGAATGTGATGCTCTGTGGACCGTTCTCTTCCATAGGCTTCAACCGCTGAAGCTGCATCCTCTGGTGTACAGACCCCTGGTGGACCTTGCAACAATGGAGGACTGACACATTATCATTACCTACAGACTTGATCGTGCCACAATCCAGGAACTGTGGGCCCAATTGGAGCCAGACCTGATGTCAGCTATCCGGCAGCCCACTTGTATCCCCCCTCTAGTTTAAGTCCTGTCAGTGCTTCATTTACTGGCAAGTGGTTCCTTCCAAACAACAGTGGCCTTGGCATCAGGGATGTCTCAGCCAATGTTCTCTAACATGTTGACCAGAGTGTTGTCAGCCCTGCTGAAACACATGCGCAGCTACATCGTGTTCCCCTAGGTTGAGGATTTGGCCACAGTGAAAGCTGACTTTTATGCCCTGGGACATATCCCCAACATCATAGGTGCCATTGATGGTACACATGTGGCATTTGTCCCCCCCACCCCCTCGGAGAAATGAACAAGTTTTCAGGAATAGAAGAAGCTCTCACTCTCTGCATGTCCAGGTGGTGTGTTTGGCGGACCAGTACATCTCCCATGTGAATGCCAAATACCCTGGCTCTGTCCATGACGCCTTCATCTTGAGGAATAGCAGCATCCCATATGTGATGGGCCAACTCCAGAGGCACCGGGTGTGGCTAATGGGTGAGCCCAAGGTCCCCACACAGTATGAGTAGGTGTCTGGATATCTGGTTGTCCCTAAGGGTTAGTATGTGTCTAACAGGTATCCCTCGATATTTGCAGGTGACTCTGGTTACCGCAACCTCTCATGGTTACTGACGCCAGTGAGGATGGCAAGGATAAGGGCAGAGGAACGCCACAATGAAGCACATGGGCGTACAAGGAGGATTATCGAACGGACCTTCGGCCTCCTGAAGGCCAGATTCTGGTGCCTCCATCTGACAGGTGGATCTCTGTACTACTCACCCAAGAAGGTGTGCCAGATCATCGTTGCATGTTGCACAACCTGGCCTTGAGACGCCAGGTGCCTTTTCTGCAGGGGGATGAGCCTGGAGATTGTCTAGTGGCAGCGGTGGAGCCTGTGGACAGTGAGGAAGAGGAGGCAGAGGAGGAAGATGTTGACAACAGGAGCAACATTATTCTGCATTACTTCCAGTGACACACAGGTAAGACATTCTACGTACATATGACATTACATTTAACTGTTGGACATTGTACAAGACAGCCTCTTACCCTATGTTTCTGGCCAATGACTTTACCCTTTGCCATGTCTATTTTCAGATACCTGGGCCCAACTCTGGTTCCTGCTATGTGTACCATTGCCCACTACAGGTTATACCAATGTATATATAACTGGACATATGAATTGAAATGTTTACAGCTTGTTAACCTAATACATATTGCAAGCAATTGACAGACTTTGTACTTGTTTTTGATCCAAGGGTGTTTATTTCAGTGCTCATAAGTAGAGGGGGATGTGCAATGGGCAGGGGTGATGGTGGAGGAATGTCCAGTTAGGGTCCAGTCTCTTGGTATCACAGGTGCATTGTCCAATGGGGCATAGGAAGGGGGGTAATGGCAGTTCAAGGTGGACAGGGGGACAGAGTGGGAAAGAAGGGTGACAATCAGGAAAGTCCTATTTCCTGGTGTGGGTCTTGGCAATGTTCTCTGTCTTCTGCCTGGATCGCAAGGACCATTTGCGGGGTGGTTCTCCTTCTGCAGGGGGTGGGGTGCTGGTGGCCTGTTGGTCCTGTGGTGGTGCCTCTTGCCCACTAGCGCCGGCAGAGGTGGTGGGCTGTTCATCTGTGTGGCTAGTGTCAGGGGCCCATTGTTGTGCCACTGCCTCCCTCATGATCTTGGCCATGTCACCCAGCACCCCTGCAATGGTGACCAGGATGGTGTAGATATTTGTTAGGTTATCAATGATCCCCAGGTACTGTCCTTCCTGCAGCCACTGGGTCTCCTGCAGGTTGGCCAGTATCCGGCCCATGGTCTTCTGGGAATGGTGGTATGATCACAGGATGTTGGAGAGAGCCTTGTGGAGAGTGGGTTCCCTGGGCCTGTCCTCCCCCTGTCCCACAGCAGTCCTCCTAGCTTCCCTGTGTCCTGTTCCTCTGTCCCCTGAACCGTGTGCCCACTGCCACTGACCCCAGGTCCCTGATCGTCCTGGGTTTGTGGGGTAGCCTGGTGTCCCTGTAGTGGTGGACACACTGCTGATTGATGTGTCCTGGGGACAGTGGCATGGGCCCACTGGGTGGGTGCTGTGCTGGTGTTTCCTGCGGGGGAAGGCTCTGTGGTGGTTTGGGACTATGGCAGGGGAATTGACTGTCTAGAGGTCCCTGATGGGCCAGGTTGGTCATCCTGATCCAGGCGTGCAGAGCTGCTGTTATCACTGTGGGTCTCTTCAGGGGTTGGACTGGTTGTAGCTGGCACCTCCTCTCCGGTGACAATATGTAGGGGTCCTGTGGGGATGCAAATGCAGTGTTAATGTATCTGCATGTGCCATCTTGTGCATGGGTGTGTTTCCCTGTATGATTGTGATTTTCCTGTCAGCTTGGCCTTGTGTTTGTGGTGGTTTTGTGGGCTGGGTGAATCTCTGTGATAGGCATGCTGTGGTGATGGGTGTCCATGCAGGTCTGTGATGGGTGTCCATGCTTTGGTGTTGCATGCAGGGCTTGGTATTGGGATGGGTGGGTTGTGATGGTGGGGTACATGTGAGGCAGGTGATGGGTGTGGGTGTAGGGGTAGGAGTTTGTGATGGCATGCAGGTCAGGTGAGGGATATAGTAGTAAAGAATTGACTTACCAGACTCCAGTCCTCCTGCTACTCCTGCGAGGCCCTCAGGGTGAATGATCACCAAGACTTGCTCCTCCCATGTTGTTAGTTGTGGGGGAGGAGTTGGGGGTCCGCCACCAGTCCTCTGTACCGCTATCTGGTGTCTTGCAACCACAGAACGCACCTTCCCCCGTAGGTCGCTCCACCTCTTCCTGATGTCATCCCTTGTTCTGGGGTGCTGTCCCACGGCATTGACCCTGTCCACGATTCTCTGCCATAGCTCCATCTTCCTTGCAATGGACGTCTGCTGCACCTGTGATCCGAATAGCTGTGGCTTTACCCGGATGATTTCCTCTACCATGACCCTTAGCTCCTCCTCTGAAAACTTGGGGTGTCTTTGGGGTGCCATGGATGTGGTGTGAGTGGTAGGTGTGAGGATGTGTGGGGTGATGTATGGGGTGATGTGGTATTGTGTGTGGTGTGGGTGCTTGGATGGTGTATGGGTGATGGTGTTCTGTACCTCTGATTGAGTGGGTGCTCCTGCCTTGTGTCTCTCTCTGTTTGCTATATTTTTGTTTTCACTGTAAGGGGTTGTGGGTAATGTGGGTGTGTGTTTTATAGTGTTGTGTGTGTGTGGGTGTGGTGTGAGTTTGTGTGTCAAGTGTGAGTAGTTTGAATTTTTCAATGTGGTATCGTTTTGTAAATGTGTGTGTATTTTGAGCACAGCGGTGTGTACCGCCAATGGTTTACCACGATTGATAGACCGCTGCGGTGATTCGTGGGTCATGATACTGTGGGCGTGTTCCTGTTGGCGTAACAGTATGGATTTTGGTACCGCCAATTTATCACTGACCTTTGGTGTGGCGGACTTGTGTGGACCATAATACCCGTAGCGGAATAATGCTGGGGACACGGTATGTTGGCGGCCGTCAGCACAGCAGTAGTCGGCATTTACCATCAGGGTTGTAATGAGGGCCATAGTACCTTTGTGGCAACATTCAACAAAAACAGGTCTAATCCAATCTCAATAAATTCTATACAATCATTGTGCAAGTTGTCTCTGTGCAAGATCTGTACATCCAAAGTGTGTGTCTGTCCCAGGAACAACCCATGTTCCCATTGTACTTTTCATTAGCAACAAATCAATGCAAACGTCCCAACTTTGAAATGCCCAAATGAAAATGACATAGTGAGGATTCCTAAAACAGAATAACAAGGGAAAGCCCCTCTCAAGTCCAGGTTATAACATTTGAAGGGTGGTATAGTGCTGTTCAGTAGTACAAAGGAATCATTTGTTGACCCTGGAAAACGCGCACATACATTTGAGATGTACAAATCAGGTAAGCAGACATTTTGCATCTTGATTGAATGGAAGTTCTTCTTATTGCAGTAGACCGGTTCCCTGGTGTGTCGTGGCAACACGATAATATGTGTGCCATCAATTGCTCCAACCACATGTGGTTTGCCACCCAAAGCATAAAAATCACCCTTCATATTGTCAAAATCCTGATGTTGTGGAAGCACAAGGAGGCTGTTGATGTGTCTCATCATAGAAGAAAGTACTTCCTGTAGCACACCACTCAAAGTTGGTTGTGATATGTCTCCAGATACTGCTACAGTGTATTGGAAAGGACCTGTGTCTACAAAATGAAGTACTGCCACAACTTTCACTATTGCTTTTGTATTCCAATGGTGAGGCAGATGATCAGGCTCCAGATGATGACGGTAACATAAATCCAGAATAGTTTGCCTATTTATTACAAATGATTTTATGATGTCCATTTCCTCCATGGTGTCAAAGGTCTGGAAAGGTCTGAAGACTTGAGGCTGTCGCCTTCTACCCCTTACTGGGTTCATATGTCGACATTTAAGAAAAACAAATGATAACTCAATCAGTCCTAGAATAAATATATTTTTGTTGTATAAATGTACACATGATGTATGTGTCATGTTGCAACTATGAATACCAATTTTTTACATGTCTAATATTTTCAGAAAATAATGTGAAAATAATACATTTGATTTGTATTATTTTAAAAACATTAAATCCATCAAAGGAAGTATAAAATAATCTGTGTTGCTATTGATGTTAAACACAGTAACAGTTTACATTTTAATATGTCAATTTAAAAAAAAAAATGTTTTGTACATGTCTTACATTGGTAAACAAATTAGTCACCATTTTGAGTGTTGGTGACGCACATCAAATTAAAAAATACACTACTTCATATCCTAAAATGGTGAGTGCCTGACCTTGATGTCAGGACATTGCGTATCCAACAGCTGTTGGTGGAAGTTCACTGCTTAGTAGGCATAACACTCCTCAATGGACACAGCCATAGGCTAGCATGTATGACGGCTACACATGAAAGCCAATGGCTGTGTCCATCTCCATTGTGGATCGTGTATGCTGTGTACTTGTATGCAAGGTTCCAAAAAAAGCTCCTTTGCCTCCTAACACTGCAGCCACCAACACCTCCTCCACTTTTGGTGCTGTTACCGACCTCTGGGAGTCAGGATACCAGGCAAAGCAGGTGACAGGCCCCCTAAGATCTCCCCTGAGGAGTTGGAACTCCACCATGGAGATCATGTACCGGTGCAGCCAGTTGTATGGGTTCCCAAAGAGCAGGTACATATTTGAATGGGAAATGTTTTAATAGTAACTTATTTCTCTTTCACACACAGGCTAATATGTCACTTTTTCTTCATGAGTGAAGTGTTGTGATTTGAGTGTATTGAAAGAAATAATTTAGCAGCGGACAAAATGATGTTTGACAATGCTTGAAATGTCCGTAAGTTAATGTCATTTAAATGAATAAGCTAACTTTCCAGCTCATTCTACTCACAAATCCAGATTTCATTTGATAAACTGCCCCCTACTTCCAGTGGCCAGTAGAAACTATACCAGTAAGAAAAGTGAAAAACACAGTCATATGTCAAAATGAGAGAAATGTAAAGTGCAAGAAGATACTTTCAAGTTGTGGAGTTGTCTGAGGTTTTTGTTTCAATTTAAACTACATCCCATTTTCTGAAAGATGAGTGTCTGTATGTTTTTGCCAAGTAATGGTGCCATATATGGGGAAAGATATATCCTGTGCTGCAAGTACGAATGACACAGGCTCTCAATCACGCATAGAAGTATCTCCCATTACTACACACACATTATGATACATTCCTAAAACCAATGCTCACTGACACATGCTAGCCCTTCTATACTGCCCTTAGTCATTGTATGTGTTTCAAACCATAGTAACTGCCTCAAAACAAATTTGCATTAAACCAATGTAGCTGTGCATGGGGCTGTGTGTGAATATTGTACAAGTTGTTCAGCCTTTAGTAGCTCACTATGATTTTTACTACTCAGGAGTGGCTTTCACTACAGGAAAGGTTTCAGGCCCCAGCTGTAGATGATATTTATGGCTTGGATTAGTAACATGAGGACATTGAAAATGTGAAAGTACTCAAAAGGTCACTGCAAAATATTATTTCCTAGGGAAAATAAAATGTTGGTAAATAATCTGCACTGACTTTTTGGGAATGCTTGTGAGATATGTTACAAAATTGTGTCAAAGAAATATAGACAAACCAAACCTCACAAACTCTTTTTTCCTTTTATTTTCTTATACGTACAGGACAATGCCCATTAGAAGAAGGCAATATGGAAGGCCATCACTAAGAAGGTGTGGACCAAGGAGGTCTATAAGTGATGCAGTGTTCATTGCCGAAAGAGGTGGGAGGACTTACAATGCTGTACCAGAATGTCATCTGAAGTTCAGCTCAGCCACTTCTAATGTGGGAAGCATGTGTGCCGTGAGCTGACCCGTCTAAGGACCTACATACTTGCAGGGGCCTATCCAGACATTGATAGGCAGTTGAGAGCCCAACAGCAGCATTGAGGGGTAAGTTCTAGTATGAGTTCAACATGTAAAGTAGCTCTTTTTTGTTATAGCAACTTATTTTGCAACCAAACATTGAGGTTGAAATATGTCCAGTGCAGAAGAAGAGTCCTTGAAGCTGTAATTTTTACACAAATGTATGGTGATGTGTTTTGTAGATTACATTATAGGAATCAATACCACTTGATTTGTGTTCACTGCATAACGGACTGGTTTCAGCAGACACATGCTTGCCTGAACAACAAATATACATCAGATAGTTTGATGTTATAAGGGGCAGTACTACCAAACAGGCCACTGGTCATTATTGTGCCAGGTGTGATGGTCTTCACTATTGAGAACGATTATAGATATCCCTATCCCGATCGCCCCACTACAGATATGAAAGAATAATATGCTATGAAGCTGCAGTGGATGTTACAAATGTCATATTGACAAGTTGTTTTTTTACACAAACTAGAATGAGCATGTTGGCCCAACTGACTAGTAACATCAGATTAAATAGCTACATTTTTTCATTCAAAGCATATCCCAGATGTGTTTTAAAAGAAAAATACTAGGTCTGGGCTGAGTTCACAGAGTTGAATAAATATTCTGTGGAATTCTGCAGAGGATGAGTTCCGTGGCCCGTGGAGTCCTGAATGCGACAGATCTCAGAAGCGCTAAGCAGAGTTGGGCCTGCAGTGTACATTCAGGAGGGACGTAGACAGTGAAAGCTGCCAATACAGTCCTCTTATGCACCAGCCTGTCCTGTGTGCAGTGCACACAGGGAAGGCTGGTGCACAAGAGGCCTGAAACAGTAGCATTCTTTTGCTGCCTATGGTTCTAGCCTGATAAACCATATCAATTCATTATTGTCATCACATCTCCCTTTGTCCTCCAACTCTCACAAGGAATTTCTTCAGTTACTCTTATGGTATAACACATTTATTTATCTTAAAATGAACTGTTTACATGAAGTCATGGAGAGACATCAGGGTTTCCAATCTCTTTCAGGTTAACTATCATGTCTTCTTTGCTCAATTTCAATCAATATTTCAATGCCCCATCTCATTTCAGTCTTGATTATCTCTTACATTAAACATTGTGCTGGAGCCTCTCCATTCTTTAAAAGACTCTCAAGAATCATCTATTTCTCATAGACTTCCACAACTTTTACTTTCTAATCCTAAAGCCTCTCCTATTTATAAATTGCTTTTATATTCACATCTGCTGATGCCTAAATCTAAGATTTAACTACTACTGGAGAACAATATTGGTCTTACCTGGACAGTTTCTTTTTGGGATGCTTTTTATTTATTTATTCATATCACTCCATCCTAGTCTACTAGATTTTCCCACGCAACCACAAATAATTATTGGTCATGTAATAAGCCAAGCAGTGATTCATTACATTTGCTATTTTGGTGTTCAAATACTTTAGCATTTTGGCACAAAGGTGGTCATTACAACCCTAAAGGACGGTGTTAAAGTGGCGGTAAGACCGCCAACAGGCCGGCGGTAAAAAGTTTGGAATTACGACCGTGGCAGAAACCGCCAACAAAGACAGCCACTTTAACACTCCGACCGCCACAGCAGTACAAACAAACAGCGCGGCGGTCACTGCCAAAAGACAGGCGGAGGACAATGTACCGCCCACACTATTATGACAGGCCACCTTTTCCGGGGCGGATTCACCGTGGATAAAAACACGGCGGAAACAGGATTTCAAAGGGAAAACGCTCACCTCTACACACTCCACGAGGAATGAGGACACCATGGACCCGGAACTCCAAATCCTACCTGCGATAGTCTTCCTGCTCCTGTACCAGCAGCACCAACGCCGGCGGCGAAGACCACGGTGAGTACTGCACCTATGACACAGGGGTGGGGGGAGGCAAAAAACAGGGACACACACATGCAACACCCCCACCCTCACCCACTACAACACACACACTAATACATATCTATACATTATAGTTACACCACCCAACCCCCCCTGGAAGAATGCAAAAACAAAAGGAAATGAGTGTAATCATTGTAATATATCAAAATGCAGTACGGAAAAATATACATATATACACCATTAACAAAATATACACCAAGAATAGTAGTCCAGGTATTGCACCATTCATAGTCCATGGACCACTGGGCCCAAAATGCATGGGCGAGGCCCACACTCGATACCGGATCAAAACAGAGAGAACACTGCAGGGGCATCAGATAGAAATACAACAGGCACCTCAGTGGGAAGGGAAGGGGGGGCACCTCAGCCGGATGAGTGCATGACGCCAGATCCACGAGGGGCCTCCATGCCCATTGATGTATCCTGGGGAGTGCAAAGCCACAGTCTCTCAAGTCTCTCCAGTGGGTGGTGTGCCCACTGCTTTTTCCTGGGGAGTGCAAAGCCACAGTCTCTCAAGTCACTACAGTGGATGGCTTGCCCACTGCTGCATCCTGGGGAGTACAAAGCCACAGTCTCTCAAGTCACTACAGTGGGTGGTTTGCCCACTGCTTTATCCTGGGGAGTGCAAAGCCACAGTCTCTCAAGTCACTACAGTGGGTGGCTTGCCCACTGCTTCATCCTGGGGAGTGCAAAGCCACAGTCTCTCAAATCACTACAGTGGGTGGTTTGCCCACTGCTTTATCCTGGGGAGTGCAAAGCCACAGTCTCTCAAGTCTCTCCAGTGGGTGGGTTGCCCACTGCTGTATCCTGGGGAGTGCAAAGCCACAGTCACTCAAGTCACTACAGTGGGTGGTTTGCCCACTGCTTTATCCTGGGGAGTGCAAAGCCACAGTCTCTCAAGTGGATAACAGTCTCCACTGGTTCTGGAGGGGGACTGGTGCCCAGAGTGCTTCATCCTGTTAAGGACAGAGGTAGTGAATGCATGTCTCCACTGGTTCTGGAGGGGGACTGGTGCCCAGAGTGCTTCATCCTGTTAAGGACAGAGGTAGTGAATGCATGTCTCCACTGGTTCTGGAGGGGGACTGGTGCCCAGAGTGCTTCATCCTGTGAAGGACAGAGGTAGTGGATGGATGTCTCCACTGGTTCTGGAGGCGGACTGGTGCCCAAAGTGCTTCATCCTATTAAGGACAGAGGTAATGAATGCATGTCTCCACTGGTTCTGGAGGGGGACTGGTGCCCAGAGTGCTTCATCCTGTGAAGGACAGAGGTAGTGGATGCATGTCTCCACTGGTTCTGGGGGGGACTGGTGCCCAGAGTGCATCACTCACCCCGTGACGGACCCAGTTGTGACAGTGCTCCAGCCGCTTATGGGCTAGCGGTGCTTGATTTGGCGGTGCCCTGTTCAGCGGTGCTTGATTTGGCGGTGCCCTGTTCAGCGGTGCTTGCCCTGTTCAGCGGTGCTTGAGTTGGCGGTGCCCTGTTCAGTGGTGCTTGCCCTGTTCAGCGGTGCTTGAGTTGGCGGTGCCCTGTTCAGCGGTGCTTGAGTTGGCGGTGCCCTGTTCAGCGGTGCTTGATTTGGCGGTGCCCTGTTCAGCGGTGCTTGAGTTGGTGGTCCTTCATGGCCCAGCGGGTCTTGTGCTGGTGCTCCTTCATGGCCCAGCTGGGCTGGGGCTGGCGGTCCTTCATGGCCCAGCTGGGCTGGGGCTGGCAGTCCTTCATGGCCCGGCTGGGCTGTGGCTGCAGGGCCCTCCTGGGCAGCTGGGCTGTGGCTGGCGGTGGCCTCCAGGGCAGCTGGCCTGTGGCTGGCGGGGCCCTCCTGGGCAGATGGGCTATGGCTGGCGGGGCCCTCCTGGGCAGATGGGCTGTGGCTGGCGGGCCCTCCTGGGCAGCTGGGCTGTGGCTGGTGGTGGCCTCCTGTGCAGCTGGGCTGGGGCTGGCGGTGGCCTCCTGGGCAGCTGAGCTGTGGCTGGCGGGGCCCTCCTGGGCAGCTGGGCTGGGGCTGGCGGTGGCCTCCTGGGCAGCGGGGATGGGGCTGGAGGTGGCCTCCTGGACAGCGGGGATGGGACTGGTGGGGCCCTCCTGGGCAGCAGGGATGATGGCGGTCTTCTCCGCTGTGCTGCTCTTCCCAGAGTTGGCGGGTTTCTTGTGGCCCTTCCCCAACTTGGGAGGTGTCACAGCTGAGTCCACACTCCCACCGGGATACCTGGGAGCGGCTTGGGTGGCTGGAGTCTTACCCCTTTCCCGCCGGGCACTGGCCAACTTCTGGTGCTTCACGGGGGGACTGGCTGTGCTGTGGCTCCGTGACACACTGGCTGTCCTGGTGGCCGGTGCACTCCACATACCTGTGACTACAGGCACCACTGGTCCCGGAGATGTTGTGGCTGAGGTGCTAGTACGGGACCTATGAGATGGACGGGGTGGGGGAGGTGTCAAGGCTGGACAGGAAAAGTTTTTTGGACACACTGGGACAGGGTAGCTGGAGGGGGTTTTGGAGTGGAGGAAGAGGTGGTGGTAGTAGGAGGTGTACGTTTGGTGACTTTGGGTGCAGGTGCATGCGCTGGAGGCTGTCGTGAGGTGGATGGCTGTTGGGTGGGTGTGTGCCTGCGTTTGTGTATCTTGGGAGGGGGCGTCACAGACACACTGGGAGAGGACACAGGGGACGTGTGAATGGTAGTGGGGGTGGTGACTGCACGTGAGCGGGGTGTGCTGGTGGGTGTGCTGGTGAGGGACATAGTGGCTGTAGAGGTAGTGCATGCAGGTGTGTGTGTAGACGAGACTGGGAGGGAGGAGGGAGATGACGAGGAGGGGGACACAGTGGAGGCAGTGGATGTTGGTGTGTCTGCATGTGTGTGATGTTTGCGTGAGTGCCTGTGTGATGTGTGGTGCTTATGTTTGCCTGAGCTTCCCTTGTGTGGTGAGGTGTGTGCAGGCTGGTCTGATGGTGTGCTTGGGATAGGCAGAGGTACAGGGGATTGGGTCTGGGTTGAGGAAGTTGGAGGGGGGAGGCTAGACACAGAGACAATGGCTGCCATCAGTGCTGAGGACAGAGTTTGAAAGGCTCGGTGAAGGGCCGCCTGACCAGAATGAATGCCCTCCAGGAATGCATTGGTTTGTTGCAACTGCCTTTCTACACCCTGGATGGCATTCAAAATGGTAGACTGCCCAACAGTGAGGGACCTGAGGAGGTCAATGGCCTCCTCACTGAGGGCAGCAGGGGTGACTGGGGCAGGGCCTGAGGTGCCTGGGGTGAAGGTGATGCCCACCCTCCTGGGTGAGCGGGCACGGGGCAAAGGCGGAGGGGCTGCTGGGAGGGCGGTGCTGGTAGGAGGGGTGGCGGCTGTATCTGTAGATGCGGGGAGCACAGATGTTGCCGCCACCACAAGGGAGCTCCCATCAGAGGACGAGTCCATGTCTCTGGTGTCAGCTCCTGTCCCCGCCGTGGAGCTCCCCTCACCCTCCGTTCCACTGGTGAATTCTGAGTCCGTAGTGTGGCCCTCCATGGCCATGTGGGATGCAGCTCCCTCGTGCTCCGGTGCCACTGCTCCTCCGCCTGATTATGCTAATGCACACAAGAACAGGGAGACCACAAAAAGGGGGGGGAAACAGAAGAAAGACATGTTGAGTGCATGGATTACCGCTACTGTTGGCGGACAAGACAGACACAGAAGCCCCCTGCACGACGCCGCGCTCTTGGGCTCTACAGTGCAATTCCTGGGAAATGGCCTACAAGGCTATGGATGACATCTGCACACATAGATGACACAGGGGCATGAATAGCTGTACTTGGCACTCTACAGAGGTGGGATGGGGGGCCACAGGGCCATGCCTTACGGAGGGGCCTAGCCTACGGAACTCGCCCTGGCCTAGGGAAACCCACAGCCCTCCTCCCCCACCCAGACAACTCCACTGCGCGCAAAGTCAGCTCAGTGATAGTGTACTCACCCCCTTGAGTCTGATGTGATGCCCTCAAGCGCCCATCCAACTCCGGATAGGCCACCGCCAGGTTCCTGAACATCAGGGGGGTCATGGTTCAACGGGCACCCCTCCCACATTGGGAGGCCATCCCCAGCTGAGCCTCCGCCGTCTTCTTGTTCCAGCGGCGAATGTCCTCCCATCTTTTCTGGCAGTGGGTGCTCCGTCTGTGGTAGACCCCCAGGGTCAGGACGCCCTTGGCGATGGCACGCCAAATATCTTTCTTCTGGTGGGCACTGACCTACATGAAATGTACAGGGAAAGAAGAGAAGTCATTACCAACTGCACCGTCAAAGTGAGTGGCCCCCATCCCTACCCTTGCCATGTGGCACATGCACCCACCGTCTTTCATGCATGCAGAACTCTGCCCCCTTTCTTCTTACATCCAGCCCTCTCCACACAGGCATAGCCCATACAACATGCTCCCTGTGTACTTACCTGTTTGTCTGGAGGACCGTAGAGTAGCGTGTACTGGGGGAGGACCCCATCGACGAGCTTCTCCAACTCCTCCGATGTGAAGGCAGGGGCCCTTTGCCCAGATGCATGAGCCATTGTCTCTTCCAAACCGAGGTCACATCAGCACTTGCAGTGTAGGTCCTCTACTGTCGAAGATCAGGTATCGAGTGATTAAACATATAGAAAATGGCGGTCATGTCCGCGGTGGTCACGTCCGCGGCGGTGGGTACCATCACCGCCAGCGTACATCGTCATTGGCTCCTGGGACCCATAGGGTCCAATGTTAACCAATGCAGCATTGCGCCGCGGTCTCCGACCGCCTACCGCGATGGTGTACAACGCCAGCGCAGTTACCTCACATCCCATTGTCCCACTTTAGAGGTCAGGCAGCCGCCATTTCAGGGGCCCACATGGCCTAATTTACAACTGTGTCACACATACCTAGACCTAGTCTCAACACACATACAGGCCACATTTTGTGTAAGATTGGTGTTCTGTGTAAACTGTGGGTACGTAACTCTGAGTTGTTTGACTCTGTGGTCGCTGTTGTCCTTCATAGGCACCGTCCGCCGAGACATGTGTGGAGATGGCGGAATCCTCTGGTGTACCGACCGCTGGTGGACCTGTCGCCAATGGAGGAGCGACATTTGATAATCACCTACAGGTTTGACCGTGCCACAATCCAGGAACTGTGTACCCAGTTGGAGCCAGACTTGATGTTAGCAATCCGCCATCCCACAGGAATCCCCCCTCAAGTGCAGGTGCTATCAGTGCTCCATTTTCTTGCAAGTGGCTCTTTTCAAACAACTGTGGCCATGGCATCAGGGATGTCCCAGCCTATGTTTTCAAACGTATTGCCCAGAGTGTTGTGTGCCCTGCTGAAACACATGCGGAGCTACATCGTTTTCCCTCAGGTGGAGGATTTGCCTACAGTGAAAGGTGACTTCTATGCCCTTGGACATATCCCCAGCATCATAGGTGCCATTGATGGGACCCATCTGGCTTTGGTCCCCCCCCACAGGAGTGAACAGGTGTACAGAAACCGGAAGAGTTATCATTCCATGAATGTACAGATGGTATGTTTGGCAAACAAGTACATCTCCCATGTGAATGCCATGTTCCATGGCTCAGTGCATGACGCCTACATCCTGCGGAATAGCAGCATCGCTTATGTGATGGGTCAACTCCAGAGGCACCGTGTGTGGCTATTAGGTGAGCCCCTGGAAGCAAGACAGTGGGAATGGTTGTCTTGGGTTGTCCCTACAGGTCAGTGTGTGTCTAACAGTTGTCCCTCGCCATTTGCAGGTGACTCTGGGTACCCCAACCTGTCATGGCTACTGACCCCAGTGAGGAATCCCAGGACCAGGGCAGAGGAACGCTACAATGAGGCCCATGGGCGAACTAGGAGGGTGATCGAGTGGACCTTCGGCATCCTGAAGGCCAGGTTCAGGTGCCTGCATGTGACAGGTGGATCCCTATTCTACTCACCAAAGAAGGTGTGCCAGATCATCGTGGCCTGCTGTATGCTTCACAACGAGGCTTTGCGACGACAGGTGCCTTTTCTGCAGGAGGATGGTCCAGATGGAGGTGTTGTGGCAGCTGTGCAGCCTGTGGACAGTGATGAGGATGAAGCAGAGGAAGAAGACATGCAGAACAGGGACTCAGTGATCCAGAAATATTTCCAGTGAAACACAGGTGAGAATACATTCCTGCCTACTACATGTACTTTTACACTACTACCTCTATCCTGTCTGTCGTTTTCACCCAGTGTATGGTCACTGAGTTGTCACTTTCCCTTACGGTTTCACAGGTGTGGGTCCCAACGTGTGTCATCTGCTTAGATTCCTCATGGACTAGAGCTGTGTGACAATGGTATGTTGACATTACTATTTCAAGAAAATTTTGTCACTGTAATTGCAAATACACTATTTCGAAATCACATACAGACTCCAGATCATTTTGTGCTTTAGGTGTGTTTAATTAAATGCAAAAAATTGGGGGGGGAAGTTAAATGGTGAGGGGTGATGGCGGAGGAGTGTCCATGGCAGAGTCCAGTCTATTAGTCTCACAGGTGCATTGCCCATATGGGCATAGGAAGTGGAGCTGGGGCAGTTTAAATATGGACAGGGTGACAAAGTGAGACAGTGGGATGACAATCAGGGTGGTCTCATTTCTTGGCGGGGGTCTTGGCATCGTGCTCTGTCTTGTTCCTGGATCTCAGGGACCATTTGTGGGGTGGTTCCCCGTCTGCAGGGGGTGGGGTGCTGGTGTGGTGGTCCTGTGGCGAGGAGTCCTGTCCACTAGCACCGGCGGAGGTGGTGGGCAGTTCATCGTCCATGCTAGTGTCAGGGGCCCCTTGGAGTGCCACAGTGTCCCTCCTGGTGTTGAGTACTTCCTTCAGCACCCCTACGATGGTGCCCAGGGTGGAGCTGATGGTTCTGAGTTCCTCCCTGAAGCCCAAATACTGTTCCTCCTGCAGGCGCTGGGTCTCCTGAAACTTGGCCAGGATCGTTGCTATCCTCTCCTGGGAGTGGTGGTATGCTCCCAGCCCTCCCAGTTCCCCTGTGTTCCTGGGCCTCCGTCCCCTGGACTGTGTGCCCACTCCCCCAGGTCCCTGTTGTTGTTGGGGTGGTGGGTTATCCTGGGTTCCCTGTAGTGGTGGACACACAGCTGATTGACGTGTCCTGGGGACGGAGGTATGGGCCCGCTGGGTGGGTGCTGTGCTGGTGTTTTCAGAGGGGGGAAGGTCTGTGGTGGCCTGTGCCTGTGTGAGGGGAACCGACTGTCCCAAGGCCCACGATGGTCCAGGCTGGTCATCTAGATCCAGTTGGACAGAGGTGCTGTCATCACTGTGAGCCTCTTCTGTGGGTGGAGTGGACATGTATGGACCCTCCTGTCTGGTGACGTTGGATAGTGGTCCTGCAGGGGTGGAAAGGCATGATTATTGCATCTGTGTGTGGCATGGTGTGCAATGGGTGGGTGACCGTGTACCCCAGTGCTGGCATTCCTGTGTGGGAGCTTGTGTGATGATGGTTTAGGGGGGTGTATGGGTATGTGCAGTGGGCATGCTTTAGTGATGGGTGTCCATGTGTTGTTCTTGCATGCAGGGCTTGGTGTTGGGATGTGTGGTTTGTGATATTGGTACATTTGTGTGGAGTTGGAGTGATAGGGGTGAGGGTATGTGATTGCATGCAGGTATGGTGGGGGATGTAATAGTTAAGATTTGACTTACCAGAGTCCATTCCTCCACCAACTCCTGCGAGGCCCTCAGGATGCAGAATCGCCAAGATCTGCTCCTCCCATGTTCTTAGTTGTGGGTGAGGAGGTGGGGGTCCGCCGCACGTCCGCTGAACCACCTGGTGGTGTCTTGAGACCACGGAACGCACCTTCCCCTGTAGGTCGTTCCACCTTTTCCTGATGTCCTCCCGATTTCTTGGGTGCTGTCCCACTGCGTTGACCCTGTCGACTATTCTTCGCCATAGCTCCATCTTCCTTGCAATTGAGGTGTGCTGCACCTGGGATCCAAATAGCTGTGGCTCTACCCGGACGATTTCCTCCACCATGACCCTGAGCTCCTCCTCTGAGAACCTGGGGTGTCTTTGCCGTGCCATGGGGTGGTGTAGGTGATGTGTGGGGTGGAGTGTGTGGTGATAAGTTTGGTGATATGTAGTGGTGTGTTGTGTGAGGTGCGTGGAAGTTGTGTGGATGATGGTGTTGTGTGCCTGTGGATGCTAGTTTGTTGATGGTGGTGTCTCTCTCTGGCCTTCGTTCGTGAATTTTGGTCGTAGGGGCTTGTGGGTGTGTGTTTTATATTGTAATGGGTGTGTGGGAGTGGTGTGTGTATGTGTATCAGGTGTGTGTATTTCAAATTGTCCAATGTGGTTGTGTTTTGTATGTGTGTGTGTATTTTGAGCGCGGCGGTGTGTACCGCCAATGGAATACCGCGGTTGAAAGACCGCCACGTGGATTCGTGTGTTGTGATAGTGTGGCCGTATTTCAGTTGGCGTGACGGTGGAGGTTTTGTTTTCGCCAGTTTATCACTGACCTTTGGTGTGGCGGACTTGTATGGGTGTCTGAATTTTTGGCGGATTCCGGGCAGTGGGTCATAATGACGTGGCGGAATTCCGCGGCCGCGGCGGTGTGTTGGCGTTCTTCTGCATGGCGGTAAGCGCCTTTTACCGCCAATGTTGTAATGACCCCCAAAGTGTGGAATCAAATACAGTACATCTTCTTTTAGTATCACTAACATATTTCTTGGAATCCTCACTGATCCCAGTGATTCCATCTTATACCGCAATATGCTATTAGACCTTTTATTGGTTATTGCTTTTCAATGAATAACCATCATCTAGAAGTGTTTTTGAAATACTTTATTCAAAGCATGGTGGTATGTGGTTTGCTATCATCCTAGATTGGACAGAGCTTTTGTGGGTTCCTCATTTTCCACAACTCATAGAGAAGCATTTTGGATCCCAATAACAATTTACTCAAACAGTTTGTAAAAACATTTTGGGTGCATCTTTTGTCACATGGGAGAATTTTAAACCACGTTGAACATATACTGACTATATATTCATGTGCTAATTGTTTGTCATTCACTTACTGCTCTAAAACTTCATTTATTACTGACATTGTTCCTTCTCATCACTTTTTACTACAACTACTGTTTCTAACAGGTCTTCACAATTCTATTATTTTCCCTTTCTGTTTCCTTTTCCTATTGAATCTTTATTTCTCCTATAATACCTTTATTGCTATAAAAGTTAAAATAAGCTTTAGTATGTTAATTTGGTAATATAGCTTCACCTCTATTATATTTTTATTATGGCTTTATTGTTCCTACATGTTGTTGTAGGATACACAATTTATTTTGTGAATCGTGGATTTGTGTTTTTGTGGTTAAATAAAACGATGTCAGAGGTGATTCC